>NC_134561.1:38999809-39330718 GCF_025594145.1 Primulina tabacum | reverse complement strand
GCAAAAGAACCAAGAAACCATCAGCGTGGAAAACACATTGAACGAAAATATCACTTAATGAGAGATATTGTTCAACGAGGAGACGTGACAGTGTGCAAGATAGCATCTGCTGAAAATCTTGCTGATCCTTTCACCAAAAGCTTACCTGCTAGAGCTTTTGAGGAACATATTCGAAATATGGGTGTACTAGACATGACTCATTTACTCTAGGGCAAGTGGGAGGAAATAATGTTTGATAGTATGATGCCCATCGAGTACTTTTATTATATGTTGGTGACATTTTGAAATTAAAATAATGTTCATTTATTTTTTTAAATAAATTTATTTTTGAGCAATGCATATGTCCATTGGATTGTTGTATAATTATAAACTGAGTGTTTAAGTCGTTAAACACAGAAAGATTCAATTTGTAATTCAATCCAAAGTTTTATTGTCCACGATCGGTAAATAAATAAGGACAAATTATTTTGATAAGATCGTCTCAATTTTATTGAAACCTATCTTTGGTTTGGTAATAAAATTAGGGATACATTTTGTTGTATTGGACTGGACCACGTGAGGTTTGAATTTGATTTGACCATACTAATTCAAAATCACTAGATTGTCGTACATAACACCTTAATCCTGAGCGGACAATGAACTTTGATTACTAACTTGAAGTTCTTTGATACATCAATGAGTAAGACCAAACTATTGGTCAATATCTCGATGTTTTGGGAATCAAAGTGAAATAACAAAGAACATATGTTCGTAATATGGAATTTGTCACCTAGTCAATAGGTATGATCATAAACTCACAAGTTCTTCTAGAAGACAGTAAAATCTGAGCTCAGTAATTCAATATTCTTGTTGAATTAATTATGTGATGTGATCACATGGGACTGTCAAAGAGAAGATGAGGGTTGAGAAGCTATAAATATCTAATATGGGTTATATGGTCATGATACCCTGTTTTAGATGTTCTAATTGATCGACAGGGGTGATATGTTGGGTCGATAAATCAGAGGATATAATTATTGATTTTGTGCTTCAGTAATATCAATTAATTTGATAGTGCAATCTTATCCTTTTAGTGGAGTAGAATAAGATTAATAAATTATTTTGATAAATCATGAGTTGATTGGATCAAATTAATTTATTGGAGCTTAATTTAATTGAATCCGACCAGGTCCCTTTTGTGGCTCTAATATAAACTCGGATAAATTATATGAGTTATAATTTATGGTATATGTGGGATAAATTTATCTGGACTATTATATTTCATGGAAGATTGAGATATCAAATCTTCTAGATATGGTATAATATATTCTGTCCATTTAAATTTATATTTTAAAAGATATTGTTATTATCTTTTTGTTACAAGATATCACAAATATTTTATATATATATGTGATATTGTAACTTGTGACCACACACAATCCAATATTTTATATATATATGTGATATTGTAACTTGTGACCACACACAATCCTACGTTAAGAGTTTGAGAGAACACCGGAGAAGGCTTGGAGGTTTGGAGCGTAGATCTAGTGCAGAAAAAGATCGGTAACACGCTTCAAAGGTAATCTCTATTTTCTGTGTGTTGTAATTAATTAATTCGTGTTAAATACGTAGAACAATCGATCCTGTGAAGAGGAGTTGATCGAAATCACAAGAAATTAATTTTTGTGATCCGATCTCCTCGATCTTGGCTAACATATGGTATCAGAGCCACGGGTTTTGATATTGTTTTGCGTATTTCGAATTAATTAATTATTTATGCATGTTTTAGTTTAAAGCGGTGTTAGATTTATGTGATTGTGGTTTGAATGGATTGATTTAAATTTTGAACAGTTTATGGCCTTAGTTTTTGGTGAAATTGTATTTCGTATTTTCGAGTCTGTAACCAAGGGGGTGGACTACGACTCCATGTTTCCCCTTGTTATTTTCATGCAATTTTATTTTATTTTTTCGGATTTGGGCCTTTCTGTTTCTGATTAAAAAACTGGAGGGCCGGATGCAATTCAATTAAAACTACAAGGACTAGACGGAAATTTCGTCCAAAGCATTCCAGGGACCAGAGTGCATCTTCTTCAAATCGTCAGGGACCTGTTTTGCAAATTCCGAAAACCACCATGAAAAAGCATATCTGGATCGCGTAATCGGAAGCACGCGGCCGTGAGGATGAGGAATGAATGCGAAGGTGATTTGCGGTCCTTCTCACGCGTTGTTCTTCACGGTGGAGCGGCGCGGAGAAATGCGAAAAGATTCAAATTTTCGGCGCTGGATCTGGAAAAATCGAGCATCTGTTTTTCCGATTTCGAATTGGATATGGTGTCTCGATGGTTTTTCGGTGACCGGCGCGGTGGAGATCTTCACTTCCGCAAGATTCCGGCGAATCCAGCGGCGGCAGCGGTAGCGGCGGTGGCGGCGATTTTTCTGTAGGATGAGATGCAGAAGACGGGTCGCGGGCTATGGGTCACTGGTTCGGGTCATGGGCTTTCGGGTCGGATCCGGAAAATTATTCATGGGCCAAACCATAATGCTGGATTTATTACTTGGGCTGGAAATTTTTTAAAAAAAATTGAAGTATTGGGCCAATTTGGGTTCAATTAGATTTTTAATTTTTTTTGTGTGTAGGTTGGCCATAAATTTGTTCTTGTTTAATTATTGCTTATATTTGTCATTCATGCATCATGCCATGTAGATTGCATAAACACCGCTTTAGGTACTATATTGTCATGCATAAAATTTTATTTATTCTATTTTTAGAGAATAAATATTTTGATTAATAATTGAACTATTTTAAGAGTTAAAATAGTCATGATTTTATTAATCGGATAAAATCCAAAATTAAATTTAAATATTAAGTGTGAGAGGGTATATTTTAAATAAACCCACGGTCTCCCTTATTAGTCCATTAGTAAGAATTATGTATGCCTCGTGCCAATTTTATTGATCTCCCTATAGGAGGGCTACATTGTTTTGGTTATTTGATTGGACCCATTATTATTTTATAGTAAAATTAATTATGACCACCCTATAGGTGACATAATTAATTTGGTACTTAATAAATAATTAATTTAAGGGTGTACACTTAAGTCAATGATATTTTGAGAATTTCCTATAGAATATTTTAACAATATCTTTTGATGGCCAAAATCAAGCAATACTAAATTAACATTGCATGAGTTGCTAGATATATTGAATTTAGTGGGAGGGTCTCAGCCTAGCTATAAATAACATGTTTTTTCCTAAAGAAAAAATTATGTATTTTGGAGTTTTAGGTAAATTGCTGTGTTGTAGTAGTTTTTGGGATCTACAAATGCATTTCATGCATAACACATAATTTTATTTATTGCATTGCTCATTTAAATTTATTTTAATTTCAGAAAAATGACTGGAAATTCGCTGTCTATGATATTAACCAACAACCAACTAGTCGGGGAAAATTACATTGATTGGAAACATAATTTATTGATTGTCTTAACTGCGGAGAAACACAAGTTTGTGCTCAATGAACCCTGTCCATCGGTGCCTACGAAGGAGTCCACAGTAGCTCAGAAGCAGGTTTATGATAAGTGGATCATTTCTGATGAGATGGCCCGTTGCTACATTTTGGGATCCATCTCAAATGTGCTGCAACAGAAACATCAGAACATGGACACTGCTACAAAAATCATGGATAGCCTCCAAGAAATGTTTGAGCATCAAGGACGTCAGGCACGACAAGCAGCCATTAGAACCATTATGAACATGCGCATGAAAACTGGGACGCCCGTGAGAGATCATATGCTTGCATTGATCGCTCAGTTTAACGTGGCTGAGGTGTTAGGGGCTAAAATCAAATCAGAGACTCAGGTTGACATGACACTTGAGACTCTCCCTGAGATGTTCTCACAGTTTAAGGTTAGCTATAACAAGAATAAGCTAAACATATCCCTGACTGAGCTGATGAAGGAACTCCAAAATGCTGAAAGTGTTCTTAAGACTAAAACTGGTGATGCATTTGTTGTTGCTTCTGCTGGGTCATCTTATTCCAAGCCGAAAGGTAAAAATGGGAATAAAAGGAAAAAGCCCAACAAGAAGGGTCCACAACAAAATGAAAAGAAGGTCAAGGTAGAAGGCAAGCCTAAGGGAAAATGTTTCCACTGTGGAGAAAAGGGTCATTGCAAAAGAAACTGCCAAGGATACCTAGCTTCCAAGAAGCAGGCTAGTGGTGAGTTATCTTTTATTGAGTCTTGTTTAGTGGTTGATTCTACTGATACTTGGATTGTAGATTCTGGAGCCACTAATCATATATGCAATACTTTGCAGGGGTTCCAAGTAACCAGAAGCCTCAATGAAGGGGAACATACTCTAAGAGTTGGCACAGGGGCTGTGGTGTCTGCAAAAGCTGTTGGAATTGCTTATCTTTATTTTTCGAATAATACACATTTGGTTTTAAGACATTGTTATTATGTTCCAGAGATTACTAGAGATTTGATTTCTGTTGCTTTATTGTTTAGACAAGGATATTATGTCCATTTTTCACAAATGGTGGTTGATATTACCTTGAATAAAGCCCTTATTTGCAAGGGACATTTGAATAACGATTTATATGTCTTAAAACATGATGACAGCTCTTTGCATCACATTGAATCCAACAAACAAATTAAATTGTCTCCCAGTAATGAAACTTATTTGTGGCACTTGAGACTTGGTCATATCAACCTTAATAGAATTCAACGGTTGGTAAAGGATGGTCCTTTAAGTAATTTGAAGGTGGAATCCTTGCCTGTATGTGAATCATGTTTGGAAGGTAAGATGACTAAGAGGTCTTTTAAATCTAAAGGACATAGAGCCAATGAAGTTTTGGAATTAGTGCACACTGATGTATGTGGACAAAGTAGTGTACAAGCTAAAGGAGGATTTGAGTATTTTATCACATTCACTGATGATTACTCTAGATACGGTTATGTTTACCTAATGTCCCACAAATCTGAATCTTTTGAAAAGTTCAAGGAATTCAGAAATGAAGTGGAAAAACAATTAGGTAAGAGCATAAAAACACTTCGATCAGACAGAGGTGGCGAGTATCTATCCAATGACTTTAGAACATACTTATCAGATAATGGGATAATATCCCAATTGAGCGCACCAGCTACACCTCAGCAGAATGGTGTCTCTGAAAGGAGAAATAGGACTTTGTTGGACATGGTTAGGTCTATGCTAAGTTTCTCTAAGCTCAGTACATCCTTTTGGGTATATGCTATCCAAACTGCAATATACTTATTGAACATGGTTCCTTCTAAGTCTATCTCTAAAACACCTCTTGAATTGTGGAATGGGCGCGTGCCTAATCTAAGACATATTCGGATATGGGGATGTCATGCTTATGTGCTAAAGAGAAAGATGGATAAAATGGAACCTAGATCAGAATTATACATGTTTGTTGGATATCCTAAGGGAACAAGAGGATATTACTTCTATAGTCCTCAAGACAAGAAGGTATTTGTAAGTACAAATGCAACCTTTTTAGAGGACAAGCACATAGAAGAGAGTGAATCAAAGAGTAAGGTTCTTTTGGAAGAGATTACTGAATCATCTACTCCAGAGATCCGCACTGAACCTACTCAGTTTGAATTCACATTTCTACCACCATTAACCACTGGTTTCGAAACAAATGAAGTGGTAGAAAACATTGGTTCCAATGATCTGTCACCCCATCATATCCAAATGGAGAATGAAGGAAATGATCAAGAAGAGAACTTAAGACAACGACAATCAATTCCAATCAACCAAGAACCTCCACAACTTAGACGTAGTGGGAGGGTCATTCGACCACCTTCTAGATACTTGCTCTATGGAGAATCGTTTGATGCGGTTCCAATTGAACAAGAGGAGGATCCCATCACGTACAAAGAAGCTATGGAGGATGTTGACGCTGACCAATGGAGGAGTGCCATGGAATCAGAAATGAGATCCATGTACACTAACTCCATCTGGGTTCTTGTAGACATTCCTGAAGGGGTGAAACCTATAGGGTGTAAGTGGGTCTACAAGAGGAAGAGAGGAATAGACGGAAAAATGGAAACATTTAAGGCTAGATTGGTAGCCAAAGGTTTTAGCCAAAGAGAAGGAATCGATTACGATGAAACCTTCTCACCCGTGGCTATGATAAAGTCTATTCGGATCCTCTTATCCATTGCAGCTCATTTTGATTATGAGGTGTGGCAAATGGATGTCAAGACAGCATTTCTTAATGGAAATCTTGACGAAACCATTTATATGGTACAACCAGACGGTTTTATTCCCAACGGTCAAGAGCATAAAGTATGCAAACTGAAAAAGTCTATTTATGGACTTAAGCAGGCGTCTAGGTCTTGGAACATCAAATTTGATCAATCTGTGAAAGATTATGGTTTCGATCAAAATCCTGATGAACCTTGTGTCTATAAGAAAATTTTGGATGACAAGGTGATTTTTCTTGTGCTACATGTGGATGACATCCTACTTATTGGGAATAATGTAGGGGTGATGACATCTGCTAAAAATTGGTTGTCTCAACAGTTTGACATGAAAGACTTGGGAGAAGAAAGTTATGTTCTAGGTATCCAAATCCTTCGGGAAAGGAAGAACAAACGGATTGCTTTATCTCAATCTTCATATATTGATAAACTATTGGTGAGGTATGCAATGCAAAATTCCAAGAAAGGTCAAACACCTTTTAGACATGGAATTCACTTGTCAAAGGACCACAATCCCAAGAATCCAAGTGAAGTGGAATACATGAAAAGAGTTCCCTATGCTTCGGCTGTAGGAAGTCTTATGTATGCTATGCTATGCACTCGACCAGATATTTGTTATGCTGTTGGGATTGTTAGTAGATATCAGTCAAACCCAGGACCAGAGCACTGGATTGCTGTAAAGCATATTCTCAAGTATCTTTGCAGAACTAGAGGGTATATGTTGGTTTATTCGGCTTCAGAGTTGGCACCTGTGGGTTATACTGATTCTGATTTTCAAGCTGATAGAGATTCTCGTAAATCCACATCAGGATCTGTGTTCACATTGGGTGGTGGTGCCGTTGTTTGGAGGAGTATTAAGCAATCATGTATTGCTGATTCCACAATGGAAGCGGAGTATGTAGCGGCTTGTGAAGCAGCAAAAGAAGCCGTTTGGCTGAAAAAGTTTTTGCTAAGCCTTGAGGTTGTTCCTGCTGCATCAAATGCCATTACTTTATACTGTGATAACAGTGGTGCAGTGGCAAATGCAAAAGAACCAAGAAACCATCAGCGTGGAAAACACATTGAACGAAAATATCACTTAATGAGAGATATTGTTCAACGAGGAGACGTGACAGTGTGCAAGATAGCATCTGCTGAAAATCTTGCTGATCCTTTCACCAAAAGCTTATCTGCTAGAGCTTTTGAGGAACATATTCGAAATATGGGTGTACTAGACATGACTCATTTACTCTAGGGCAAGTGGGAGAAAATAATGTTTGATAGTATGATGCCCATCGAGTACTTTTATTATATGTTGGTGACATTTTGAAATTAAAATAATGTTCATTTATTTGTTTAAATAAATTTATTTTTGAGCAATGCATATGTCCATTGGATTGTTGTATAATTATAAACTGAGTGTTTAAGTCGTTAAACACAGAAAGATTCAATTTGTAATTCAATCCAAAGTTTTATTGTCCACGATCGGTAAATAAATAAGGACAAATTATTTTGATAAGATCGTCTCAATTTTATTGAAACCTATCTTTGGTTTGGTAATAAAATTAGGGATACATTTTGTTGTATTGGACTGGACCACGTGAGATTTGATTTTGATTTGACCATACTAATTCAAAATCACTAGATTGTCGTACATAACACCTTAATCCTGAGCGGACAATGAACTTTGACTACTAACTTGAAGTTCTTTGATACATCAATGAGTAAGACCAAACTATTGGTCAATATCTCGATGTTTTGGGAATCAAAGTGAAATAACAAAGAACATATGTTCGTAATATGGAATCTGTCACTTAGTCAATAGGTATGATCATAAACTCACAAGTTCTTCTAGAAGACAGTAAAATCTGAGCTCAGTAATTCAATATTCCTGTTGAATTAATTATGTGATGTGATCACATGGGACTGTCAAAGAGAAGATGAGGGTTGAGAAGCTATAAATATCTAATATGGGTTATATGGTCATGATACCCTGTTTTAGATGTTCTAATTGATCGACAGGGGTGATATGTTGGGTCGATAAATCAGAGGATATAATTATTGATTTTGTGCTTCAGTAATGTCAATTAATTTGAGAGTGCAATCTTATCCTTTTAGTGGAGTAGAATAAGATTAATAAATTATTTTGATAAATCATGAGTTGATTGGATCAAATTAATTTATTGGAGCTTAATTTAATTTAATCCGACCAGGTCCCTTTGGTGACTCTAATATAAACTCGGATAAATTATATGAGTTATAATTTATGGTATATGTGGGATAAATTTATCTGGACTATTATATTTCATGGAAGATTGAGATATCAAATCTTCTAGATATGGTATAATATATTCTGTCCATTTAAATTTATATTTTAAAAGATATTGTTATTATCTTTTTGTTACAAGATATCACAAATATTTTATATATATATATGTGATATTGTAACTTGTGACCACACACAATCCTATGTTAAGAGTTTGAGAGAACACCGAAGAAGGCTTGGAGGTTTTGAGCGTAGATCTAGTGCAGAAAAAGATCGGTAACACGCTTCAAAAGTAATCTCTATTTTCTGTATGTTGTAATTAATTAATTCGTGTTAAATACGTAGAACAATCGATCCTGTGAAGAAGAGTTGCTCGAAATCACAAGAAATTAATTTTTGTGATCCGATCTCCTCGATCTTGGCTAACACTAAGCACTGGGGTGAACAAGCTACAAATAATCCCTCTATCTGCATTGATCAAAACTTTTACATTCTGCTGCATTTCCTCTTTTCATTCATTTCGTGCTTGGAAGTTACCCAGAGTTTGTTGTGCTGTACTCTCTCGACTCAAAGTTGATTTACCGTCATCGTAGAGTGCTGTTATACGAGCAACTACGTCTTGCGGATAAGAGATTCTTCCTTGCCTCGGCTTTACTACTTCATGTTGCTGCAACTTATTCAGGTACCAGACATTCAGAACAATAACAATTGATGATATCAACTTTTTCCAGATGAACACGTGTTGGAAATGATGGTTGAGGTGCTTGAAATATTTGGGCTAGCATTGAAGGTTGGTTTATTGATTAATCATTTATTCTGGATTGTTGCTAGCACAAGCCCTTTTACAGGTTTCAAGCTTAGTTCATTAGTCCTTCCATAATCTAAGGACTATTGTTCATCATTATCTTACCACAATTTATGTTCATCAATATCTTACCACAAGATATCATCATGATCAACGCAGAGCACCAAAATAATCTTTTTGGCTGTTCAAATTTATTCTTTTAGTTAGTTTTTTTAAAAAAATTATTCTTTTCAGCTTTCTTTTCTATTTTTTTTCCAGGGGCGGGGGGGATGATTGGTGCTTGTGGAGGAGCTAACCTTATTATGCGTTTCTTATTGCTCTAAATTTTGGTAAATGGTTATGACTGCGTTCGTGTAGTTGATTTGTTATATCGGTCAAACACTTCTTGACCTCTGTTGCTGAAATACGTCATGATTTTACTCACCTTCGAGGTCAAAAGAGTGAAATCAAGAAGGTTGCGTCAATGAATGTGAATGACATGAATACCGATGAAGTGCACAGAGTGTAAAAGTTTTGAAAGTTGTCCGCCTAAAGGGAAGGAACGTAGGCCCTTGCTAACCTGGATGAACGGAGATGGTACCATAAATGTACGTTGTGTTCTTGGTATTGTGATGCAAAATCCAGGGATATTAGAGGTAATTTTCTTTGTAGACGTGACAATACTCTCTTATATACTGGAATTTGAAGCGCCATTACACCTTTCTGCTTGTGCTACGTATTAGCTTAAAAGTTGATTTGGTTCCCAACATAGCAGTCAAACTGCCAGTTCCTAAAATATTGGGAACCTATCCTTTTTTAGGTCATGAGCAATAACTGTGTGTTGGATGATCCTATAAAATTATTCGCACTTGATACCTTTTCCCTAGTTTGTGATTATGCTACACTTCCTTGTTTTTCATGTGAATTTATTCTTCCAAGTTGTCTGATAAAACTCCTTGTGCTCTCACTTGATCTTTTATTGGTTATCGATATCGATGATGCTACGTGGTGTGCAGAATCTTGAAACATTGTTTCTTATTTTTACGTCTTGTTGTCTACAGGAAAGTATCATAAAGCAGATGCATTGTTTGAATCCTCAGGTACATACCCATATTTTGAAGTCAAATGATGAAATTCTTCTAGGTAATCAACTTGTTTCACCCT
Organism: Primulina tabacum; assembly: GCF_025594145.1. Classification (NCBI taxonomy): domain Eukaryota; kingdom Viridiplantae; phylum Streptophyta; class Magnoliopsida; order Lamiales; family Gesneriaceae; genus Primulina; species Primulina tabacum. Next base: position 39,320,316 of record NC_134561.1, on the reverse strand, counting down.
CGCTAAATTTTGATTTATATTTTTTGAATTCCCAATCACTGTCATTACAATTTTTTTTTTTTGCTCATTATAGTCGGCCAGCTTTCGGTTTCTTAAAGAATATGCACAAGGGGGTTTCGATCTATCTTCTCAATTTTGAACGGACTAAATTGATTTTAGTCAGTCTAGAAAAGGTTTGCAGAAATGAAATTTCTTTTCATTTTTGTTACTGATTAATTTTGAGTTGGAATAAATGCAATGTTGCATCAACAAGTTTTCCCTTGCTATTTCTTAAAGATTCTATTTTTGTTGGGGTAGATTTATGGTGTAGATACTTCATCTACAGAGGTGAACACTCTAATTGTAGGTAATTTGCAAAATTTAATTCGATACTTCATCTACAGAGGTGAACACTCTAATTGTAGGTAATTTGCAAAATTTAATTCGATTCAGAGCTGCAGGAAATTGTTAGAGATAATGATGATGGATAACCACATATTTACATGTGAAATTCGCCGGACATCATCAAATCAGCCCCCCTTCTATCCTTGGCAGCCGCTTGGTGATTTCTTCACAAAATCGAAGAATTCCTTTGCCAATCCGGCTAGCTCCTACCTATTGTGAATCTGTAAGAAGGAAATGCACTACTAGGATTACATCTATAGAGATTGTTCATATGTAACGACTGAAAATTAAATTTTATTGCTTTCTCATAATTTAAAAACGTTGGTTCCACAAAAGAATTCAATATAGCATCTGTTCATTAATATGTGAGTGTTAAAATGCAACATTGAATTCCCTTGAAAATGACCTTTTAATATAAAAAAGTATAGAAATGGTGACATTTCATCTTCTAGGTTTGTTTCTTTCTATATAGTTTATTTTTTTGACTGAATTTAGTTTCATGTATACACGTATGTAAACCTTGTATATGTATATATGATACAGGGGATACTACTGCTAAAATTGATCCAACTTTTTCAGCGGGCCCAATTGGTGCGACTTACCAAACACAGCCTTGGTAGGTTGCAATTTCTCTGTGTTTTTCAGTTGATTTTTCCAAACTCCCCTCTACCAATGTGGGCAAAACCCCAGTCTCCATCTAAGACTTCTAAAGTTTTCCATCTTACTGATTTGATGCACTGACCTATGACTCCATACAATGATTTCCTCTGTTATCTGGTTTATGTGTATTATCGTGTTATTTCTTTTAACATTACGCTACTCAATCAGATCAAATGATGTATAAAAATCGTGTGTGAAACAACTTTATGTATCTAGCATTTCCCAAAATTGCTACATGAAAATGATGTCCAAATGACATTTAGGTCACACCCCACCAGAAAATAACAAGTCCCCACAAGTCTTGAACCTTAAAAGGGACAATTTGTGTTGTCTCATGGCGTAGAAGAAACATTCAAACTTGGAACAAGAACTATCAAGATTTTTAAAATAAGGATGGGGAGAAGTCCTTTTTGTTCCAAAGAAGGCTTAAACAAAGGGGCATGGACTGCCATGGAAGACAAAATTCTCACAGATTATGTTAAGAAACATGGCGAAGGAAAATGGCGAAAGCTACCCAAAAAAGCAGGTAAAAATAAGAATTCATCTTTATCAAATATGATTTTCTTTATAACACACTTAACCATTTTGGTGAAAATTTAGGCCTTAATAGATGCGGAAAAAGTTGTAGGCTTCGTTGGTTGAATTATTTACGACCGGATATCAAGAGAGGACATATAAGTGCAGGTGAAGAGGATCTTATTATCAGACTTCACAAGCTCCTTGGAAACAGGTCATGTTTGCCTCATTTTGTTGTTTCTTATAAATAAGCTTTATTGTGTCATACTCTTAAATGTGCTTTTAATTTATATAGATGGTCTTTAATAGCTGGAAGGCTTCCGGGGCGAACAGACAATGAAATCAAGAATTACTGGAACACGAACATCGCCAAGAAGCAAGCTGTCACTGATCATAAGATGGCAAAACAATCCACCACGAAGAAAGAAAATCCATCAGCAAGCCAACCTCAACTTCCCAACAGCTTAGGGTCACATGTAATTCGTACGAAGGCGAAAAGGGCTTCTGAGGTTTTCATCATAAGGAATCCTTCCCAAAGTATCGAAAATGTTGAATCCACACCTGCGTTTGAACAGTCCCAAATTGAAAATCATAATCACAAGGCAGAAAAGTTGGAATCTGAACAGTTTGGCATGATGGATTTCAAACTGGACGATAAGTTCTTTTCAGATCTATTCAGCACTGAGCTCTTCATATTTTCTGATCAGAAGCTGGATGACGGATTGGGGGAGGATTCGCTCAATAACATGAAGAACAGCACCGGCTATCCTACTACAAATTCGTGCCAAATTCCTGATGAAAAGCATCAGGTTCTTGATATGGGATCAATGATCAATATAGATCCTGCGATGGACTGGTTTCAAGATTGATCCGACTGATTGCGAACAAATGAATTGGTTGAGTTCCATATTGATATGGTTATTCTGCAATTAATGACATGGAGAATGGAAATTTTCTGCAACATTATCTTTGTGAGATTTTCGAGCATAATGGAGCAAGATTTAGAAATTTTTGCCTAATGCTTGTTATCTGTCATCTATGCAATCAAAATTTTTTTAATGGCATTCATTTAATGTAATTCTGCTTATAGGATGAATTTGGTGCGATGAAATTGCTGGAGCATGCCCTTATATAGATTATTTGCTGATTTATGGGGAAGAACCATTGACAGCGTAATTAGATAGTAGTTGGTAAGGATGACGAAGAATTTGTTAAAATTCGTTCTTCTCCGCATTTGGTAAAAATCTTTATTCGCAGCCAACAAAAGAGCCTATTACTTGACTACCAACTCACTTTGTCCGAAAATAAGGGATATAATCATTTTTAAAAAATAAAAAATAAACTCCCCGAGTGTATTTGAAATACAATGCAAAAAGTCATTATTTGAAAATAATAATTGATCAGGGTTAATTAAAAAATAAACAAAAAATACTCTGACACTATTATAAATATATTATTATTATACAAAAGGTCATTATTTGAAAATAATAATTGATCAAGGTTAATTAAAAAATAACCAAAAAAATACTTGACACTATTATAAATATATTATTATTTTAGATATTTATCTTATTTAGTTAGAAAGATTTGTAATCAAAATAAATACGAAAAGATAATATTTGTAAATATTTGAATGTTGTAATATTTCCTTATAAATAGGGTGTTTGTGTTCAATGAAAATTGCACATGAGGATTGACTCATTCTCTCTTTACTTTTATGAATTCTCTCTAATCATCTTTTTTTAATGGTTTATATCACGTCATCGACACGATGCTATAAACAACTAAGGATGAATATATTTCTCGTTCTGTTGATGCTATTGGAATAGCACAACGTATTGTCAACTCAATTTTATGAGATATTTGTTATTGATATATTGATTTCCATGAAATATCATGATGTTGATGGCTCTAAAGTAGCACAACATGATTTATATTGAGAGGAATTCATAATTAAAATATGATATAAGATTAAATATATTGAGAATCTAAATAGATTCATTCTTATAATATAACATATTGAGAATATAAAGAAATTCATGATAAATATATGATGTATGATTTCATATATAGAGAAACTGAAATATTCACGGCTGATATCTAATATTAGATCCATGATCCATATATATTACTGAAAGATATATATCTATGCCAAAATATATCAATATTTATAAAGAACTATTGTTCAAAAGATTAAAAAATTGTTGATATTCATGAATAATATTTATATAAGATCTAAGATTTGACAATATTCTTGAGGAATATTAATTTAATACCCTTTTAGTTTAATGTTTTTTGAGAATCTTATAAATTGATAAATTTATTATAATTTCTTAGATATATCGATACAAGATCTAAAATTGTCAATGTTCTTAAAATATCTAATTAAATATATAAGATCTATCAGAGGATATTGACTCGATATCGATTCAAAATATATATATTTGTTGTTAATGTTCTAGAAGAAGCATGATCTATTATTTGTCACTATTTTTTTGTTAATAGTGACTTGATGCTCAATGATGAATTGCATAGACTATTTAAAAATATATATATGTATGTATGTATGTATGTATGTATGCGAACATTGTGGTAGTTAGACTATTAGAAACAAGAGATACAGTTGGAAAGGAAAGAGAGAAAACTTTCTATTATTATTTTCCTTAAAAACTGAGCTTGAAGATTCACTTACAGTATATATGATAAATTGGGAAGGAAAGCATATCAGAAGAAATGAGAATAAGAAATACTAAAGCGTGGTTCACTTGTGGAAACGTGTTTCTCCATTGTCTTTTATATAATATTCAATATGCCCCCTCAAGATGGAGCATGTATGTTGATGGTTCCCATCTTGGACAGTAGCAGCTTGAACTGAGTTGGCAGCAATGGTTTAGTAAGCAAGTCGGCAAGCTGTAACGCGGAAGACACATGCAGAAGTTTAATAACTTTGGCTTGAAGCTTTTCTTGAACCAAATGATAATCGATCTCAAAATGTTTGGTTCGTTAGTGGAATACCGGATTGGAAGCAATGTGCATTGCAGACTGGTTGTCACAGAAGAGAGTGGCTGGTTCACCTTGTGAAACTTGCAGGTCCTTGAGGAGCGAAATGATCCACACTATCTCACAGGTAACACTAGCCATGGCTCGATATTCCACTTCTGAAGATGATCGAGAGACCGTCTGTTGTTTCTTGAATTTCCAGGATACCAAAGAATCTCCAAGGAACACACAAAAACCGGTAACAGATCTACGAGTGTCAGGACATGCTGCCCAATCGGAATCAGAGAAGGAATTAATTTGGAGGTCATTAGATGAGGAATAGAATAATCCTTGACCAACAGTTCCTTTGACATATCGAAGTACATTGTACACAGCAGCCAGATGTGCTACTCTTGGTTTGGCAACATATTGACTCAATTTGTTAACGGCATATGACAAATCTGGGCGAGTGATTGTGAGATATATGAGTCGACCAATCATTCTTCGAGACTGAGAAGAGTCTTCGAGCAAGGCACTGTCCTCTTGACTCAATTTAGAACCAAATTCCATAAGTGTGTTACGTGGCTTGCACCCAAGCATACCTGAATCAGTGAGGAGTTAAAGAGCATAATGACGCTGAAAAATGGAAATACCCCGAGTGGACCTCGCAACCTCAATGTCAAGAAAGTATTTAAGGTTGCCCAAATCCCTCAGTTTGAACTGTCCATTTAAGAAGACTTTTAAATCGACAGCTTCTTCTTCACTGTTGGTGGCAATGACAATGTCATCAACATATACAAGTAAGGCTAGAAATACGCTGCCCCGAGCTCGAGCAAATAATGAACTATCAGCAAGTGACTGAGTAAAACCAATCTGAAGAAGAGTGGATGAGAATTTTTCGAACCACTGACGCGAGGCTTGCTTAAGGCCATACAATGACTTGTGCAATCTACACACTGGCTGTGATGGTAAAGGCTCCCCCTGTCGTTGATAACCGGGAGGCAACGACATATACACTTCCTCAGGTAGGTCACCATGCAGAAAAGCATTGTTGACATAGAGCTGCAGCAGAGACCATCCACGGGCAGCTGCCACAGCTAGTAAATTTTTGACTGTCACAAGTTTGGCAACGGGAGAAAACGTTTCAAAATAATCAATACCCTCTTGTTGGGTAAACCCTTTGGCAACAAGGCGAGCTTTATATCGTTCGAGTAATCCATGAGCCTTAAACTTGTCCTTGTATACCCATTTACATCCAACGACACTTTTGTGAGGAGGAAGAGAAACAATGGACCATGTGCCATTACGTTCGAGAGCTCTTAATTCTTCATCCATAGCCTGTCTCCATTCCAGCTGGACAACAGCTTGAGCAAATGTTCGGAGTTCAGTGACGGAGGAAATGTTGTGAATAAAAACCTGATGTTGCTGTGACAGCGTGTTTGGAGTGAGGACAGAGGATAATGGGTGAGCAGTGGACGAAGAGAGACCAGTAGAGATGGAGTAACACTGGTAATCACGAAGGTGAGTTGGGGTAGTGAGAGGACGACGTGAACGAGTGGACTCACTGTGAGGAGTAGCAGTTTGAAGGCTTCTTTGAGTGGGTAAAATGTTGTCAGAGAAGAACTCAATATCAACTGGAGTGGAGGAAATGTCTTTGAAAGGAAATGAATGCTCATGGAATATGACATCCCGAGAAATGTAAATTTCATTGGTGTTGAGATTGAGCAATTTTTAACCTTTATATCCAGGAGGATATCCAAGGAAAACCGACCGAATAGCACGAGCAAGAAACTTAGTGCGGGTGTGTGGGAGAGTAGAGCCAAAACAGAGGCAGCCGAAGACTTTTAAGTGGGAATAAACGGGGACCTTGTTATGAAGTAGTTCAAAAGGAGTCTTGTGAGATAGAAGGGGAGAAGGTGTCCGGTTGATGAGATATACAGCAGTGAAGATACAATCACTCCAATATACCAGTGGAAGGTTAGATTGAAACACTAATGACCGGGCCACGTTGAGGATATGTTGATGTTTTCGCTCAACAATAGAATTTTGTTGTGGTCGATCAACACATGAATGATAGGCGACAATGCCTTTGGACTGGAAAAATCAGTATAACGTAATTCAGGAGCATTGTCCGCACGGACAGACTTGATTTGTTTCCCAAATTGGGTAAGGATTAGATTACAAAATGTGGAGAATATATGCAAAACATCAGATTTGTCTTTAAGCATATACACCCAAGTAAACCGAGAGTGATCGTCCACTATTGTAAGAAAAAACTTTTACCCTTCGATAATAATTGGATGAAATGGGCCCCAAATGTCAATATGAACAAGATCGAATATAGATGCACACATAGACTTATTTGATGGAAATGTTAATCTCTTTTGCTTGGAAAAGTGACAAACAGAACATGGGTGTGAGATGTCATTTACAGGTGTACATTGTAGTTCATGTCCTGTTACAGATAATCGAGTAAATGAAGGATGGCCTAGTCTACAATGCCACAATTCAGTCTTATTGAAAGAAACGTTACAGATAGTGGAGGAGTTGTAAGGTTCAAGGAAATAGAGGTCACCGACTCTTCTACCCATCCCAATCGTCTGCTTCATGCTTAAAGCCTGAATTTGACACAAAGATGAAGAAAATGAGACCGAGCACTTCCAACTGGCTGTAATGGAAATAACTGAGAGTAAATTAAAACGGAATTGTGGGACAAAAAGGACATTATGCAACACCAAATGCAGTGATAAGCATACGATTCCAATATGTGAAACAGGTATTGTGAGGCCATTAGGCAATGTGACTGTGGAGCGAAAGCTGGTATAAGAGTGGAAAGAGGACAATGAACAACAAATATGGTGTGTTGCTCCTGTGTCCAATACCCAGCTGCTCTGTGACTGTAAACTAGAATCAAGGGACAAGGAATATATACCATTGAAGCATGAAACTGAAGGCTCATTGTGTTGTGGAGTTGTAATGGATCCAGGATGTGGATGAAGCTGAGAGCTTAAGATTGCAATAAGTTGCTTACATTGCTCTTGAATCAATGAAGGCTCACACGGGCTGGAAACTGAATCATTAGTAAGTCCCCGGGCTTGGTTGGCAGCTGCTTTGCTTGGATATTGCTTGCTCTTGTACTTAGGATGACTAGGTGGATAACCGTGTAACTTATAGCACTTATCTACAGTATGTCCAACCCCATCACAGTGAGAGCATACAAGCTTGTCATACCTGTTTCCTTTGACATTCGAGAAAGACTTAAGAGCAGCAACGTGAGGTGAGCGTGGCACTGGTGTATTCGAATCCATTTGGAAAGAAATGCTCTCTTGTTGTATGGAGCATTGTCTCTCTTCTTGCACAACCAATGAGAAGGTTTTTGAAATGATAGGAATAGGGTCCATCATTAGGATTTGTGCGCGAATTTGAGCATATGACTCATTCAAACCCATTAAAAATTGCATAACACATTCCTGATTCTGAAAATTTACCCAATCCTTTATTGATCCACAATTGCACACAGAAGCTGGTTGAAAGTCCTTCGACTCATCCCAGAGTGTCCTTAGGCAAGTGTAATAAGTAGTTACATCCATCGATCCTTGGTGCAATCCATTCAACAGCTTCTTAATCTGAAAAATCCGCGGTTCATTGCTCTGGTGGAACCTATCGCGCAGATCAATCCATATTTCATAGGCAGTCGGTATGTACATCAAGCTATCAGCTATTTCCTTAGCGACAGAGTTGAGAATCCACGAAATCACCATGGAATTGCAGCGTAGCCAAGCGCTGTACAAGAGATCGTCAAAATGTGGACATTGAATTGAATTATCCACGAAACCGAGCTTATTTTTTGCTGTAAGCGCCATGGACATAGCTCGGTTCCATGTGTTGTAGTTTCCTCCAGAAAGTGGGTGTGAGACAAGAATCAATCCAGGATGATCACCGTTCTGCAAAAAATAAATGGACTGCCGGAATCGTCAACAGTAATGCGATTTCCCGATCCAATCGTTGCATGATTTGGAGCCTGATTTGCTTGATTTCCCTTCGCCATGAGAAGGCGTGTTGTAGAACCCCTTAAATCAGACTACGTATAAGCCATGCATAATTACAATTATTTAAATTAAAGTGATTTTTATGCATGAGGATTTAAATTCTTTTCCTTAAATTTGTTGAGTTATTTTATGCAGTAGTTTAGTTTCATCTTTTCGGATAAATAAGCGAGGCCGGACTGGAGTTGGAGTATTAAGATAAAATTTAATGATAAGAAAATATTCCTAGAATTTATTCAAGATAAAGAATAATTTATTTTTAATGTAAAAGAAAGTTTAAGGATTTATTTAAGTAATTAGAGATAAGTAGTAAATAAGTTATTTTAGGTTCATTAATTAATTAAAAGCCCAATTTAAATTGTGTAACCAATTGGGATAAATTAATCTAGGCATATTTTAATTAAGAAATTCCAACTTAACATGTTAGTAATTTATTTTAAGAATTAGCCATGCATGCAAGATAATTATCATCTTAAATTAATTTATTATTTCACTAAAATACATAATTAGTGTTTAAAACTTTAAGGAGATAAAATTCAATAATTAAGCAATTTTTCCCTCCATTTAATAGCAAGATTTCGGCCACCCCCTTGATGGAATTTAATTAGTTTGACAACTCACTATTTTGATCCATTTCCTTATTCTTTTCTTGGTAGATAATCCCTTCATTTTTATCATCAATAAATCATGATTTAAGCAATATTCTCCCTTGCCTTTGATCACTAGAAATCGGCCACCTCACCTCCTAAATTAACCCTCAATCCCTTAATATCATATCATTTTCCTATCTAACAAACAACTAGGATAGAAGGATTTGATTTGCCATCTAAACTCTCCATTTAATTAGTGAACTTCCCCATTCATTCCTAGCCATTCCCCTCCCCCCTCATTTTCGAAAATTTCAGAGAGAAAACACTAGCAAAAACTGTGAGCCTTCAAGGAAGAACAAGAGAGAAAAGTAGAAAAGAAAAGAGAACTCCGTCTCCGCCGCGCCGCTTTCGTCGTTTTGGTTTGTTCTTTCGAAAAATCAAATTCCAGACATGTATATGTCCTTCTTTTCTCTTCAATCAAGTCATATAATTATTTTAAAACATCATATGTGCATGAATCATGAAGCAAAACCGAAATCATGACAGCAACTTGAACAAAATTCTGCACAGATTTTTCGGCCATCACTTCATGCTTCACGGGTGAATTGTTTTTGTGATTTCAGGGTGTGTCTCGGTTCCAGGAGCTCAAAGCTGCATATAGACACATACTAGGGTGTGTTAAGATCATGTTGGTTCGTTGGTTCCATCCCATGCACGTTAGGAAGAGACGTGATTGCAACTTTCCCCATGGTTGCAATATGTGTCATGATTTTTGGTTGTTTGGATGCCTAAGGTGAGGGTTTGGATTGGGGCTGGCCTATGGCCTATAGCCATTGTTAGAACTCTCCCCTAGCATGCCTAGGACGTGACCAAGTCAGCCTTTCATGGCTTGGTTCATGGTCCCATCGATATTTTTAAACAAACAACACAAGTGTCCCTTCGGTTTTCAAGTTTCCGATTTTGTTGTGTGAGTTGGTTTTTGAATTTAGGTGTTGGGTGTATCTTGTTTGGCTTCTAGCCCTTAGCCATGACTCATACAACACCTTAGAATGTCTATCATGGACCATGGTTAACCTCATATCCATTGGATCCATTATTTGACAGCAAAACAAACGCAACACCCCACGTGTGCAGTATGCGTTCTCGGGTGAAGCATTGGATTGTCTTGGGTGCTTGCTTGGATTTTGGTTGCCCTAGGGCCCTTAGCCGTGGTTAAAATACCTTAGGATGTTGGGAAGAGGCTCTGATTGGTGGTTCAAGCCCCAATGACCATTAGCCTTGTAATCAAAGCGAAGCAAGCACAGCTGCTGCCGCTGGAATTTTACAGCAGCTTTGCTGCGGTTAAGAGGTCACGTACGAGTTCTTGGTTGGCTTTTAGCCTATGTCCTTGGACTGGACAGTACCTTATTGAGTTAGGAAAGTCATGTTTTTGGCCGTTTGTGATTTGGTTAAGTTTAGAAGTCGTACGAGAATTTACGGTGCAATGTGCCAAAGTGACTCTCGAAAGAGCGTTTCATGATTTTGACCTCCATGCACAATTTTCATGTATAACAGCCCTATGGTTATATTTTCCAGTATTTTAATCATGTCTAAACGATGGTTTGATGTTGGTTCGGGTTGGTAAGAGGCCATGGTTGAATACTAAGTTTGTTGGGCGTAATTGTCTCGTTTTTGGTTCGATGTTGAAGTGTTGGTCAAGTTATGTTTATTTGCATGTTCCACATGTTAGAATTAGGTCGCAGAGAGCCTGGGAACGATCCAACCCATTTGTTAAAAGCAGGATTATAATTATATTACGTTCATAAAATATAAAATGTTTATTTTTGAGATATATGCGATATGTCTTGTGGCCACCTAACGCTTATGGGATTCAGCTTATGGGATTATTACTTCACCCGGTGACCTACGACCGGTTTACGATTATGTATGGGTACAGATATCTAGTCCAAGGGCTGTGATGATCTCTACCGTCCAGTATATTGTGGTTTAGTCTGATCAGACGTGCATGTTATGGTATGGGCCACTTGCGTAGAACATTATCTCAACAGAAAATTACGATATGATATGTTATGACAGGGCTCTATCGAGCAAGCTTTTACGTATTATTTTCCGATATGCACGTATTTATAATTATCCATGACACGATTTTCACGTTACGCTTTACGATACGATATTTTTACGTTACGCAAAATTTTATGATATATTTTACTTGTTATTCACGATATATGCATGCTGAGTCTTTAGACTCACTAGACTTGATTGTTGTAGGTACTGATGAGGTCGGGATCGAGGGCGGGGACCAGTGAGCTAGCTTGGGTCGGCAGTAGTAGGAACCCGAGGACCTCATGTTTATCATTTACTATTTTTGTTCAAACTCATTTTTTACTTTGAAGAATTACTTTTAGTTGTGGTTTTCAAAACATTATTTACTTCCGCTGCTACTTTAAACATTAAATCTTTTATCAGTTTATTTATGGATGAGGCATGTTATTTATTTAAAAAGAAAAATTTTAAATTATTCCGCAAATTTTCAAATACGAAATACGGGCCTCTACAGTTGGTATCAGAGCCTATGTTCTTGTAAAGGGTTGTACTACTACTGACCTCGAGAAGCTCATGAAGTCACGTCTTCGGTCTGTAAGTTTTACGTTTACGTATTTCGTTTAAAGCATAAAATATTTTGACAGCATGATTTCATGAAATATTTTATGATCAGATTATGATTATGCAGTATTTATTTAAATTTAAAGAAATAATGGGATTATGCATGTGGGTTACGTATGGGTTGTATGTATGGAACAGTATGCCTCCTAGACACATTCTTGAGCGCACAAGAGATGATGAGCCTCGCCAGGAGGACGGCGAGAATCAGAGGCAGGAGAGGAATGTACCTCCACCCCCTCCACCGGACATGAACGCCCAGATGCTAGCTGGCATGACGCAGTTCTTCGCACAGTTTGCGGGGAACAATACTAGGGTAGCCAGGCAGACGGGGCTGAGGCTACCTATGAGCGATTAATAAAGATAAGACCGAAGGAGTTCTCAGAGACGACAGATCCCATGATTGTCGAGGGCTGGATTAAGTCCCTCGAGGTTATCTTCGAGTTCATGGGGCTTGGAGATGAGGACAAAGTTCGTTGTGCGACCTATCTGTTTGGAGGAGACGCCCGCTTGTGGTGGGAAGGAGAATCCGTAGCCTTGAATGTGGCTACTCTGAGCTGGACGCGCTTTACAGAGGTATTCTACTCTAAATATTTTACTGACGAGGTGCGTGTCAGGTTGATCAGGGAGTTCATGACCCTGAGGCAGGGAGATATGACTGTTACGGAGTTTATCCGTAAGTTTGAGAGGGGTTGCCATTTTGTACCCCTGATTGCAAACGATGCTGGAGCCAAGTTGAGGCAATTTATGGATGGTCTACGGCCGATCTTGCGCCGTGATGTTAGGGTGGCTGGCCCTACTACCTATGACGTCGCTGTCTCCAGAGCTCTAGCTGCAGAGCATGATATGATTGATATTGAGAGAGACCGCCAGGGCAAACGACCAGTCCAAGCACCGCACCGCCCTCCTCAGCAGCAGCATCAGAGTAAGAGGCCTTTCCACGGCCCATCCAGGAACAGAGGACAGCAGCAGCAGGGACGTGTAGTCCCGAGGGCCACAGATTATCCAGTCTGCACTAAGTGCACACGCCGTCACGCTGGAGCTTGTATGTATGGCTCAGGGAAGTGCTACAAGTGTGGTAGTCCTGACCACTTACTGAAGAATTGCCCTCAGGGGAGTCTGCCTACCCAAGGTTTTGCCCTTCATGCAGCGGAGACGAACCCGGAGACTAGTCTTTTGACAGGTATCTTAAAGCTTTAAGTTTATATTTGAAAGTTATTGTTTCGAGGGTTTGGTTTAAGATTTTGAACATAGAATTGATGATAGGATTGCATGCTCTAATCAGTGTTACTTTCGGGAATTTAGGTTAGAAGAACTTTGACCTTCGCATGTCTATAAGTAAGTTCTAGTAATTATTGGGTTCTGCTTGATGTTCCAACCTTTCAGGGAGAATTTTTATAGCTGGTTCAGCTACGAACGCCTTGATAGATTCAGGGGCTACTCATTCGTTCATTTAGGAGACCTTTGCAAATTTTCTCCAGATCAAGACCATTGGGCTAGATGTAGCGTATTCAGTAGTATTGCCTTCTGGAGAGGAGCTGGCAGCTACTAACGTGATCCGAGAGATAGACCTCGAGCTTCATGGCAATATTGTTTATGCGGATCTTATCGTATTGCCGATGCCAGAGTTTGACATCATTCTGGGGATGGACTGGCTATTAAGGAACTGAGTTTTGATTGACTTCAAGCGGAGATCTGTTCTAGTCCGACCGCTTGGGAGAGAGCAGTTCTTATTCGAACCTGACAGGTACTTTCCTTTACCGCGTATTATACCTTGTGTCCAGGCTAGGAAGCTTATGCGTAGAGGGTGTAGAGCGTTTTTAGCGACTTTTGTATCCGTTCCCGAGACACCCAGTCAGTCAGCCTCCGATGTCCCAATTGTTAGGGACTTTCTAGACGTTTTTCGTGATGACGTCTCTGGTATGCCACCTGTGCGAGAGGTGGAGTTTTCTATTGAGTTTATGCCATGTACGGCACCGATATCAAAAGCACCGTACCGATTATCACCGACAGAGATGGCAGAACTCAAGAAGCAGATTCAGGAAATTCTCGACAAGGAGTTCATTCGCCCGAGTTTTTCACCATGGCCGCGCCAGTCCTGTTTGTGACGAAGAAGGATGGTTCGATGAGGCTCTGCATTGATTACCGGGAATTGAACAAGGTTACAGTGAAAAACAAATACCCACTTCCGAGGATTGAGGTTTTATTTGATCAGCTGCAGGGAGCGTCAGTATTCTCAAAGATTGATCTCCGTTCTGGTTATCACCAGTTGAGGGTGAAAGATGCCAATGTTCTCAAGACTGCTTTTAGGACTCGTTATGGCCACTTTGAGTTCCTTGTGATTCCGTTCGGTTTGACAAATGCGCCAGCGATTTTCATGGATCTCATGAATCGTGTATTTCAGCCGTATCTTGATCAGTTCGTGATAGTATTCATAGACGACATTCTTGTCTACTCAAAGAATCAAGAGGATCACAACAGACATCTGACCGCAGTTTTGCAAACCTTGCAGAAGCATAAGCTATTCGCGAAGTTCAGTAAGTGCGAGTTCTGGTTAGAGAAGGTGGCGTTCTTAGGCCACATCGTTTCTAGCAGCGGTATCGAGGTAGACCCACCGAAAGTTGCAGCAGTCAGAGATTGGGTTGTACCGCAGAATGCATCAGAGATCCGTAGTTTCCTTGGGCTAGCAGGATATTATCGGAAGTTTATTCAGGGATTCTCCTCTATCGCAGTTCCAATCACATTGTTGACAAAGAAGAATGCGAAATTTGTGTGGAGCGATGAGTGTCAGAAGAGTTTCGATACTTTGAAGCAAGCTCTTATCTCAGCACCAGTATTGGCCATGCCGTCAGGGCCCGGAGACTTTTTTTTGTATACCGATGCTTCGAAGCTCGGTTTAGGCGCAGTGTTGATGCAGCATGGGAGGGTGACAGCATATGCTTCTCGTCAGTTGAAAATCCATGAGAAGAATTACCCTACCCATGATCTAGAGTTGGCAGCCGTAGTATTTGCCTTGAAGATTTGGAGGCATTATTTGTATGGAGAGAAGTGCCAGATCTTTATCGACCATAAGAGCCTCAAGTACTTCTTTACGCAGAAAGAGCTGAATATGCGTCAGAGACGTTGGTTGGAGCTAGTGAAGGACTATGACACTGACATTAGCTACCACCCGGGCAAAGCTAATGTAGTTGCGGACGCACTGAGCAGGAAAGTCGCAGTGATGGCTCATTTGGTGGTTTCAAGACCCCTTCAGTTTGAGATGCAGAGGTTTGATTTAGAGACATATCCTCGAGGTAGAGTTCCCCGTCTATCTTCTTTGACGATTCAGTCTTCTCTTCTAGACCGTATTCGCAGTGGGCAGTCAGCAGATGAGCAGTTGGCAAAGTGGAAGCAAAGAGATGAGGCCAAGGGCAGTATTTTGTATACAGTTAGCGACGGTATTGTGAGATATCGAGACAGAATGTGGGTTCCGAGCAGCGATTCTATTCGAGCAGATATTTTATCAGAGGCCCACATGTCGCCGTACTCTATTCATCCTGGGAGTACGAAGATGTACAAAGATCTGCAGTTGTTGTACTGGTGGCCCGGAGTGAAGAAAAGATATCAGATGTTTCGTATCCGAGTGTCTGACGTGTCAGCTAGTGAAAGTGGAGCATCAGAGACCAGCAGGTATGCTCAAGCCTCTTCCTATTCCCGAGTGGAAGTGGGAGAATGTTACCATGGACTTCATGGTCGGTTTGCCGAAGTCAATCAGAGGATCAAATGCTATCTGGGTGATTGTTGATCGTCTTACCAAATCAGCGCACTTCTTGCCTATTAAGACGACTTTCACCATGATTCAGTATGCCGAGTTGTAAATCCGAGAGATAGTCCGCCTTCATGGTATTCCCATTTCTATAGTGTCTAACCAAGATCCTAGGTTCACTTCCTCATTTTGGAAGAGTTTGCATTCGTCTATGGGTACGAAGTTGTTGTTTAGCACAGCTTTCCACCCTCAGACAGATGGTCAGTCAGAGAGAGTTATCCAGATTTTGGAAGATCTTCTACGTGCATGTGTCATCGATTTCTGAGGGAGTTGGGAGTCGAAGTTGCCATTGGTAGAGTTCACCTATAACAACAGTTTTCAGTCGTCTATAGGTATGGCTCCGTATGAAGCACTGTACAGTCATAAGTGCAGATCGCCTATTCATTGGGATGAAGTAGGGGAGAGATCAGAATTGGGTCCGAAGATTATTCAGCAGACTACCGATGTAGTAGTCAAGATCCGTGATAGGTTGAGGACTGCTCAGAGTCAACAGAAGAGTTATACGGATCAGAGGAGGTGAGATCTAGATTTTGCCGTTGGCGACCATATTTTTGTGAAGATAGCACCTATGAAAGGTGTCATACGGTTCGGGAAGAAAGGAAAGCTTAGTCCGAGATTCATCGGACCATTTGAGATCCTCGACAGGGTTGGGACGCTAGCATATCGTGTTGCTCTTCCGCTGAATCTGGCCGGAGTATACAACGTGTTCCACGTCTCTATGCTGAGGAAGTATATGGCAAATCCTTCACATGTCTTGAACTTCGAACCGTTGTAGCTCACTCCGAACCTGTCTTATGAAGAGAGATCAGTGCAAATCCTAGACAGATAGGAGAAGAAGCTTCGGAACAAACTGGTGAAGCTAGTGAAGGTCAAATGGCTTAATCATTTAGAGGAGGAAGCTACGTGGGAATCCGAGTCAGAAATGAGGAGTCGGTATCCCGAGTTATTCGGTAAGTTTTAATTTCGATGACGAAATTTCTTTTAAGGGGGGAGAGTTGTAGAACCCGTTAAATCAGACTACGTATAAGCCATGCATAATTACTATTATTTAAATTAAAATGATTTTTATGCATGAGGATTTAAATTCTTTTCTTTAAATTTGTTGAGTTATTTTATGCAGTAGTTTAGTTTCATCTTTTCGGATAAATAAGCGAGGCCGGACTAGAGTTGGAATATTAAGATAAAATTTAATGATAAGAAAATATTCCTAGAATTTATTCAAAATAAAGAATAATTTATTTTTAATGTAAAAGAAAGTTTAAGGATTTATTTAAGTAATTAGAGATAAGTAGTAAATAAGTTATTTTAGGTTCATTAATTAATTAAAAGCCCAATTTAAATTGTGTAACCAATTGGGATAAATTAATCTAGGCCTATTTTAATTAAGAAATTCCAACTTAACATGTTAGTGATTTATTTTAAGAATTAGCCATGCATGCAAGGTAATTACCATCTTAAATTAATTTATTATTTCACTAAAATACATAATTAGTGTTTAAAACTTTAAGGAGATAAAATTCAATAATTAAGCAATTTTTCCCTCCATTTAATAGCAAGATTTCGGCCACCCCCTTGATGGAATTTAATTAGTTTGACAACTCACTATTTTGATCCATTTCCTTATTCTTTTCTTGGTAGATAATCCCTTCATTTTTATCATCAATAAATCATGATTTAAGCAATATTCTCCCTTGCCTTTGATCACTAGAAATCGGCCACCTCACCTCCTAAATTAACCCTCAATCCCTTAATATCATATCATTTTTCTATCTAACAAACAACTAGGATAGAAGGATTTGATTTGCCATCTAAACTCTCCATTTAATTAGTGAACTTCCCCATTCATTCCTAGCCATTCCCCTCCCCCCTCATTTTCGAAAATTTCAGAGAGAAAACACTAGCAAAAACTGTGAGCCTTCAAGGAAGAACAAGAGAGAAAAGTAGAAAAGAAAAGAGAACTCCGTCTCCGCCGCGCCGCTTTCGTCGTTTTGGTTTGTTCTTTCGAAAAATCAAATTCCAGACATGTATATGTCCTTCATTTCTCTTCAATCAAGTCATATAATTATTTTAAAACATCATATGTGCATGAATCATGAAGCAAAACCGAAATCATGACAGCAACTTGAACAAAATTCTGCACAGATTTTTCGGCCATCCCTTCATGCTTCACGGGTGAATTGTTTTTGTGATTTCAGGGTGTGGCTCGGTTCCAGGAGCTCAAAGCTGCATATAGACACATACTAGGGTGTGTTAAGATCATGTTGGTTCGTTGGTTCCATCCCATGCACGTTAGGAAGAGACGTGATTGCAACTTTCCCCATGGTTGCAATATGTGTCATGATTTTTGGTTGTTTTGATGCCTAAGGTGAGGGTTTTGATTGGGGCTGGCCTATGGCCTATAGCCATTGTTAGAACTCTCCCCTAGCATGCCTAGGACATGACCAAGTCAGCATTTCATGGCTTGGTTCATGGTCCCATCGATATTTTTAAACAAACAACACAAGTGTCCCTTCGGTTTTCAAGTTTCCGATTTTGTTGTGTGAGTTGGTTTTCGAATTTAGGTGTTGGGTTGATCTTGGTTGGCTTCTAGCCCTTAGCCATGACTCATACGACACCTTAGCATGTCTAGCATGGACCATGGTTAACCTCATATCCATTGGATCCATTATTTGACAGCAACACAAACGCAACACCCCACGCGTGCAGTATGCGTTCTCGGGTGAAGCGTTGGATTGTCTTGGGTGCTTGCTTGGATTGTGGTTGGCCTAGGGCCCTTAGCCATGGTTAAAGCCATACCTTTGGATGTTGGGAAGAGGCTCTGGTTGGTGGTTCAAGCCCCAATGACCATTAGCCTTGTAATCGAAGCGAAGCAAGCACAGCTGCTGCCGCTGGAATTTTACAGCAGCTTTGCTGCGGTTAAGAGGTCACGTACGAGTTCGTGGTTGGCTTTTAGCCTATGGCCTTGGACTGGACAGTACCTTATTGAGTTAGAAAGGTCATGTTTTTGGCCGTTTGTGATTTGGTTAAGTTTAGAAGTCGTACGAGAATTTACGGTGCAATGTGCCAAAGTGACTCTCGAAAGAGCGTTTCATGATTTTGGCCTCCATGCACAATTTTCGTGTATTACAGCCCTATGGTTATGTTTTCCAGTATTTTAGGAGTATTTTAATCATGGCGAAACGATGGTTCGATGTTGGTTTGGGTTGGTAAAAAGCCATGGTTGAATACTAAGTTTATTGGGCGTAATTGTCCCGTTTTTAGTTCGATGTTGAAGTGTTGCTCAAGTTAAGTTTATTTGCATGTTCCTCATGTTAGAATTAGGTCGCAGCGAGCCTGGGAATGATCCAACCCATTTGGTAAAAGCAGGATTATAATAATATTACGTGCATAAAAATATAAAATGTTTATTTTTGAGATATATGCGATATGTCTTGTGGCCACCTCACGCTTATGGGATTCAGCTTATGGGATTATTACTTCACCCGGTGACCTACGACCGGTTTACGATTATGTATGGGTACGGATATCCAGTCCAATGGCTGTGATGATCTCAACCGTCCAGTATATTGTGGTTTAGTCTGATCAGACGTGCATGTTATGTTATGTTATGTTATGGGCCACTTGCGGAGAACATTATCTCAACAAAAAATTACGATATGATATTTTATTACAGGGCTCTATCGAGCAAGCTTTTACGTATGATTTTCTGATATGCACGTATTTATAATTATCCATGACACAATTTTCACGTTACGCTTTATGATACGATATTTTTACGTTACGCGAAATTTTATGATATATTTTACTTGTTATTCACGATATATGCATGCTGAGTCTTTAGACTCACTAGACTTGATTGTTGTAGGTACTGATGAGGTCGGGACCGAGGGCGGGGACCAGTGAGCTAGCTTGGGTCGGCAGTAGTAGGAACCCGAGGACCTCATGTTTATCATTTACTATTTTTGTTCAAACTCAGTTTTTACTTTGAAAAGATATTTTAGGTTGTGGTTTTGAAAACATTATTTACTTCCGCTGCTACTTTAAACATTAAATCTTTTATAAGTTTATTTATGGACGAGGCATGTTATTTATTTAAAGAGAAAAATTTTAAATTATTCCGCAAATTTTCAAATATGAAATACGGGCCTCTACACGTGTGCACCCTTACAGCTCTGATACCATATTAGAAACAAGAGATACGATTGGAAAGGAAATAGGGAAAACTTTCTATTATTATTTTCCTTAAAAACTGAGCTTGAAGATTCACTTACAGTATATATGATAAATTTGGAATGAAAGCATATCAGAAGAAATGAGAATAAGAAATACTAAAGCGTGGTTCACTTGTGGAAACGTGTTTCTCAATTGTCTTTTATATAATATTCAATATAGACCACAATGTTTGTAAGAGAATATATGACCGTGAGACAACAACCTCATCAATCAAAAAAATAAATAAATCGTAAAACCAGTGAATTGATATTATCGTTTTTATTAAATATCGACGATTATGGTAGTCTATGCAGATGTACATTGTAGTTCATGTCCTATTACATATAATCGAGTAAATGAAGGATGGCCTAGTCTACAATGCCACAATTCAGTCTTATTGAAAGAAACGTTACAGATAGTGGAGGAGTTGTAAGGTTCAGGGACATAGAGGTCACCGACTCTTCTACCCATCCCAATCGTCTGCTTCATGCTTAAAGCCTGAATGTGACACAAAGATGAAGAAAATGAGACGTAGCAGTTCAAACTGGCTGTAATGGAACTAACTGAGAGTAAATTAAATCGGAATTGTGGGATAAAAAAGACATTATGCAACACCAAATGCAGTGATAAGCATACGATTCCAATTTGTTAAAAAGGTATTGTGAGGCCATTAGGCAATGTGACTGTGGAGCGAAAGCTGGTATAAGAGTGGAAAGAGGACAACGAACAAAAAATATGGTGTGTTGCTCCTGTGTCTAATACCCAGCAGCTCTGTGACAGTAAACTAGAATCAAGGGACAAGGAATATATACCATTGAAGCATGAAACTGAAGGCTCATTGTGTTGTGGAGTCGTAATGGATCCAGGATGTGGATGAAGCTGAGAGCTTAAGATTGAAATAAGTTGCTTACATTGCTCTTGAATCAATGAAGGCTCACACGGGCTGGAAACTGAATCATTAGTAAGTCCCCGGGCTTGGTTGGCAATTGCTTTGCTTGGATATTGCTTGCTCTTGTACTTCATGACTAGGTGGATAACCGTGTAACTTATAGCACTTATCTACAATATGTCCAACCCCATCATAGTGAGATCATACAAGCTTGTCATACCTGTTTCCTTTGACATTCGAGAAAGACTTAAGAGTAGCAACGTGAGGTGAGCGTGGCACTGGTGTATTCGAATCCATTTGGAAAGAAATGCTCTCTTGTTGTATGGAGCGTTGTCTCTCTTCGTGCACAACCAATGAGAAGGTCTTTGAAATGATAGGAATAGGGTCCATCATTAGGATTTGTGCGCTGATTCTGAAAATTTACCCAATCCTTTATTGATCCACAATTGCACACAGAAACTGGTTGAAAGTCCTTCAACTCATCCCAGAGTGTCCTTAGGCGAGTGTAATAAGTAGTTACATCCATCGATCCTTGGTGCAATCCATTCAACACCTTCTTAATCTGAAAAATCCGTTGTGCATTGCTCTGGTGGAACCTATCGCGCAGATCAATCCATATTTCATAGGCAGTCGGTATGTACATCAAGCTATCAGCTATTTCCTTAGCGACAGAGTTGAGAATCCACGAAATCACCATGGAATTGCAGCGTATCCAAGCGCCGTACAAGAGATCGTCAGAATGTGGACGTTCAATTGAATTATCCATGAAACCGAGCTTATTTTTGGCTGTAAGTGCCATGGACATAGCTCGATTCCATGTGTTTTAGTTTCCTCCAGAAAGTGGGTGTGAGACAAGAATCAAGCCAGAATGATCACCGTTCTGCAAAAAAAATGGACTGCCGGAATCGTCAACAGTAATGCGATTTCCCGATCCAATCGTTGCATGATTTGGAGCCTGATTTGCTTGATTTTACTTCTCCATGAGAAGGCGTGTGCACCCTTACAGCTCTGATACCATTTTAGAAACAAGAGATACGGTTGGAAAGGAATGAGGGAAAACTTTCTATTATTATTTTCCTTAAAAACTGAGCTTGAAGATTCACTTACAGTATATATGATAAATTGGGAATGAAAGCATATCAGAAGAAATGAGAATAAGAAATACTAAAGCGTGGTTCACTTGTGGAAACGTGTTTCTCAATTGTCTTTTATATAATATTCAATATAGACCACAATGTTTGTAAGAGAATATATGACAGTGAGACAACAACATCATCAATCGAAAAAATAAATAAATCGTAAACCCAGTGAATTGATATTATCGTTTATATTAAATATCGACGATTATGGTAGTCTATACATGATTATGACAATGAATTGAGTTTTGAACATTCACATATTTCTCATCCACTTTCACTTATTTTTAATTCCATGTTTCATTTCGTATTTATATGTTAACTAATATTGTTATATTATGTTTTTTAAGCTATTATACATTATCATATATAATTCTTATGATGAATTCTTAAATCATGGCATAACCACGTGAATCTCAGTAATTATCTATATTTTGTTTTCTTTTAATCTAATGTTATTTAATGAAACGTTATTTTATATCGATATTAATGTTTATTTATTAATTACTTTTTGAATTTTGAATTTTGTAACCATGTTACTATTTGCTTTAATAAAGCATTTACTGTTTTTATTTTAAGATGGAATCCGGGGTTTGATGTCCGGCTCTTCTATCTATAAATAGGTTCATTCTGTGTCTTTCGAAGGACACGGTTGAGTTTGCTCCCCTCTATTCTCTCTTGTAAAAAACCCTTCTGAAATATTATCAATAAAAGTTTGAAGTTTTCTGATAACAACTTTGTAAGTTCTTACTGTTTTTATTTTCTGTTTTTATTTACTGTTTTAAATTTTTATTTTTCATAAGTTTAGCCTGAATGACAGGCTAAAGTATTCGTGCTAAATTATTACCTTACTATGACATGATCTATATTTATTTGTTCTTGAGATCAGATTGAGATAATAAAAGATCTATTTAAATTTTTGGAATTTAATGTAATATAAGAGTCTTTGGTTAGAACATAAGGTAAAGAGATGAACCAGGAAATGGTAAACACAAGGTTCGAGTTTAACCAGGAAAAATAAATTCATGTTGTAGCCCTTTAGCCTGCTTAGCCGAGAGATGGCGTTTAAGGCGTTCATGGGTGATTTTTTATGAATTTATGATTCTGAGGTGGACCTCGGTAAAATCCTCTGTTGTTTAATTTCTTTGGTATATCTTTTATAAATCCTTTTATGTTTTGTAAAAGTTCCAAATATGAATCTTATATTCATTTTATTCTGGGATTTAAATTCTTCCTTTTCTTAGCTCAATACGAGTTGAAAATGGTATATAGGCTGGAAACCAATAATCTCCATGTGTGCGAAAGCCACTAAGGAAAAGTTTGGTGTAACAACGCCACGTATCATATTCCTCATCTTGATCCCAAGCCCCAGATGGTATCAGAGCCATGAAAATAGTCTGGATAATAATTTAGCACTTTTTATTCAAATGAATATTTTCGGTTTTAAAGAAACTGTTCAAAACAGTTTGAATGAAGAATATGATTTACCTGATAATTTAGATTTATTGAATAAATGGACTATTCCTAAGATAGAATCTAAAATGATCTATAAGTTAGGAACCTTTGAAAAAATTGGTTTTAAACAAGTAGTTAAAACTACAGAATCATCGGTACCACTTCATAATAATGAAATGGTTATTAGATTGTTAAACAATAAAGATATTTTACCTTATAGGAAAAATTACAGATTCATGCATATAGGTTTAATTCAAATAGCTTTTAGACCTTTAATATTAGAAGGACTACCAGAAAGCTTCATAGCAGCTTTAAGAGATGGTAGAAATTTGAATTGGAAACAATCCCTTATGGGAATAATTCAATCTAGTCTGGCACATGGTCCAGTATATTTTGATGTTTATCCGAATTTATCTTTATCTTTGTCTGATATTAATATATTAGATTCTTTAACATTAAATGTTAAAACTCATGGTTATAATTATACTCCTGGCACAGAAGTTATATGTATCTGTTATCGTATTTATTATAAACCATTATTTACACTAAATCCTATGTGTAAAAGAATAGATAAAAAATTAAATGAAACTATTCTTATAGAAACTAATTTTAATAGATCTAATATTACAACCCGTAGATCTATAAAATGGGAAGAAATTGAATTTCCAGAAAACTGGATAATTGAACAAGCTGTTTCTAGAAATCCTATAATAAATAGGGACTTACAACAAGTTATTCAGAATAATGAAGGATCTGTTCAAATACAGTTTAATAATGAACAAAGAAGATTATTGCCATCTTCTATCTATACTAGATCAAGATCTAGTCATTCTTTTATTTCGCCTTTAGATTATTTGGTGGATATTCCTCAAACTTCTAGATCTTCTACTTCTCAGATAAGAGAAGATGTTGAGTCTCCTGTACAACATACAGTAGATGAATTAATTATTAATCAGAATAATATTGTGCATAAAAGTAACTTTCAAAAAGTTAGAGAAATTGATACAGTTTCAGAAATGAAGTTTAGTATTTAATGGATAGTAAAACTAAAATTGATTTTACTAAAGGATCTCTTGCTGGAGCAAGAATCAATGCAGAATTTTATTTACCCAAATGGGAATCTTTCAGAATTTGGTACTTGAAAAGTTTTTCTGAAGAAGAGTTTAATTATATTGTTGCGGAATTTTATAAGTATTGTGAAAACCAGAATAAATTGATTCATTTTGTTCCTTGTTTTTTTAAAACATTTATTATAGATTATATTTCTATTCTTGAAAAAAATTATAAACTTTCTTCTGGACAGATTCAAAAATCTGTCTATCCTCCTCAACAATCTTTTATTATAGAAAAGAATAATAAAATTTTAAATTTTACTGCTTTTTCTAAATTATTTGAAAATGATATGTTACAAATAACTGTTAAACATATTAATCAGATAATAGAAAAACAGAATTATACAAATTTGTATCTTACGATAATAGGTGAAGAAATAGTTTCTCTTAAGGATCGTATTGATAAAATTATTCTGGCTATTAATCAAATTAAACCAGATGTTCATATTCAAACTAAAGAAGAAGAAACTAATATTGTTTCTATTGCTACTTCTTCTATTCAATCCCCTCCAGATATCAAGGATTTTAAATTTAAATCTTCTGTTTCTGATATAGAAAAATTATTAGAAGAAAAATTTAAAAATCTGAATTTGAATACTCTTAATGAAGAGTTTGATAATGATGATAATCATTCTGATGAAAAAAATAATAAAATTAAATGGGCAGATAGACCTACCCAAACCAAATATTATTATAATAGACCTACTCCCATGGATGTTCTTATTGAAGAACAAGAATATATAGTTGCTAATAGTTATAATGGGAAAAGTATTTATGAATGGAATATTGATGGTTTTAGTGATAAACAAATTTATAATACTGCTCACAGAATGCTTATGTATAGTACTGTGTGTAAAACTTCAGGCAATACTGATAAAAATATTGCTAAGATGATTATATCAGGTTTTACTGGCCAACTTAAAGGTTGGTGGGATAACTATTTAAATCAATTCCAAAATGAAGATATTATTAATTCTATTAAGATAGAGAATAATATTCAATCAGAAAATGTTGTTTATTCATTAATAATGACTATGATTGAACATTTTACTGAAAAATTCACTGATGATAGTGAAAAGATTCGTACTTTATTAAGTAATCTAAAATGTAAAACACTTACTGATTTTAGATGGTATAAAGATACCTTTTTATCTCGTATATATGAGATTCCAGATTGTAATAATAGTTTCTGAAAAGCTAAATTTATAGATGGTTTACCTTTTCTATTTGCTGAAAGAATTAGAAAAGTATTAAGAAAAGATGAGATTAATATTTCATATGATAATTATACTTATGGAAATTTAATTAATACTTACATTAAAGAGGGTTTAGCTCTCTGTAATGAATTAAAATTAAATAATCAAATTAAAAGACAGAATTTACTTGAGAAAAAATAATTAGGTAAATTTTGTGATCAATTTGGTATGGACTTACCTAATAAAGGTAAGAAGAAAATTAAAGAAAAAGATGAAAAACTTTATAGAAAGAAAAGACATTTGTCTGATAGGCAAAGAGATAAAAAGAAGAAAAGGAAAGAAAACCGTGATTTACGGAGAGAAGAAAATTATAAAAACAAAAACAAATTAATAATTTGTAGAAAATGTAAAAAGCCAGGTCATTATGCTAATCAATGTTGGGCTAAAAACAAAATTAATAATTTAGATATAGATGATAATCTAAAAGAAACATTATTTAAAATAATAATGGATTCGACTAATAATTCTGACAGTGAAACTGAGAATTCTTTAGAATATTATATTTCAGAAGAAATAATAGATAGTGAATCAGATATTTCTAATGATTTAAATGAATGTAATAATTGTATACAAGGAAAATCTTGTTTAAATCATATAGAAGATAAAAATGATGAATTTTATAAACTCATGTCTCAATTTCAGGATTTAAATATTAATGTGTTAACTAACAATAATATTTTAGAATTCCTTAAAATGATTAAGGATCCAGTTTTAAAATCCACAATTATTGATCAAATGGAGAATACTGCTTCAACTAGTAATAATAATAATAATATTCTTGTTAAACAAGAACAAGCTTACTCTATGAAAGAAGTTAAAAATCTTCTTCAACAAAAATATAGTAAACAGAATCCAGTTACTATACAGGATTTAGTTAAAGAAATAGAAAATCTTAAAGAACAAGTAAAAATTTTACAACACAATAATAATAGTTTAAATTATCGTGTTTCAATCATTGAAACTAATAATAATAATTCAGTTAATAATTCTGATAGTTTTGATAATCTACAAGATATTTCTTTTCCTGATCCAGATAAAAAAACATTTATCTGTTTTGAGCATGATCATATCTCAAAAATGGTATATTGATATAACATTATTAATTGAAAATTCTTATAAAAAGAATTTTATTGCTATGATTGATAGTGGTGCAGACTTAAATGTTATACAGGAAGGATTAATTCCTACGAAATATTTTCATAAAACCACTCATTCTCTCTCTCATGCAGGAGGAGAACCATTAGAAATAAATTATAAATTACCAAAAGTTTATATTTGCAAAGATAAAAACTGTATTCAAACCAGTTTTTTATTAGATATTTCTAGCCAACTTATACTTGGTCTTCCTTTTATTTATCAAATTTATCCTTTAACTTATGTTGATGAAACAGGTATTATAGGTACTTTTCAAGGTAATCCTATTTCCTTTAAGTTCATAACTAAACCTGTTCATAGAATTCTTAATGAATTACAAGAAAAGATTTATAGGAAAACTTTTCAGATTAATTCTTTAAAAGAAGAAGTTAATATATTAACTATAGATGATAAATTACAGAATCCTAAATTACAGGAGAAAATCAAACTTATTTATAATAAGTTCTCATTAGAAATATGTAATGATCTTCCAAATGCTTTTTGGAATAGAAAGAAGCATATTATCTCTCTCCCATATGAAGAGAATTTTGATGAAAAAAATATTCCTACCAAGGCTCGTCCTTGTCAAATGAATTCTGAATATTTAGAATTATGTAAGAATGAAATTCATTCTTTATTAGAAAAAGGTTTGATAAAGCCTTCTCAATCTCCTTGGTCATGTACTGCTTTTTATGTTAATAAACATTCTGAACAGGAAAGAGGTGTTCCAAGATTAGTCATAAATTATAAACCTCTTAATAAGGTTCTAAAATGGATTAGGCATCCTATTCCTAATAAAAAAGATTTATTAGATAGACTTGTTAATGCTATCATATTTTCAAAATTTGATTTAAAATCAGGATTTTGGCAGATTCAGGTTAAAGAATCAGATAGATATAAAACTGCTTTTAATGTTCCAATAGGACATTATGAATGGACAGTAATGCCATTTGGCCTTAAAAATGCCCCTTCTGAATTTCAACAAATTATGAATGATATTTTTTATAATTACAGCAATTTTATAATTGTTTATATTGATGATATCTTAGTATTTTCTAATGATATTGAAATACATTTTAAACATTTAGATATATTTAAAAATATTGTTATTCAAAATGGACTTGTTATCTCAAAATCTAAAATGATTTTATTTCAAACTAATATTAGATTTCTTGGTCATATGATTGAGAAAGGAAAAATAATTCATATACAGAGAAGTATAGAATTTGGTTCAAAATTTCCTGATATTATAACTGATAAAACTCAGTTACAAAGATTTTTAGGAAGTTTAAATTATATTTCTCCTTATATTAAAGATCTTACTAAAGATTCTGCTATCTTATATGATAGATTAAAGAAAAATCCTTTACCTTGGTCTGAAAGACATACAATAGCTGTTAGAAATATTAAGGAAAAGGTTAAAAACCTTCCTTGTCTTATGCTTGCTAATCCCCAATGGGATAAAATTGTGGAAACAGATGCATCAGATATAGGTTTTGGAGGAATCTTAAAACAAAAAGATCCCCAAAATAAACAAGAATATCTTATTAGATTTTATTCTGGTAAATGGAATAATGCCTAGAAAAATTACTCCACAGTAGCAAAAGAAATCTTAGCTATTGTCAGATGTATTTTAAAATTTCAAGATGATTTATATAATCAAAAGTTTATTACAAAAACTGATTGCAAATCTGCAAAATTTATGTTTAATAAAGATTTTAAACATGATGTTTCTAAACAAATGTTTGCAAGATGGCAAGCTCATTTAGCTCCTTTTGATTTTGAAATCATTTATAAGAAAGGTGAAGATAATCACTTGCCAGATTTCTTAACTCGAGAATATTTATCCTAATGTTTTTATCTACAGATATGTATTCCCGAGGAAGAGGAGAGTCCTCTTATAGAGGGCGAGGAGGTAGGGGAAAACCCCCTAATATCATTGCACAGCATGGAAAACATAGGCTTATAGCCCAAAACTTATCCAGTTCATCAGCCAGTAATACTGAGCAAAATATTGAGTTATACAATGAATTTCAAGAATTCTTGAAACAAAAGAGAAGTAATACAGATTCTCAATTTTCAGCATCATATGCTACTATCATAAAAGATGATGATAATGATTCAGCTCTATATACAGAGACAAAACATCGAGAATTGATTCTTCTTATAGAAGAAAAAGATACCCAATGGGAAAAAACTCCATGGACTATCATGGAAAGATATCTAACCAATACATCATATGTATATGGTTCCTACAAGCAAAGAAGATTTTATGAAAATCTTCTGATATCTACAAAAAGTGTTGATATAACTCACTTTTTCAGTAATACTCAGCAGAAAGGAAGTTATAACTTCTCAAAGTTTATAATTAAGAAGATTATATCTATTGAAGAATGGGGTATATCTCCATCAGTTGAAAAAGAATTTTATTCTGAAAATCATAAAATGAGTTTTAAATTCAATTTTTGGGATTATATTGAAAGTTTTAATAAAACCTTGTTTTATGAAAATGAGAAAAGAAAACATACTTGGTTTTTAAAGATTTGTGAAAATGTTTTTCACTACCCAGTTCCAAATTGGTTTTTAATATGGTGGAAGATTTTTGGTCCATCCGCAAAGATTTTGCCAGAGGTTTTTATAAAACCCATGAATACTTGGTTAAATGTTTCTCCAAGTATTAAAAAATCATTTTCTGAACATTGGATCGATGGTAAGACTCTATGTCTATTTTTCATGGAATTTGGTATCCCATGGATCTGGAAATGGCAACCAGAATTCGGTTTCACTGATGAAGGTATCCCTTGCATATGGAGGGTCAGTTCCACAAAATTCTGGGACAAATTATTGAGAGATGATCCAGAAACTGGAAAACCATATGGTTATGAAACTCTTCATCAAATGGAAGAAAAAATTTCTTTATATCAACAAGAAATTAATAATCAACAAGAAAAGGAGAAAGCCTCTATGAGTCCTTTCAAGATTCTTACTCAGAAATATTCTGAAATATATTCAAAAGACAAAATGATTGAGATCTATATTGAAGAAATCAAAAAAGATCTTTTCCAGAATATTGGAGGTTCTGATTCCAAATCAGATAAATCTATGTCGTCCGAATCTAGTGAAAATCAATTTATTCATCTAATGAAGATGCAAGATGCTCAAGACCCTGAGGATGATATTCCTCAATTTTCTCAAATAGATGACATTTTTGAGAAATTGAAAAATTCTTTAAAAGACAATATTAAAGATGATTAAGATCATCAGGAGAAGAATCTGCAGTTGGTGGAATATCACATCTTATCATATCGTGACAAAAAGTGGGTGGCATATCACTTTTACTTTTTTTATTTTGCAAATGTAGGAACAAAAAATCTAATGTGCAATAACATTCATGAGAGACTGAATGTCGTTATTTAAGGTAAAAAATCTACTTGGTACATGTAAGAATTTGAAAAGGTACGTAAAATTTGAAAGGTACGTTCAATTTATCAAGTTTAATTTATCTATTTCAATATCTTAGTTATAATGTTTTGTTTATTCGAAGATAAATAAAAGAAGACATTTATTCAAAGTTGTCTAACTAATGTGAGTCATTCTGTAAGATGAATGTGATAGTGTCAATGAAAACAATTGATATCAAAGAAGAATATATTATCTCAAATGAGATATGAATTATAAATTAGCACAAAATATTGAGATATATATAAAGCCCGATATAAAGTTTGTGGAGGCCGATTATGTCGACAAAAATTATATTTTCATCGTATGTTGATATGAATTTATTAAGGATCTAGAAGATCGTTTGATTGACGGTGAGAAAAAAAAAAAGATGATATGTTTGATACAATAAAATAGTGATAAACATTGACGTATATGGTGTAACGTCCACTACTCATTTTACTTAAAAAGTAATAAAATTTTTTTTATAAAAAAAACACTTACTATTGAATCGGCTGAATATACACATGCACATAAAAATATTTTATATACACATGCACATAAAAATATTTTGACACCATTTTAAAATAAAACCAACAACTAATATTTAAAAAATCAAAGGAATAGTTCAAATCATAAAATCGTCAAACGTTTTACCAAAATTAAAAAGCAATAATTTAAAAAGTATAGCACGTAATAAAACCTCTCAAAAATCACTCAAAGCATAAATAAAAAGTCGTAAAATATATAACATAAATCATAAACGTAAATCATAAGTGCGGAAAAATAGAAACGCTGGTCCTTGGGTTATGTTCACCTTCAATGGATCCATCTATCATGTAACCACAGTATTGGGCGGCGGGGACATCAGCGACACTCTCACCCGTCAACTGAGCCTTGGCCTATCATCATCATATAGAAATACGATCGTTGGGCTCCCTCTGGGGCCTTCTCTGACGAATGGGTTCTCTTTGAGGCCTTCTCCCGTAAATGAGCTTCCTCCGGGCCTTTTTCTCTCACGATATCACCAATCATATCATCATAATAGTCACAATTACTTCACCTCCTTCAACGTTTCATATTATCATACCTTTACAAAAATCATGCATAAAAATATCATTTTTCATTTTAAACCAAGCCTGCAACATATCTTTTAATTGTTCATATTAAATCATAAAAATCCATAAACATTTAAAATAAATGTTTTAACATATGAAATCCATGAAAATTCCATAAACATGTAAAATAATCATATTAGCATATAAAATAGCATTCAGGACACTGCAATGGCGTTTGCTAATTTTCGGGTGTAAAATTACCGTTTTATCCCTAGACTTAAAATTTCACGTTTTTATATTTTCATAACTCCGTCGACTCTAGACCATCACAAATAATTATTTAAGCTTACCTTAATTTTCTCATATTTTTACTTAGCCTAAATCGATGACTTTTAAATTAATCTTTAAATATAACTTATTAATGTGTTTTAAATCCCGAATTAAACCAAACTTTAATATAAAACTCCCATATTAAAATCTTAGACTTTTAATAATTATTTGGCCCTCGTGAACGCGACCCCTGTGAGCCATATTTCAAATTTATAAACTATTAAAACACAAACCGAACCCTTCCCTTATCCCTCGAGACAACTTCTATGTTCACCGAGCCACGCCCGAGCCACCCTGAGCCGATCCCTGACCAACCCCTCTAGGAACCCTCCTGGACCCTTAGAACCCATAGGAATCGAACCCAAGCACTAATCGAAGCCCCAACACTTTGACATGCCATGGCCGAGAAACCCACATGCACTATAACTCTATGTTTGTGTGGGGACCCGGACGCTAATTCATTCTTTTCAATAATCATTAGGAGTAAATGGATCAATTAATTAAATTGAGTCATAAAATTTTTTTAAAATGTTGAACACTATATAAACAAGTGTACAATTTTCTATAACAAAGTAGGCTCATCTTATTCAAATCACAAAATCAAGTTAATATCTACAACATGATCCAAAAGTACAAGTCTTGTACAAAAGTAAATCAAAACAAACTATTGTTCATTCACTACATATCAAGTTATGAAAGTCAACTCTACTTCTGGGTCCGAATCTCCACTCTAATCTCAATCTCTCGTCCTCTTCTCGACCTTGATCCAGTCCCACCTGTTGTCATCCACACATACAAACACAACAACAGTCGGATAACTCCGGTGAGAAATATATTCTCAGTATAAACAATGTATACATGCAATCATATAAACAGATATAAAAGTATGGAACAGTTATCAATAACATGTATCATAATATGAAAAACATGAATCGATATAAAACTGTAAATCAAACTCTTGACTCATAATCTCAGACTCGAGTCTTATCTAGTCTAGGGATCCCGATTCGAATAAGAACGCAACAGTCTCCCACCTACTCTTCCCAGCTAGATGGTCGTACGTCTTTATTCCCAAATTTTGGCTTTCTATATCGAATCTCTACAATAGGAGTCGATCTGCTCCTAAGCAACATCGATATCACCAAATGTCCAGTGACTTGGCACCTCTGCCAATGACATGGCACATCTGCCATACACTCAATACATGCTTTGCTATAAATCAATAGACTAAGCATATCAATTTCCAGAATTGCAAACATCAATGCAACATAATAAAGTATGTGGTTTTGGGAAACTCAAGTTGAATCTAACTAGAGTCGTATCTTCCCGGTTTAACATTGATTTATATCTTTCTTTTGTCGATCTGATCGAAGTCTTGAATTCGAAGCTGTCAATACTCAATCTGACAATGACATTCGAAATATACAATATCACTATACAACTCAAAGCAATACTGGATATGATCAGAACTCAATCTAATTCTGTTTCGACGGCATAACTGCACAATCTCGATATACCCAGCAATACAATATCAACAGATACTAATCTCAACTCATAATCAATCAACAACATAATCTGATACCAAATCTGTATATTCTCAATAAAATCAAATCTGAAAATGATAACAATTACATACGGTATCCGTTCTTCAATCTGATTTTGTTTATACGATTACCATAATCTCAGGAACAGATAATATCGATCATATCATGATTCTTCAATATCATATTTTCAAATCATAACGAAACATAAGAAAACTTACGTGCTTTTGAAGCTCTTGTCGATAGAAACACAGTACCAAACTCAGATTGAAATTCTGACAGTTGGATCTTGCATAATACTCGAATTCCTAGAATGAAAAGCTGGAGGATTTCTCGGTCCTTTCTTCTTGCCAAACTGAAGGAATGCAACTTGTTTTACATTATATATGCATGGCTAGGACAAGTGGCTAATTCTTTGCACTGCACGTCTCGCGCATATGCGCGACCATCACCGGCGCATATGCGCGAGACTCTCAGTCTCGGCATTTTACATTACAACTGCTCGTGCATATGCGCGCCCTGTCCCCGCGCATATGCGTGAGACCTACTGTCTCGGCACTTGAAACTTCTACATGCACGCGTATATGCGCGGCTCGTGTCGCGCATATGCGCAAGACCTTCTGTCCTCGCACAACACAATATCACATGCTTTACCAAATCTAGTCTCGGAGTGGTCCTTCTATAATTACATCAATTCATAATCAATAAACTCAGATTAACAGAATAAAATCTCGGGCATTACAGTTTGTGATGCTAGGACCCTAACCACTGGACCAGCCCCTGACCCAGCCCCTTGTGCACCCTCTTAGGACCCTAAGGACCTAACCTAGCCCAGCCTTAAGCCCCCTAGATGAGTCATGAACCCTGCACGCCGCAGCTGCACCAGCGCGTCTCTCCTTGATGGCTCTCGGAGCTAGGACTCCTCCCCAGCCGTGACCCTCGAGTCCTAGAATGGCTAGGACTCCTTCCTTGACCCGAGCCAGGCCCCAGCCGTGACCCAAGCCAAGCCATGCAACCATACACCCCTAAACCCAATCCCTTCAAACACATAACAACAAGATGGTTGCAGATTTGTTCATGTACGTGTGAAGCATGATTCAAGTGTTCTAAGACTCCTTAAACTTGTGTAAAACAACCCTTAATTCATACCCTAGTCATGGCAGCCCCTTAACAACATAATAAACATGATTTTGGATCAAGTTAATGCCTAAAAAATTCACATGTAATACAAAAAACGAAATATTTTCATGATGAACATGTTTTTCATGCAAAAACTCAATTAAATAAATAATATGGTGTGATAGATGAAGGAAAAGAAATAATATGGCGTACCTTTGCGTGATTTACGCACGAAATAACGTTGACGATTGAAGAACGACGACGAGGAGATCATTGGCTTGAAAAATTAAGCAAAGCTCGATACTTTTCCTTCAAATCTCTTTGTGTGTGCGTGTGATATGAGGAAACTGTTTTGGAAGTGTAGGGGAAGGGGGTCGTGAGTTATGAGAAGAGTTAGGGTAGGTTTTGAATTTTAAATACTTAATTAAACACTAATCAAGCTTATGCCCATTATGGGAGTTAATTAGTCCCATTAGTTCTCAATTAAAATATTAAAAATTATTTTGAATAGAAAAGTTTGTGAATTTATTAGTCGGGTTGCCAACACGTTCGTATTTTTGTTGAAAATCCAATACCGATAAAATTTACGTCCCAACGTATAAAATCACCTCAAAACCCCTTAATTTCAAAAATAAGAAAAAGCATCAATCATGTTTTAAATAATTAAAACAATTATTTAATTAAAACATTTTCCATTTTTCAGCTCTCGGTCTCCGTTCCTCGATCGCAACTCGAATAACCCTTGAAAATACATTTTAATGCATGTACGTAGAAAAACTACTAAAACATCATATAAACATGTCACATAATCAATTTATCAATTAAAATCAATTAATTAACCATTTTTTCGTATTTCCTAAATTTGCATGCAGTTGTATTACGTTGTCTTAATTTTGGACCTTACAATTCCTCCCCCCTTAAATAAAATTTCCTCCTCGAAATTAGAACTTACCGAATAGCTTTGGATAGCGACTCCTCAAGTCCCTCTCGGTTTCCCAAGTAGCTTCTTCTTCCGAGTGATTCACCCACTTGACATTGACCATTGAAATGACTTTTTTTCGGAGTCTTCTTTCTTGTCTTGCAAAGATTTGGACAGGTCTTTCTTCATAAGTCATATTTGAAGTCAATTGTAGAGGTTCATGATTTAGCACATGTGATGGATTCGACATATACTTTCGCAGCATCGAGATATGAAACACATTGTGAACTCCAGAAAGCATCGTTGGCAGTGCCACTCTATAGGCTAGTGTTCCAATCCTCACTAAAATCTCAAACGGACCTATGAATCTTGGACTAAGCTTGTCTTTCTTGCCAAATCGCATAACACCTTTCATATGTGCTATTTTCACAAATACGTGGTCTCCCACCGGAAACTCTAGGTCTCTTCGTCTTTTATCGGCATAATTCTTTTGTCGGCTTTTTGCAGTCTTCATTCTCTCTCGAATTTTGACTATAAGCTCAGCAGTCTCTTCAATAACATCTAGACCATTCTCTCTTCTTTCCCCAACCTCGTCCCAATGAATAAGAGATCTACATTTTCTTCCATAAAGTGCCTTAAAAGGAGTCATCTCAATTGATGATTGATAGCTATTATTATAGGTGAACTCCACTAGAGGTAACTTCGGTTCCAAACTATCTTGGAAATCGATCACACAAGCTCGCAGTAGATCTTCTAAAATTTCTATAACTCTTTCGGACTGACCACGGTTTGAGGATGGAATGTTGTACTGAATAATAACTTGGTCCCCATCGCTGCATGCAGACTCTTCTAGAATGATGATGTAAATCTCGGATCTCTATCAGAAACAATAGACACTAGAATCCCATGCAGACGGATTATCTCTCGAACTTATAACTCTGCATACTGAATCATGGTGAATGTCGTCTTAATAGGTAGAAAATGCGCTGATTTCGTAAGACGATCGACTATCACCCATATAGCATTAAATCCCTTGATAGTCCTCGGTAATCCCACAAAAAAGTCCATAGTAATATTTTTCAATTTCCACTCGAGAATAGGAAGTGGCTTAAGCTTTCCCGCTAGCCTCTGATGCTCTACTTTTATTTGCTAACATGTCAAACACTCGGTCACAAAACGCAGGATATCTCGCTTCATGCCCGGCCACCAATATAATAATTGCAAATCTTTGTTCATCTTCGTTCTTCCAGGATGAATGGAGTATGGTGTGTCATGAGCTTCCTTCATAATGAGCTCCCTCAAAGAGTCGTCACTAGGAACCCATAAGATATCTCGATAACGAACTATACCATCCACCTCAGAATATAACTTCCGACCCTTGGCTTCATCTCTCAATCTCCACTTTTGCAATTGCTCATCAGTAGACTGTCCCTCACGGATTCTGAAACGTCTGCTTATTTGTTTTGCTTAAAAAGTACTAGAATTTTTTTTCCTCTTACATATATATAAATACTTTGAAAATACCTTGCCATCATTTTGAAATAAACAATCAACTACTATTTAAAAATCCAAAGGAAATAGTTTAAAATATAAAATCGTCAAACGTTTTACCAACCTAAAAACATTATTTGAAAAACATAGCTCATACTATAACCTCTCAAAAATCTCTCATAACATAAGTAAAAATCATAGAATATCTTTTAACATAACTTAAAATCATAAATCATAACTAGTGCGGAAAACTAGCGTCGGTCCTCGGGTTATGTGCACCTTCAGTCCAGTCAGATCAACAATCAAGACCTCCATTAACATTATTATCATAATCACCTGCATCAATCACACCTAGTGAGTCTAAAAACTCAACACACCATAATCTTGATAACAAGTAATACCTATACAGATCACATACAACAGTGAAAAAGATTTGTACTTAAAATACCGTTTTCATGAAGATGCATAAGCTTAAACATTTTCATGATGCATAAACTTTAAATAAAAACATTTTCATTAGCATTTTCATATCAACATATTCATAAACCTTTGCATAAACATAAACATAAACATATTCATATGCGTATCTATATTCATATCACCATATTCGTATTCATATTCATATTTTTGTTTGTTGAATTCAGATCGTGATTGTGACTCGTATTCTTAGTCGTATTGGGCGATGGATCCATCTACATAAAACCACAGTACTGGACGGTGGAGACATCAACAACACTCTCACCGGTCAACTGAGTCCATGGCCAACATATCAACATATCAACGTATTCGAATTCGTATCAATGGAAACAAGATCGTCGGGCTCCCACTGGGACCATAACCCTCATGATATTTCCAACATGTCATCGTATTAGTCACAATCTCTTCACGTCCTTCAACATGTCGTATTTCCATCACTTAATAAAAACATGCATAATAATATTGTTTTTCTTTTAAACCAAACATGCAACATATCTTTTAAATGTCCATATTTAAATCATAAAAATCCATGAACGTTTAAAAAAATAACATTTTAACATATAC
The DNA here is from genome assembly GCF_025594145.1 of Primulina tabacum. NCBI lineage: Eukaryota > Viridiplantae > Streptophyta > Magnoliopsida > Lamiales > Gesneriaceae > Primulina > Primulina tabacum. The sequence goes on along the minus strand of NC_134561.1, from coordinate 39,282,544 downwards.
ATATCTATGAACATTTAAAATAATCATATTAACATATAAAATATCAATTAGAGCGCTGTCATGACGTTTACTAATTTCTAGGTGTAAAATGACTGTTTTACCCCAAGACGTAAAATTTCATGTTTTTGACTTTTTTTTAATTCCATTGACTCTAGTATGTCCCAAATAATTATTTAAGCCTACAAGAATTTTCCCATATTTTTATTTGGCATAAATCGAGGACTTTTAATTTAATCTTTAAATAAGACGTATTAGTGCGTTTTAATCCCGAATTAAACCAAACTTTCATATAAAATTCCCAAATACAAACTTAGACTTTTATTAATTATTTGAATTTAAATATAATTTTTCATAATTTTATTAAGCTTAAATCTAGGTGTTTCAATTAATTCATTAATTAGCGTTTCGTGCGACGATTAAATCCCGGATAAATCCAAAACTCATTATTTTGATCCCAAATTTTAAACATAACATTTTTTATTATTTTTTCTACCCTTCCAAGTCATGAGACACACCCGTGGACCTTTGGTTGTATTTTTAGGTCTTTTTCGTTTTTGACACCTTATTGAACACACCGAGCCAACTCCCAAAATACTCGAGCCACGCCCAAGCCACTTTGAGCCAAACCAGAGCCAACCAATCTAGGAACACTACTGGCCAAGCCCAAGCCCCTGAACTTAGCCCTGGCTCGCTCAAACCTTGTTGGAACTTGACCCAAATTCAGCATGTGTTGTGCATGTGTATCCTAGCATATCTTAGGACTCCTAGCTAGCCTAGGGCTCTTCCAGTAGAGCCACCACCGAACCACCATGACTCTAACTGACCCTGGACCACACCCAGACCATACACAGACCAACCCAAGCCCTAGACGCGAGCAGCAATCTTCCTGAGCTAGACAGCAGCCTAGCGTGCACCTTGCTGCCATGTTCTTCCTCATGTTTTGCTCAAGCCAGCAGCCACCCAAGCCGCACCAGCCCCTAGCGCAGCCCTTGTGCACCCTCCTAGGACACTAAGGACCTAGCCTAGCCCAGGCCGAGCCCCTTCTTCCCTGCACCAGCTGCAACCTGCACTACCCCTTGCTGAAATTCTCGGGTCTAGGACTCCTCCCCAACCTCTTGCCTCGAGTCCTTGCTTGGCTAGGACTCTTCCCTTGACCCCTCACGACCCTAACCAAGCCCTGATCCCAGCCAAAGCCAAGCCAAGCACCCAAGTCCATAAAACCGAGCCCCTCAATCACCCTATACCATATTTTTGGTTCCAGCTTTGTGTTTCTATTTTCGTGCAGCATTTTGTTGCTTTCAATGACTCTAAAACTTGTGTAAATAACCCTTGATCATATCCTAATCATGGCAGCCCCTTTAACAACATAATAAACATGGTTTTGGATGACAAAACAAGCTTTACAAATCACATAAGATGTCCATACGAAAATATAACATGATGCACTTATTTTTTCATGTAAAAATGTTTTAAATTGATACTATGGTGTGCTAGATGCTAGATGTTTGAAAGAAAGAATATGGCGTGCCTTTGCGTATTTAACTCACGGTTATTCGTTGACGATTGCGAAGAACGGCGACGATCGACCTTGGCTTGAATAATTTTGGAACCTTCGAAACTCCACCTTCTTTGATACTTTGTGTGTGCCATGTAAATTTGAAAGAAAAGTGTTTGATGTGTGATAAGAGAGTGGGTCGTGAGTTTTTGGGGATTATGGGGTGGGTTTAATATATTATATAATTAATTAAAAATACTAATTAAGCTTAGGCCCATAAGGAAAGTCATTTAGGCCCATTAGTGCTTACTTAAAATATTTAAAAGATTTAAAAATAAATTTGCTTGAATAAGTTTGTGAATTTATTAGCCGGGTTGCCAAAACATTCGTATTTTTGTTGAAAAGCCAACACCGATAAAATTTACATCCCGGCGTATAAAATCACCTCAAAACCCCATATTTTCAAAAATAAGAAAAAGCATTACCCTTAATTTAAATAATTAAAAACAATTAACCAATAAAAATATTTTCTATTTTTCAGCCATCGGTCTCTGTTCCTCGATCGCAACTTGAATATCCTTTAAAAATACTGAAGCGTCCTGCCCTTTTTATTGCTTTAAAAGTACTAGAAATTTTTTTTTTTTTTAAACCTCACTTAGCATCGGCCGAACCATAAAATATTTTTGACATCATTTTAAAAATAAACTTCCAACTGCTATTTAAAAATCCAAAGGAAAATATTTTAAAGCATAAAATTGTCAAACATTTTACCAAACCTAAAAAGCAATAATTTGAAAAGAATAGCTCATACTAAACCTCTCAAAAATCTCTCAAATGCATAAATAAATAAACTTAAAAATCTTTAATCATAAAGCATGAGTCAAAAGTCATAATGCGGAAAAAGTAGAAGCGCTGGTCCTCGGGTTGTGTGCGCGCCTTCAGCCCAGTCAAATCACTCATCAAGTCCTCCCTCAATACCACCTGCATCCATCACACCTAGTGAGTCTAAAGACTCAACACACCATAATATTTATAACGAGTAATACGTAATACAGTCAACATATAACGGTGAAAAATATTTGTACTTAAAATATCGTTTTCATGAAGATGCATAAACATAAACATTTTCGTAAATATTTTCATGATGCATAAAACTTTAAATAAAAATATCTTTATAATGATGCATCAACTTTAAACATAAACATTTTCATGACATGCATAAATAAACCTTAATCTTTTTCTTTTTTCCTCAACATGACATAAAACCTTTAACATGATCATAAACATTTTCCTTTTCCTTTGTTGAATTCAGATCGTTAATTGTGACTTTCCTGACATGACATGACATGACGATGGATCCATCTACATAAAACCACAGTACTGGGCGGCGGGGACATCAGCGACACTCTCACCGGTCAACTGAGCCTTGGCCTAACTTGATCGAATAGAAATACGATCGTCGGGGCTCCCTCTGGGGCCTTCTCCCCTCACGATATTCCCATTCTTACCTCAAACCTCATAACCTCATATTCGTAATAATGGAAACACGATCGTCGGGTTCCCACTGGGACCATAACCCTCACGACGTCGCCATCATTAACGAGTTAGTCACAATCACTTCACTTCCTTCAACATTTATATTCTCACCACTTTATTAAAATCATGCATAACATAACATTTTATTTTTGAAACCAAGCATGCAACATGTCTTTTAAATGTCTTCCTTACCTCATAGAAATCAAATAGAAATTTTTTTAAAATCATAATTTAATCATAAGCATTTAATAAACATTTAAAAATAATCATAATATCATAAAAACAGCATTTAGGGCACTGCCATAACGTTTACTAATTTCCCGGTGTAAAAAGACTGTTTTACCCCTGGACTAAACATTTTACCTTTTCGACTTTTTTTCTTGATTTCATGACTCTAACATGTCCCAAATAATTATTTAAGCTTACGTGAATTTTTTCCATAATTTTATTTGGCTTAAATGTTAGACTTTTTCAATTATCTTTTCTTAATTGTTTTAACGGTGTTTTAATCCCGAAAAATACCAAACTTTAATATAAAATTCCTAAATTCTAAATTTAGTCTTTTTATATTATTTTAGCCCTTATGGACCATGACTCGACCCCCCGTGAGCCGTTTTCCAATTTTTCTTCTTTTTAAAACCCTATTTGACACATAAATTTCGACCCCGAGCCATCTCTTAATTTTTGCGAGTTACCCCCGAACCATGTCGAGCCAAAAGGTGCCCAACATGTTAATTTAGCCTACTGGACTCTAATTTTACCAAGACTTCACTCCAAAACCCGAAAACAAGCCGCCCCAAGTGACACCCAATCTGGCCGAGAGTTGCACCTAGACTAGGACTCTTGTTTTGCTTCTAGGACTCTTCCCCACGCACCCAACCGCTGAACCCACCTGTTGTACACCCTCTAAGGACCCTAAGGACTCCCTAGAACCCAACCCTCAAACCCAGGCTACGCCCCAAAGCCCCTTGCGCGACGCTGAACCCTGCGCGACGCTGAACCCTGCGCGCCTCACATGCAACTTCTCGGGTAGGGTCCTAGCATGGCTAGGACTCTTTCCCAGCCCTTACCGTGAGTCCTAGCTTGGCTAGGACTCTTCCCCTGACCCGTGACAGACTCTAGCCGAGCCCTGGCCCAAGCCAAGACCAAGCCAACCCCTTGAACAAGCAACCCGATCACCCCAACCCTTGACAACAAGTTTTCGCCTGTTCTTCTTTCTTGTTGCTTAGCCGTGTGTTCGGTGGTGTGTGTGTGGCCTTAATTCACATATTAACTTAGCTTGATCGTCCCTTAATGTCATGGCAGCCCCTTAAGTGAGAAAAACGTGAGTCATGGCATAAAACAAGTGGCATAAAAATCACAACTCCAATGCATGTACAAGATGGGTTTTGAAAATCTGAATATATACATATATGAACTTCAAGCTTTTCATGCACACATAATTTAAACAATATTATGATATAATGGATGAGAAAAGGGAGATTAAGGTGTGCCTTTGCGTAGTATACGCTCGAATAATCGTTGACGACGAAGAACGGAGGGACGACTACGGTTTGCTCTTGATAGACCTTCGAAAATCCCTTCCTAATTGCAAGTGTGTGCTGCCGTGTGTGTGTGGGTGTGGGGAGGGAAGAGTTTTCAGAATTTGAAAGTGAGTGGCCGATTTTTCCTTGGTGCAAAGTGTAGGGTTTTGATAAATTTACCCCTTTAAATATTAATTAATCAACCTCAAGGCTTTTAGGCCTATTAAGCCTCTAAATTAAGCCCATTAAAATAGTTAGGATTTAAATAAAATATCAACAAGCTTTTTGTTTAATTAAATATGTGAATTTATTAGCCGGGTTGCCACAAAGCTCGTATTTTAGTTGAAAAACCAACACCGATAAAATTTACGCCCCGGCGTATAAAATCACCTCAAAACCCTTAATTTCACAAAATACTAAAAAGCATCGACCATCTTTTAAATAATTAAAAATAATTTTTTAATAAAAACATTTTCTATTTTTCAGCCATCGGTCTCCGTTCCTCGATCGTCACTTGAATATTCCTTAAAAATACAATTTTTATGCAATCATGTAGAAAAATATATTTTAAATATGCAATTATGCAAAACATAATTAATTCATGCAATTAAAACATTTAATTAAAATACAAAAGAATTTAATAATTCGCATGCATGTGGTTCGCGTGGACTCTTAAATTTTCGGGGCGTTACAATCTCCCCCCCTTAAATTTAATTTTGTCCTCGAAATTCGCTTATCCTTGATAACCCAAAGTTTAGACTTAGTTCTTAGTATCCCGAAAATCCACGCTTCCGCTGCGCTACTCTGATCAAACTTAAGTTCTAGAAGGTCCTTACGTCTCCTTGATCCCAATTAAATTTTTTTCCTAAATCCTTATTTTTTTCAAATCGCGACTTAAAAAGGCCCAAATGACTTAGTGCTATTACTATTATAACCTCGAATTTTAATTTTTCTTATAATTCCCAATATCAAATGATGGATGAACATACTTATCGTATCTTACTTTCCTTAATTTATACCCAAAATGTTCATTAACTTATCATATTTCAATCTTAAATCCCCAAACGCATCTGCTAACGCTTAGATTTTTCAAGCCTAATATCAATTCATCCTTAAAAACTTATGATTAACATTTCTTATAACACTATATCCAAGATATCCCAAGGTTCAAAATATTATTAAAAATCTAAATCATCGAAAATTTTTATCATTTAACACATTCAATTCTTGCTTATTGCTCAACTAGTTCCTAAATTTCTTAGTAATTGCAAAAATAAATTCTTAAGTTCCTCAGAAATTATCTTAATTGGTCCTTAATTTCGAAAATCCTACGATTAACCCATAAGTTTTTATCATTCTTAATTTCCTTCTACGGGTTTCCCATAACATAATTTCGATAAATTTAAACTTATTTACCCAAAAATCAATTCCTATAACCAATATTACATTTCATCAAAACTTAAAATCCCAATTTATACATTTTCTTATTCCCAAGGTCGTTGTAAATCCTCGAATCCTTATTCCTTACGTCTAATTCCCAAAAATTAATTCAACTAATAACCATGAATCATAAATATTTTCTTAGAAAATCTACGTGTCACAAAGCATTCATAATATTCATGATCAACTTATGGCCCAAAAGTAGAATGTCAATACTAAAACCCAAAAATCAACATAGTCCAATTCCACCACGAAGCCAACATGCGTTGAAATCAAATAATTTCTTATTCATGTCGTATCAAGTATAAAAATTCTCAAAACATATAAAACATATATTCTCATAATGCTATTAAACATGTGACGTAAACATGTAATTCATATAATTATGCAGGTAACATCATGAAATCATATAAAACATGTAAACTTACAAGTTTGAGGCTTGACGACTGATCTTCCCGGCGCTGATGGTGGCACAACCCTTTACAGGAACCTGGCTCTGATACCAACTGAAGCGTCCTGCCTTTTTTATTGCTTTAAAAGTACTAGAAATTTTTTTTTTAAAAACCTCACTTAGCATCGGCCGAACCATAAAATATTTTTGACATCATTTTAAAAATAAACTTCCAACTGCTATTTAAAAATCCAAAGGAAAATATTTTAAAGCATAAAATTGTCAAACATTTTACCAAACCTAAAAAGCAATAATTTGAAAAGAATAGCCCATACTAAACCTCTCAAAAATCTCTCAAATGCATAAATAAATAAACTTAAAAATCTTTAATCATAAAGCATGAGTCAAAAGTCATAATGCGGAAAAAGTAGAAGCACTGGTCCTCGGGTTGTGTGCGCGCCTTCAGCCCAGTCAAATCACTCATCAAGTCCTCCCTCAATACCACCTACATCCATCACACCTAGTGAGTCTAAAGACTCAACATACCATAATCTTTATAACGAGTAATACGTAATACAGTCAACATATAACGGTGAAAAATATTTGTACTTAAAATATCGTTTTCATGAAGATGCATAAACATAAAAATTTTCGTAAATATTTTCGTGATGCATAAAACTTTAAATAAAAATATCTTTATAATGATGCATCAACTTTAAACATAAACATTTTCATGATATGCATAAATAAACCTTAATCTTTTTCCTTTTTCCTCAACATGACATAAAACCTTTAACATGATCATAAACATTTTCCTTTTCCTTTTCCTTTGTTGAATTCAGATCGTTAATTGTGATTTTCCTGATATGACATGACATGACGATGGATCCATCTACATAAAACTACAGTACTGGGCGGCGGGGACATCAGCGACACTCTCACCGGTCAACTGAGCCTTGGCCTAACATGATCGAATAGAAATACGATCGTCGGGGCTCCCTCTGGGGCCTTCTCCCATAAATGGGCTCCCTCTGGGGCCTTCTCCCCTCACGATATTCACATTCTTACCTCAAACCTCATAACCTCATATTCGTAATAATGGAAACACGATCGTCGGGCTCCCACTGGGACCATAACCCTCACGACGTCGCCATCATTAACGAGTTAGTCACAATCACTTCACTTCCTTCAACATTTATATTCTCACCACTTTATAAAAATCATGCATAACATAACATTTTATTTTTGAAACCAAGCATGCAACATGTCTTTTAAATGTCTTCCTTACCTCATAGAAATCAAATAGAAATTTTTTTAAAATCATAATTTAATCATAAGCATTTCATAAACATTTAAAAATAATCATAATATCATAAAAACAGCATTTAGGGGACTGCCATGACGTTTACTAATTTCCCGGTGTAAAAAGACCGTTTTACCCCTGGACCAAACATTTTACCTTTTCGACTTTTTTTCTTGATTTCATGACTCTAACATGTCCCAAATAATTATTTAAGCTTACGTGAATTTTTTCCATAATTTTATTTGGCTTCAATGTTAGACTTTTTCAATTATCTTTTCTTAATTGTTTTAACGGTGTTTTAATCCCGAAAAATACCAAACTTTAATATAAAATTCCTAAATTCTAAATTTAGTCTTTTTATATTATTTTAGCCCTTATGGACCACGACTCGACCCCCCGTGAGCCGTTTTCCAATTTTTCTTCTTTTTAAAACCCTATTTGACACATAAATTTCGACCCCGAGCCATCTCTTAATTTTTGCGAGTTACCCCCGAACCATGTAGAGCCAAAAGGTGCCCAACATGTTAGTTTAGCCTAATGGACTCTAAGTTTACCAAGACTTCACTCCAAAACCCGAAAACAAGCCGCCCCAAGTGACACCCAATCTGGCCGAGAGTTGCACCTAGACTAGGACTCTTGTTTTGCTTCTAGGACTCTTCCCCACGCACCCAACCGCTGAACCCACCTGTTGTACACCCTCTAAGGACCCTAAGGACTCCCTAGAACCCAACCCTCAAACCCAGGCTACGCCCCAAAGCCCCTTGCGCGACGCTGAACCCTGCGCGCCTCACATGCAACTTCTCGGGTAGGGTCCTAGCATGGCTAGGACTCTTTCCCAGCCCTTACCGTGAGTCCTAGCTTGGCTAGGACTCTTCCCCTGACCCGTGACAGACTCTAGCCGAGCCCTGGCCCAAGCCAAGACCAAGCCAACCCCTTGAACAAGCAACCCGATCACCCCAACCCTTGACAACAAGTTTTCGCCTGTTCTTCTTTCTTGTTGCTTAGCCGTGTGTTCGGTGGTGTGTGTGTGGCCTTAATTCACATATTAACTTAGCTTGATCGTCCCTTAATGTCATGGCAGCCCCTTAAGTGAGAAAAACGTGAGTCATGGCATAAAACAAGTGGCATAAAAATCACAACTCCAATGCATGTTCAAGATGGGTTTTGAAAATCTGAATATATACATATATGAACTTCAAGCTTTTCATGCACACATAATTTAAACAATATTATGATATAATGGATGAGAAAAGGGAGATTAAGGTGTGCCTTTGCGTAGTATACGCTCGAATAATCGTTGACGACGAAGAACAGAGGGACGACTACGGTTTACTCTTGATAGACCTTCGAAAATCCCTTCCTAATTGCAAGTGTGTGCTGCCGTGTGTGTGTGGGTGTGGGGAGGGAAGAGTTTTCAGAATTTGAAAGTGAGTGGCCGATTTTTCCTTGGTGCAAAGTGTAGGGTTTTGATAAATTTACCCCTTTAAATATTAATTAATCAACCTCAAAGCTTTTAGGCCTATTAAGCCTCTAAATTAAGCCCATTAAAATAGTTAGGATTTAAATAAAATATCAACAAGCTTTTTGTTTAATTAAATATGTGAATTTATTAGCCGGGTTGCCACAAAGCTCGTATTTTAGTTGAAAAACCAACACCGATAAAATTTACGCCCCGGCGTATAAAATCACCTCAAAACCCTTAATTTCACAAAATACTAAAAAGCATCGACCATCGTTTAAATAATTAAAAATAATTATTTAATAAAAACATTTTCTATTTTTCAGCCATCGGTCTCCGTTCCTCGATCGTCACTTGAATATTCCTTAAAAATACAATTTTTATGCAATTATGTAGAAAAATATATTTTAAATATGCAATTATGCAAAACATAATTAATTCATGCAATTAAAACATTTAATTAAAATACAAAAGAATTTAATAATTCGCATGCATGTGGTTCGCGTGGACTCTTAAATTTTCGGGGCGTTACAAATACATTTTAATGCAACCATGTAGAAAAATATATTTTAAACATGCAAATATGCACAACATAATTAATTCATGCAATTAAAACATTTAATTAAAATACAAGAGAATTTAATAACTTGTGTGCATGTGGTTCGCGTTGACCTTCGAATTTTCGGGGCCTTACATCATCTATCTCTCAAAGTCGACTGCACTGATAACGTGGCAAGGTTAGGGGCCTCGCCCCTAGCATATACTGTAAGCTCAAACCGTTGTATCTTGGACTGCAACGGTCTTTGGAGTGATATTTGAGCGATAACTGCTGTCTTTCGACTCAATGTGTCTGCCACTACATTAGCTTTTCGCGGATGATAGCTAATCTCAAAGTCGTAGTCTTTCACTAATTCGAGTCATCTTCGCTGAAGCATATTCAATTCCTTTTGGGTGAAGAAGTCACTACAAGAAATTTGATATTCAACAACACAGATACGACAACAGTTTTTCACTAAAACCGTTGTCTTTTACTTTTTAACAACGGTTTTAGTGAAAATCGTTGTCGTATGTGTGTTTTTTAAGCAAAAGACAACGATTTTCTAAAAACCGTTGTCTTTTTGGGGGGTCAAAGAGACAACACACGTACGACATCATGATAAACCGTCGCTAAAAGTAGTGACGGACTCTATGGAAATCCGTCGCTACTCTTAGCGACAGTTTAATTAGGGTTGGTTTTTCATGTTGTCCGTCGCTACTTCTAGTGACGGTTTATCATGAACCGTCGATAATTTTAGCGACGATTTATAAAAAACCATCGCTATAAATTCCGTCGCGAATTCAATAAACCGTCGCAAATGATAGCAACAACAACAGTTTTAAACCGTTGTCGTTGAACGCACTTTCAACAACACTGCCAGTTACAACAATTGTAACAGTGCCTACGACAACATATTTTATCCGTTTTCGTATAGCGTTTTTGTAGTAGTGAGTATTTCAAACTTTTATGATCGGTGAATATCTTGCACTTCTCCCCATACAAGTAATGTCTCCAAATCTTTAATGCAAAAACTACCGCTGAAAGCTCAACATCATGAGTGGGGTATTTTTTCTCGTGAACTTTCAACTGTCTCGACGTATAGACTATAACTCGGTCATTTTGCATCAGAAATGCGCCCAAACCAAGTTTAGATACGTCGGTATAAATAACATACTCTCCTTGCCCCGATGACATAGCTAACACTGGCGCATAAATCAAGGCTTGCTTCACTTATCAAAACAGTCTCGACACTCGGATCCCCATACAAACTTTGCATTCTTCTTCGTCAAGGCGGTCATAGGTACCGCTATAGATGAGAATCCTTGAATGAATTTGCGATAATAGCCAGCTAATCCCAAAAAACTGCGAATCTCGGTAACGCTCTTCGGTACTGGCCACTCTCTCACTGCCTCAATTTTACTTGGATCAACTTCAACTCCATCACTTGAAATGATGTGGCCAAAGAATGTCACTCTATTAAGCCAAAACTCGCAATTGCTGAATTTTGCATATAATTTCCTATCTTGCAGTACTTGCAGTGCTGTCCTCAGATGACGACTATGCTCATCTTTGCTCTTAGAATAGATTAAAATATCATCAATGAAGACTATAACAAACTGATCCAGATACGGCTGAAATACGCGATTCATGAAGATCGCTGGCGTATTGGTCAACCCAAATGGCATGACCATAAACTCGTGGTGCCCATATCGAGTTAGAAATGTTGTCTTGTGAACATCAGACTCTTTCACTTTCAACTGATGGTATCCAGAACAAAGATCAATCTTCGAGAATATCGATGCTCCTTCCAACTGATCAAATAAATTTTCGATTCTTGGTAGAGGATACTTATTCTTGAGAGTGACTCTATTCAGCTCTCGATAATCAATACAGAGTCGCATACTACCATCTTTCTTCTTCACAAATAATACCAGTGCGCCCCATGGAGAATAAATAGGGCGAATAAAACCCTTGTCTAGCAATTCTTGGATTTTATCTTTTAATTCTTTTATTTCAGCGGGTGCTAGACGATAAGGTGCTTTAGATATAGGACCAGTGCCCGGCATCAACTCAATGGAAAATTCCACCTCACGATTGGGTGGAATGCCAGAAATGTCTTAGGGAAAGACGCTAGGAAAGTCTCTGACAATATCAACATCTTCCAACTTCTGACTGATAGGAGCATGTGCGGTAGTGACACATGCTAGAAAAGCTTGGCACCCACGTATCATAAGCTTCCTCGCACATAGACAAGAGATAATGTGCAGCATTTGCTTGTTCCTTGCCACCCCAAAGACAAAAGATTTCACATTAGACGGTCGAATAAACACTGATCACTGACGAAAATCAATCGAAGCTCCATTCGCTGATAACCAATCCATATCAAGTATGATATCAAATTCAGGCATTGGAAGTACGATAAGATCTGCCTGAACCACATCTCTGAATAAACGAAACTTCATATTCTTCACAATCTTAGACGTGAGCATTTGATCACCGGAAGGAATAGAAACTTGGAAACCAAAACCCATATCCTCAGGAATAATATTCAGTCGCTTGATGAAGGTTTCAGATATGAAAGAATGTGTAGCTCCTGAATCTAGCAGTGCATAGGTAGCTACACCTCGAATGATAATCCTCCATGCGGCGAAAATGTCTTTTAAATCTTTTCATGTTGAAGCTTAAGGAATTTCTATCATTATTCTCCCAAATTTATGTGAAGATTACGCGTTGAGCTTAACATTTTTCTTGAAAATTACGTTTTAGCTCTTCAATTTTTCAAAATTTGCATTTTCGTCCCTAGAATTTTTGAATTATTGCGATTTGACCCTTAAATTTTCGGAAATTTACATTTTGGTCCCTTAAATTTTGAAAATTACATTATTGGTCCTTAAATTTTCAGTAATTGCATTTTCGGTCCCTCAAATTTTGATAGTTGCAATTAAGTCCCTTATCTTTTCAGTAATAACATTTTAGTCCTTAAACTTTTCGAAAATTGCACATTGACCCCTCAAGAATATTCGAAACCACTAACAACCCTTAGTTATGATTTTCTTTTAATTTCTGGCCATAAAACTTTTTATTTGGAATTATTTCATCCTTTACATAAAATCAACGCTCAAAGATCAATACCAATTCTATGTTTTCTAAAATCACATGCATTTGCCAAGATGTGGGCGATTGCTCTTCTTGCATAGGTGCCTCTCAGCAAGCTTAGGTGCTCCAGGATTTGGTTGCTTTGGTGATCCTTGGTTCTTGACTTGTCCTTGGGGCTTTTGAGGCCCTGGAGGTCTAGGAGGGCCCATATACGGCTTCTTATTTGGCTGAAAATTATTTTGGTGTTGCTGCATCTTGCGCTGCATCTCAAAATCGATGTCTTTAAAAGATTGCTCAGTTTGAAATGCATAGGTGGTAGCAGTAGCATAATCCAGGGGATGCATCATCATCACATTGTGTCATATGGTAGGTCGTAGACCATCCATGAAGTGTCGAAGCTTCTCTGCAGCATCCCTCGCAATAAGGGGTAAAAAGTGCACCTCGAGTGCACGAATCCAAGCCTCAGCAGCAAAGAGATCGGTGGTGTGGGGCCCTTAGCTCCTAATCGTTATTACAATGCAATCTGATTAGGGTTAATTAATTACAGCGGAAAACGAGTTTAAATTTTCTTTACAATGAGCCCAAATCATTTTATTTGAATACTAAAAATAGTATTTAATCTCACGTCATAAACATGCCCACACGAAATCAAAATCTATCATATACAAACAACTCACATTCTCGGGACATGCCCCGGTATATAGATACATATACATATATAGTGGGAACATGACAAAACATAAAACCTCAGCCCAAGCTGTGGCTCCCTCCAGAAGTACCCTCTCCGGTCTCCTGATATCCTGGAGTACCTGCCATTGTCCACACACAAAGACAACAACAGCCCCCCCTTGGGGGTGAGCAAAGCTCCGTATGGAACAACCAATCATATATACCACAGATATCTAAGCAATGATATATGGTATGCAATGCATGTATGTCGTGGAGGTATCGGGTCAAATGCCCATCCACTGAGCACATGTCAGAATCAATCGAATCAATCCGACATATATCATATAATACAGATACATGTCGTATGTTACCCGGTCGCAACATACCTCAATTATTCGTTTTCAGTTGATGTAGCCTGAAGATATTGATATTACACTTTATCTACATCAATAACATACTCATTCCAATCAATAACATACTCCAAAATCATTAATATGAGTTTCAAATATCATTTGAAACTTCAAAAATTCATATCAAATCAAATTCATATCATAATTCAATTCCGACTTTGAATACAAGTTTCTTGTCGGTTATTCTACTACATATCAGAAATTCAACTTCAAATACATGCTATTCCAACACTTTGATATTTAGAGCTGCTGGAACTAGAAGAAAATTACCTCAGTCAGAAGCCCTCGACGCGAAGATCACAAATATATAATTTGTTTCGCGTTTAGACAGCGTTTCGAAGTCGATTCGGACGAAAGAAATTCGAATTCCCTCGTATTCTCTCGAAGCCTCTGAAATGAAATGAAGAAAACGAACGGCAAAAATTGTTCTTATCTTCCCACCGCTCTCGCGCTCGGGCGGTAGAATTCTCGCGCCCGAGCGCGAGACATTCTGCCCCGAGTGTGAGTTGTGCCGCGCTCGGGCGGTCAAATATTACCGCTCGGGCGCGGAGTGTTCTGCCCGAACACAAATTTTACATACCCTGGTGCTCGGGCGGTCATTTTCTACCGCCCGGGCGCCACACGTTCTGTACAAATATAAATTTTTGTACTATATTGACGTCCGGCTTTTCCACTCGAGCTCTTACAACATCAATTCATATTCAATATTCATTTTCTCAATTTCATTGTCATAATATACATCAATTACATAATCACATAACAATTTCATGAATTATCGATAATCATATAAGATTTACGATAATACGATACACGGTCCTTACATTTCTCCCCCTCTTAAAAGATTTCGTCCTCGAAATCTCAAACATCTTTATATACATAACATTGGCAAACATACATATGTCACCAGTTATAGTACATATCAAAACTAAAATCAGTAAACGGATTAGAATACATTGAATACAATGGAACAGGTGGAATAGAATCAAATAAGTGCGGATATGATTCTCGCATCTTGCACTCCAATTCCCACGTCGACTCTTCCACACCATGTCGTGTCCATTGTACTCGAACCAATGGAATCGATTTATTTCGCAATATCTTTTTCTTTCGATCCATAATGCGAACAGGTTGTTCAACATAGGAAAGAGAAGGATCAAGTTCCACCTCATCAGGTACAAGCACATGTGATGGATCCGGTTCATATTTCCTCAACATAGAAACATGAAACACCTCATGAATAGCAGATAGAGCTGGTGGCAATGCCAATCGATACGCAAGATCACCAACTCGATCCAGAATCTCGTATGGACCAACATAACGAGGAGATAGTTTCCCTCGCATGCCAAATCGAACAGTGCTTCTAAAGGGAGATATTTTCAAAAACACTCTGTCACCTTTCTTGAATTCCAAGGGTCGTCTTCGTTTATTCGCATAACTCATTTGACGATCCTGAGCAGCTTTCATCCACTGCCGAATTAACTGAACCTTATCATTCATTTCCTGTATCATTTCAGGTCCAGTCAATTGTCTCTCACCAATCTCATCCCAGAATAACGGTGATCTACATCGTCTCCCATATAGAGCTTCAAACGGTGCCATACCGATACTCGTCTGAAAGCTATTATTATAAGAAAATTCGACCAATGGTAAGGCATCTTGCCATCCCATTCTGAAGTCCATCACAATCGCACGCAACATATCCTCTAGAGTCTGAATCGTACGCTCGGTCTGGCCATCAGTTTGAGGATGATAAGCAGTACTCATAGCCAAACGCGTACCCATCGCTTCCTGAAAACTACCCCAGAATTTAGAAGCAAATCTGGGATCACGATCAGATACAATCGAGACTGGCACACCGTGCAGTCTCACAACATTCTCAATGTATAAACGGACCATTCTCTTACAAGGATAAGTCCGTTCATACGGAATAAAATGCGCAGATTTCGAAAGCCGATCAATAATAACCCAAATAGCATCACAGCCCTTGGGTGAACGAGGTAAATAAGTCACAAAATCCATAGCGATATGTTCCCAATTCCATTTCGGGATTTCAAGACTATGGAGCAATCCTCTCGGTTTCATTCTCTCGGCTTTTACTTGCTGGCAGACAAGACATTTCGAAATAAACTCAGCAATGTCCTTCTTCATACGTTTCCACCAGAATTGAGGTCTCAATGTCAAATACATCTTCCGACCTCCAGGGTGAATACTGTATTTGCTACAATGTGCTTCACGAAGAAGAGCAGATTTCAAATCAAAATCATTAGGGACTACCAGCCGACCATTAAGTCGTAAAGAACCATCAGAAAAAATCTGGAATCCAGACTGATGTCCAGCAGATACCAGTTCTTTTGACTTTTGGATCTTAGCATCGCTTCGTTGGGCCTTTCGTATTTTCGATATCAAATTCGGCTCAATTTGCAATGCTGAGACAGTGACAGAATTCCAATTCGAGTGAAAAGTCCAGCCAGAAGTACATATATCCTCATGTACCTTGGCGACATTGACAGAAGTTAAAACAGAATCATAAACTTTCCGACTAAGGGCATCCGCAGTAACATTCACCGATCCAGGGTGATATTGAATCTCACAATCAAAGTCCTTCAAGAGATCCATCCACCTGCGTTGCCTCATTTTCAAATCAGATTGAGAAAAGAGATATTTCAGACTCTTATGATCTGAATAGATAACAAACTTTTCTCCGTACAAGTAATGGCGCCAAATTTTCAGAGCAAACACAATGGCAGCCAATTCGAGATCATGAACAGGATAACGTGTTTCATGAGATTTCAATTGACGAGATGCATAAGTAACCACTTTTCCATGTTGCATCAAAACACAGCCCAAACCTTTACCAGACGCATCTGTACTTACCACAAATCCTTCGGTACCTGAGGGAATAGTAAGCACAGGTGCTGTGGTCAATCTCATCTTCAATTCAAGAAAACTAGCTTCACATTCATCTGACCAAATGAATCGCTGATTCTTCTGTGTCAGTTGAGTAATAGGTTTAGCTATTTTCGAAAATCCTTCAATAAAACGACGATAATATCCAGCCAAACCCATGAAGCTACGGATCTCAGGAACATTCGTAGGTCTCGGCCAATTCAATACAGCTTCGACCTTAGAAGGATCAACAGATATGCCATGTCTTGAAATGACGTGGCCCAAAAATACCACTCTGTCCATCCAAAATTCACATTTGGACAATTTCGCATATAAATGACTAGTACGAAGAGTTTGAAGTACCAGTCTCAAATGTTCAGCATGCTCCTTTCTCGATTTCGAATATACAAGAATATCATCGATAAATACAATAACGAATCGGTCCAGATAATCTCGGAAGACACGATTCATTAAGTCCATAAAAATAGCAAGAGCATTCGTAAGACCGAAAGGCATAACCAGAAATTCATAGTGGCCATACCTCGTACGAAAAGTAGTTTTGGGCACATCTTCGTCTCGAACTCGTACTTGATGATACCCAGAACGAAGATCAATCTTCGAGTATACAGAAGTACCTTGAAGCTGATCAAACAAATCATCAATACGAGGAAGTGGGTACTTGTTTTTCATAGTAGCCCGATTCAAATGCCTATAATCAATACACAATCGCATCGTACCATCTTTCTTTCGAACCAATAAAACTGGAGCTCCCCAAGGTGATACACTCGGTCGAATATATCCCTTATCGAGAAGATCCTGTAATTGTTCTTTCAATTCTTTCAATTCCAATGGTGCCATGCGATAGGAAGCTTTCGAAATAGGCGCAATCCCCGGCACAAGATCAATACTAAACTCAACTTCTCGATGAGGAGGAAAATCAGGAATCTCATCGGGAAATACATCTGGGAATTCTTTCGCAACAGGAATCTCAGATAAAGAAGACTCCTTCTTCGAAATATCAATAGCGTAGATAAGATAACCTTCATCTCCGCTAGTCAACAATCGGGACATTTCCAAGGAAGATACCAATGGAATTTTGGCTTGGGAACCCTTGCCATAAAAATTCCACTTGGGTCCATCAATCGGTCGAAATCGAACCACTCCATGACAACAATCAACAGTAGCTCGATTCGTCATCAAGATATCCATGCCAACAATACAATCAAAGTCGTGCATTTGGAGGACAATCAAATTCAAGAACATCACATTATCCTCATTTATTAATACACAATTATGCACAACTTTTTCAGACAAAATAATCTTCCCTGCTGGCGTGGCTATCGACAAAGTGTCATACAACGGGGTACACTCAATATCGTGAGATGCAACAAATGCATGAGATATGAATGAATGAGATGCTCCTGTATCAAATAAAACACGTGCAGGATAATCGCAAAGCGTGCAAATACCTGCAATCACGCCTCCAGGAGCTTCTCTCGCCTGATCCTCAGTCATGGCATACACTCTCACTTGAGGAGGAACTTGGGTACTCTGACCACCCGGTCCTCGATATCGTGGGACACTCGACTGCTGAAATGATGGAACAGGAACAGTAGGTCTCGTCATACCAGGGCCACCTCTAAATCCTGGCTGGGGTTGAGCAGAAGTCGTACCCCTGTTCGGACATACTCGAGAGAAATGGCCTTCCTGCCCACATTGATAACAAGTACCAAACATACCTCGACACTTCTCGATAGTATGTTTACCCCCACAATGGCTACAATAGGGTGCAATCACAGGACTCCCTCGCTGTGATCCACTATAGCTCGAAGAAGACGAAGAAACAGAACCAGTCTTCTTAAACTTCTTACCTATCGGCCTCAAAGTAGGCTGCTGAGCTGACACCGGAGGTGGAGGAGTATACTGTGGACCTCCTCTCCTAAGTCCAGCCTCGGCTGCCTTGGCTCGTTCAACTGCCTAAGGAGATGGTAGGCAATCCAGAAACAACATAAGTATATAAAGCAGGATGTAATCCATTTACAAACCTGTTATATTTTGCCCTCGCATTCCAAGCTATGTGAGGTGCATACTTCAACAGAGTAGAAAATTTCGAAGCATACTCCGCAACAGACATCGTTCCCTGCTGCAGATTATTAAATTCATTCTCTTGAGCAGTATAATAGGAAGGAGGGGAATACTGCTCCAAAAACTGGGCCTTGAAGACATCCCAAGTGACTTCAATCCCGACCTCTTTCAATCCAATCTCAGCAGCTTCCCACCAAGATTTAGCTCGGTCTTTCGGCTGATACAAAGCAAGTTTCAGTCTCCGAGCCTTAGAATACTCAACAATATTAAACAGGTGCTCGATATCCTTTAGCCAGGCCTCAGCTCTTTCAGCACTCTCAGTGCCAAAGAACCTCGGTGGTTTCAGATCCTGGAATCGAGCCATCACTACATCCATGGAAAATCCTTCGAATTGCCCAACAATCCTCTCAGTACTGCTACTTGCAGTTTCATTTGTGGGATCCATCTACAAATCAAAAGATGAATATCACAATTTCATAATCTCATCATCTCATATCATCAATCTCATCAGATACTTACTCGAATCAAATCAAGTAGGAGCAAGTAATACAAATAATTCAAACACAAGCGCACAATTCATTTGTGCCTATTCAAGTGTACACAAAACTCAATCGAGCATTCCCAGCTATGCTCTGATACCACTCTGTGTGGGGCCCTTAGCTCCTAATCGTTATTACAATGCAATCTGATTAGGGTTAATTAATTACAGCGGAAAACGAGTTTAAATTTTCTTTACAATGAGCCCAAATCATTTTATTTGAATACTAAAAATAGTATTTAATCTCACGTCATAAACATGCCCACACGAAATCAAAATCTATCATATACAAACAACTCACATTCTCGGGACATGCCCCGGTATATAGATACATATACATATATAGTGGGAACAAGACAAAACATAAAACCTCAGCCCAAGCTGTGGCTCCCTCCAGAAGTACCCTCTCCGGTCTCCTGATATCCTGGAGTACCTGCCATTGTCCACACACAAAGACAACAACAGCCCCCCCTTGGGGGTGAGCAAAGCTCCGTATGGAACAACCAATCATATATACCACAGATATCTAAGCAATGATATATGGTATGCAATGCATGTATGTCGTGGAGGTATCGGGTCAAATGCCCATCCACTGAGCACATGTCAGAATCAATCGAATCGCTATCAAATCAATGCTCGAGCTGGCACACCGGCCAATATGGGATACTCGTATGATAGCGTCGGCAAAGCGCCATCAAGTCCCAAATCTCATATCCAATCATATGGGGCCACAATTGTCTATGCTTTACGGGTCATATAATACCGACATAGCGATTGTGTTCACAAACCCCGGAAGCCAATCAAATCATATCAGGGTATCCAAGGATCATAGCTCAACGTGCATGTCATGTATCGATGTATGCATAAAATGATGTGTGTTAACAAAACATTTATTTCATACATCGATATCTCAATCTCAATGTCATGTATGCCACATAAATCAACAAATAAGGCATATAGACACATAATCTCATTCCAATCAATCAAATCAATCCGACATATATCATATAATACAGATTCATGTCGTATGTTACCCGGTCGCAACATACCTCAATTATTCGTTTTCAGTTGATGTAGCCTGAAGATATTGATATTACACTTTATCTACATCAATAACATACTCATTCCAATCAATAACATACTCCAAAATCATTAATATGAGTTTCAAATATCATTTGAAACTTCAAAAATTCATATCAAATCAAATTCATATCATAATTCAATTCCGACTTCGAATACAAGTTTCTTGTCGGTTATTCTACTACATATCAGAAATTCAACTTCAAATACATGCTATTCCAACACTTTGATATTTAGAGCTGCTGGAACTAGAAGAAAATTACCTCAGTCAGAAGCCCTCGACGCGAAGATCACAAATATATAATTTGTTTCGCGTTTAGACAGCGTTTCGAAGTCGATTCGGACGAAAGAAATTCGAATTTCCTCGTATTTTCTCGAAGCCTCTGAAATGAAATGAAGAAAACGAACGGCAAAAATTGTTCTTATCTTCCCACCGCTCTCGCGCTCGGGCGGTAGAATTCTCGCGCCCGAGCGCGAGACATTCTGCCCCGAGTGTGAGTTGTGCCGCGCTCGGGCGGTCAAATATTACCGCTCGGGCGCGGAGTGTTCTGCCCGAACACAAATTTTACATACCCTAGCGCTCGGGCGGTCATTTTCTACCGCCCGGGCGCCACACGTTCTGTACAAATATAAATTTTTGTACTATATTGGCGTCCGGCTTTTCCACTCGTGCTCTTACAACGTCAATTCATATTCAATATTCATTTTCTCAATTTCATTGTCATAATATACATCAATTACATAATCACATAACAATTTCATGAATTATCGATAATCATATAAGATTTACGATAATACGATACACGGTCCTTACAGGTGGTGTCAGAAAATTCCTTCGGCGCTAGCCTCCGGAACTGATCATAAACATCGTGCTGTGGCCTAGGAGCATGCTGAAACTGCTCAAAGAAACGGGTCATGCCCTCAAGTGCACGAACAGCAGCATCTCCATTAGGAGGCGGGGGTGGATTTTCTTGACGGTTCTCATTATTCTCATCCTGATTCTCCATAACAGGGGCACGTCTGGGAGGCATTTTATCTGAACGTTTACCAAATTCTAACGTAACCAACATGCATTTAAATCTAAGTTTTCCAATCATGCATCATATCCTAATTCATTTTAGCAATTTTTAAACATATAAAACATCTATTCTCGTAAAGCTATTAAACATGCGATGTAAACATATAATTCATGTAATTATGCAAGTAGCATCATATAAATCATGTAAAGAATGTAAACTTACAGATTGAGGCTTGAAAACTTAGCTTCCCGACACTGATGGTGGCACAACCCTTTAACAGAAGAGGAAATTGGTTAAATAACCTCGGTCAACACTTTTTAAAAAAAATGACATCTTCAAGTGTATTTGAAATACACTTGACGAGGTCATTTTCTTAAAAAAAAGAGTTGACCGAGGTTAAAAAATAAAATACCCCTTTACAGAACCATTGTTTTGATACCAACTGAAACGTCCACTACTTGTTTTGCTTAAAAAATACTATAAATTATTTTTTTTAAAACACTTACTATTGAATCGGCCGAATATACACATGCACGTAAAAATATTTTGACATCATTTTAAAATAAAACCAGTCAACTAATATTTGAAAAATCAAAGGAATAGTTGAAATCGTAAAATCAACAAACGTTTTACCAAACCTAAAAGGAAATAATTTGAAAAGTATAGTTCATACTAAAACCTCTCAAAAACAACTCAAAGCATAAATAAAAAGTCGTAAAATCTTTAACATAAACGTAAATCATAAGTGCGGAAAAATAGAAGTGCTGGTCCTCGGGTTATGTGCACCTTCAGTCCAGCAAAGTCAACCATCAAGACCTCCATTATCATTATTATCATAATCACATGCATCGATCACACCTAGTGAGTCTAAAGACTCAACACAACATATTCTTGATAACAAATAATACGTATAAAAATCACATGCAACAGTGAAATTAAATTGTATGTAAAATAACATTTTCATGAAGATGCATAGACTTAAACATAAAAAATTTTCATTTTCATCAATCCATATCATTCATCATTTTATCATAAATTTTTCCCTTATTTTTTTATCATAAGCATATACGTTTTCCTTTTATTGAATTTGGCTTGTTAATTGTGACTTTCATATCATCATAAGGTCGATGAATCCATCTATAATGTAACCATAGTATCGGGCGGCGGGGATATCAGCGAAACTCTCACCCGTCAACTGAGCCTTGGCCTATCATCATCATATGGAAATAAGATCTCGGGCTCCCTTGGGGCCTTCTCCCATAGACGGGCTTCCTATGGAGCCTTCTCCCATGAATGGGCTCCCTCTGGGGCCTTTTCCCTCATGATATCCCCAATCATATCATCACAATAGTCACAATTACTTCACCTCTTCCAACGTTTCATATTATCATAACTTTACAAAAATCATGCATAAAAATCTTTTTATAGCGTCAATCTGCAACGGTAATCTTTTCAAAATATATCTGTTTCCAAATGCAGATGTCGTTATGACATTGTCATTGTCCTTTCTGACATGTTCTTATAGTGCGTGGAAATATGACATTCTTTTTTAAGGTTCAATGACTGTTAGTACGAAAGACTTTAACCGAAATTTTAGCTGGGCTCTAATTCTTAATCACTGATCATACTGATTCTTTAGGAAATATAAGGATTTGGTCTAACAAATCCATTAGATAGATTGTCAGTTGGGCGTCATTAGTCAACCTTGAAACGGTTTGGCTATCAGTATCTTTCTTATGTTATATCAGTCTGACTTTGTAAAAAATTACGTTTCTTAGTTAAGTTTTCCTCCTTGAATTCAGAACGGCTAGGTTAATCAACAAAATTTAAAATGTTCTAACAAATATAAACATAAAATGTCTTTTATACATTTTTCTTTTATTAAATATAAGAAAATATTAAAACTAATTCACAGAAACTATTATGAAACATGAGTCAATTTGTGAGATGAATCTTTTACCCTACACGAATAATGAAAAAATTGTTTTACGTCAAAATTATTATTTTTCACTCAATCTATAGACCGAGTCGACCTGTCCGATGAATATATAGATCTGTGAGACAGTCTCACAAGAGACTTACTTAAACTAATTTAGGTAAATTTATTTATTTTTCCACTTTGAGTAATTTTTCTAAATATGTTGACAAGCAGTTTAATTAGACTAAGTTTCAAAAATACATTATAGAGAATTTTAGGATTTTCTTCTTTCTTTTCAAATAATTATTTTTATTTTTTATTTATAATATTTAGTTAATTTAATTAATTACAAAAAAATTACATATACTTGTATATTCGTAATTATTGTATGTGTCGTTGTAGATTTAAGTTTCTCGAATAAATTTGTCATTGTAAAATAATAAATATGTGTACTCTTATATTTTAATATAAATTATTACTTTAATTACATATATAAACATATTAATTTAGTTTTGTTTAATAATACTTCAATATAAATATTTTTAAATAAATATATAAGAAATAATGAGGAATAATATAAAAAAATATATAAGAAATAATAATATTCCTCATTATTTCTTATATATTTATTTAAAAATATTTATATTGAAGTATTATTAAACAAAACTAAATTAATATGTTTATATATGTAATTAAAGTAATAATTTATATTAAAATATAAGAGTACACATATTTATTATTTTACAATGACAAATTTATTCGAGAAACTTAAATCTACAACGACACATACAATAATTACGAATATACAAGTATATGTAATTTTTTTGTAATTAATTAAATTAACTAAATATTATAAATAAAAAATAAAAATAATTATTTGAAAAGAAAGAAGAAAATCCTAAAATTCTCTATAATGTATTTTTGAAACTTAGTCTAATTAAACTGCTTGTCAACATATTTAGAAAAATTACTCAAAGTGGAAAAATAAATAAATTTACCTAAATTAGTTTAAGTAAGTCTCTTGTGAGACTGTCTCACAGATCTATATATTCATCGGACAGGTCGACTCGGTCTATAGATTGAGTGAAAAATAATAATTTTGACGTAAAACAATTTTTTCATTATTCGTGTAGGGTAAAAGATTCATCTCACAAATTGACTCATGTCTCATAATAGTTTCTGTGAATTAGTTTTAATATTTTCTTATATTTAATAAAAGAAAAATGTATAAAAGACATTTTATGTTTATATTTGTTAGAACATTTTAAATTTTGTTGATTAACCTAGCCGTTCTGAATTCAAGGAGGAAAACTTAACTAAGAAACGTAATTTATTACAAAGTCAGACTGATATAACATAAGAAAGATACTGATAGCCAAACCGATTCAAGGTTGACTAATGACGCCCAACTGACAATCTATCTAATGGATTTGTTAGACCAAATCCTTATATTTCCTAAAGAATCAGTATGATCAGTGATTAAGAATTAGAGCCCAGCTAAAATTTCGGATAAAGCCTTTCGTACTAACAGTCATTGAACCTTAAAACAGAATGTCATATTTCCACGCATTATAAGAACATGTCAGAAAGGACGATGACATGGTCATAACGACATCTGCATTTGGAAACAGATATATTTTGAAAAGATTACCGTTGCAGATTGAAGCTATAAAAAGATTAGTTGAACAAGCTCTATATTAGACACTTACAGCTACTAATTATCAAATCAAACTGATCTTCTCAGTAATAAGCTTTTCGAGATCCAAACTGAAAGAGCCAACACGCTCTGATAAATCATTATACGATCATTTTGAGGATAAAATTTGTGCTTAGAATTTCTCTGAGAATTTTGTGTAATTGAGAGTAAGAATTCTTACTGCTCAAAGTATTTAGATTGAAATTTTTACTAAAAGTTTCAATTATGCTGTATTAGGTTCTACTGAAGTGGGTGATTTCATGTTTTTGTAATTATCAAAATCTTTTATTGCAAATCTTTAGCAAGGAAGAAGGAGTAACATAGGAGTTTTGGAATCTCCGAACATCTAGAAACAACCTTTCTTTTATTTAATTTTAAGTCTACCTTCCTTACTGACTTTCTTGATGAGACATTTGTTCAAAAAGTTTCAGTAAGCCTACTTTCGTACGGTTTATGCTGATTGATTTGTTGAGAACTCAATTGACAAGAATAAAATTTTAGTGTTGCTAACGCAACAAAAAATCTTGACAAATTTATTCACCCCACTCTAAATTTATTTTTTATCCTAAGAAGTGGTATTAGAGAGGTTTATTCTTGTCTTCGAACAAAATATTATACATGGCATCATTAGTAAGGTCTCAATGTTCTCTAAAGAAGATTTTGATGACTGGAATATCAGGATTCTGGTTCATCTAGCTGCTCAAGATGATGATGTGTGGTATTTCACCACAGACCAATGAAAATTATGAAATCAAATACTGCTATTGTCATTTCTAACGGTGTTCTTCAGATGATTGAAAAACCAAGAATGGAATGGACCAGTGAGGATAAGAAGAAGGCAAATCTGGACAATGTAGCCAAGGATATATGTTACAAAACTTTGGACAAGAATACCTTCAACAAAAACAAAATGTATCCCATTGCCAAAGATATCTGGAATAAACCGATACAATTATGTGAAGGTAATGATCAAACAAAGAAAAATAAATTGTACGTGGCAATCCAAAAATTTGACGGTATTTAAGATGAAGGATGAAGAATCCCTGTCGGATTTTGATGAAAGAGTGAGCAATATAATTAATGAAATGACTGCTCTTGGGAAAGAATATGGAAATAGAGAAATAGATTTAAAAATCATTAGGGCACTCCTAAAAGAATGAGATGTCAAAACAATGGCTACGCGAGAATCAAAGGACCTTAACAAACTTGAACTTCACGATCTGTTTTCAGATCTCAGAGCATATGTATTTGAATTAGAAATAAGAATTGATGGTGAATCTTCAATCAAAATGACAAAAGCTTTGGATGCTGCAACTACTAAACAAAGTTCCTCAAAAGAGAACTAAATGCATGATGCCTGAAAAAATATTATTTTTCTGTGTCAAAGCAAATATGTTATGTATTTGGTTAAGAAATTTCCAAATGAAAGCACTAAACACATGAAAACACATATACGCTCAAGTGAAAATATGTGCAAGGATGATGTTGTAGAAAGTGTTGACAACATCCTCTACCGCAGAATCATAGCCTTTTGTACTTGACTGCAAGTCTTCCGATATCATATTTAGTGTTTGTTTGTGTGCTAGGTACTAAGAAAATTCTAAGATCTCGCATTTAAAAGCTGTTAAATGTGTCCTATGATACATAGCAGGAAACACAAATTTAGGATTATAGTGCACTCGAGAGACTAATACCAATTTAGTGAGATTTTCTAATGGTGATTGAGCTGGAGATTTAAATAATAGAATGAGCTCTATGAGATGTTTTTTCTACCTTGGGAATAATTTAGTTGCATGGCATAATAGGAAACAAAATGGTGTGTCACTCTCAACTGATGAATCTGAATATGTGACAGTTGGAAATTGTTGTTCTCAACTTCTATGGATGAATCACATGATAGAAGAATATACGCTTAAGAGTGAGACTCAAATTATGTTCAAGACTTAGTATAGAAAGTTTTGATCCGTATATAATTTGTTGGGACTAATAACCAACTAATAGACATATTTACAAAAACATTAGAATTGGAAAGATTCTCCAATCTAAGGAAATTTCTCAACATGTGTACATTCTGATCACTTACGAATGTTTTCTTAGATGTTACAACATTTCGGACAACACCTAACATGCATGTGTATTTTTAGAACATTAGGCATTCTAGATTTTCATTCATGTTGTTATATGTAATGTTTGCACTGTGTTGACTAACTTTCTTATGTGGTTTCAATTTTTCAATTCTATTTGAATCAACACACTTGGTCATGATATGTGCTATGACTAAATCACAAAGTAGTTAAGGGATGTTCGTGTACTCCATGATCTTGTCACATGTGAAAAGTGACTTAAGAAGAATGAGCAAAAAGGAAAAAAAAAAGGATTTTGTTTTGTACCAGAAGAAAAAAAAGGAAAAATCTATCAAAGAGAGTTCAAACGAATATTGTCCTTTTAATATGTGAGCTACCTCTTTTGAATCAAAAACATAAATAAAAATGGAAAAATCTACCTAAAGGAGCCCAATGAAGATCGTTATTCTAGTGTGAAAGCTACCATTTCTGTATATATACAGTATGAATGGGCTATGTGTGTAAGAAAATCAAAATTATTTTTGAAATTAGAAGTGTTGTCAGAAGATGTTGCCAACATCAGTAAAAAAAACACCTTATTTTTTAACACATCACGTGCATCTTTTCATGTTTCTATTATGTTACATTCTATTTTTAGGCATAATTAGATCATGCATATAATAGGTTTGTGAATAATTTTTTCTCGGGAGGTTATAAATTTTCAACATAGAACATAAGATGAAAAATTATATTTTCTAGAATTCAAATATTTATGATTTATGATGGTTTAGTGGTGTTAAGCTGACGTGGAGTTTTAAAATCTGAAAATTATTTTGGAAATAAATTGTGCTCTTTTATCTTTAGTGAAATATTCATTTGGCTCCAACTATTCCGGGATTAGCGGAGATATTTCTTGATGTATTCCCTATGAACTTTCTTCGAGGTTCCTTTCTTCAATCCTTCTATCAAGTCAACGACTAGATCAATTGTTCTTCTTCTAAATTGCACTAGAAATTTAGAAGGATTTTACGTTGAGATTGAAGAACGATTGACAGCTCAGATCTTCAATTGATATGAAGTGGCCGAAAACAAGGAGAGTGGGAGGAGGTGTTTTTCGAAAATCCCTTGGCTTAGAGGCTAGGGTTTTTCGAAAATTATGAATAGTATATTCTTAACCCTAAACCTAATACACATATATATAAGCTTAGCGTCCATTAATTAAATTAAATATTTAATGGCCTTAATAATGTAATTACTCTAATCCAACTAAATTATATAATTTTTTAAAGTCCAATTAAGAATTTTAATAATTTGTATGTTGGTCTTGTACTTCTACAAGCTCACTATACATACACTCATTACATTTAATTTAATTCTTTTATAAATTCAACATTTTAATTTAATATTTAAATTATAAATTCAATCCCTTTAATTCATCACCTCCAAAATTTAATAGTAATAAATTCAACTCCTTTAATTTATTTCTCAATGTTTTATATAAATTCAACTCCTTGAATTTATTATCTCAATGTTTTATATAAATTCAACTACTTGAATTTATTATCTCAAAGGGGACAAAATAATCCAGTACTTGCGTGAGCCTCAATGATTCAGGGATACAACTAGACGTGGATTCACAACTCTTTGTGATTCAGGACATAATCCTTTGTTTGGGCTTACCATAATTTGCTCTATTTTATGTATCAACAATTGATCATGAGAATGTCAGAAATCATATTTCTGATTAAATTCACCGAATCATGATAAGAGCGTCTAGTAGCATCGCCTCACGATTTCCTAGGTATCACTGATAGTGCCTGCAAAAACCAGTCGGCTATGATTAACGTACAGTACGGTCCCTTCATCTCATATATCCCGATCGAATATGCAACCATTGATTCATCGAGGGTTGCATAAGAATTAGATAACTATGTGAGATATATTTGAGAATAAATAGTGGCATCATATGTACAATTGAAAAACTCCTTCCCTAATGTACATCTCAAACTCTGGCCAGAGATTTTATGCACTATTATTTCATAGATCACAGAGGATATTCACACTCTTAGGTGAGAGGTGAATTCCCGACTATAATGCATTCGTTCCTATATGTATCGCAACTGTACCCAATCTCGTCACCTGATGACCCTCCTGGAGTCGGTAAACGAGTCAAAGCACCGCCCTAGCATATAGAGCATCAGTGTTGTCCCGGGCCGTAAGGACTAATAATGTACAATCATAACCACAGACTTAGACTTATCCTCTCGATGAATTATAACCACTTGAAAAGTCCTAGGGAGGGTAGTTCGGTACAATCATCATATGACTTCCCATTACGTGTTTGGACATCTTTATGGCTGTAAGGACCGTGCATCGTATTATCGTAAATCTTATATGATTATCGATAATTCATGAAATTGTTATGTGATTATGTAATTGATGTATATTATGACAATGAAATTGAGAAAATGAATATTGAATATGAGTTGACGTTGTAAGAGCTCGAGTGGAGAAGCCGGACGCCAATATAGTACAAACATAAATATTTGTACAGAAGATGTGGCGCCCGGGCGGTAGAAAGTGACCGCCCGAGCGCCAAGGTAGAAATTTTAGTGTTCGGGCAGAACACACCGCGCCCGAGCGGTAATTTTTGACCGCCTGAGCGCGGCACAAGTAAAATCCGGGGGCAGAATGTCTCGCACTCGGGCGTGAGAATTCTACCGCCCGAGCGCGAGAGAGATGAGGATAAGAGTAACTTTTCTTCTCTTTATTTCTTCATTTGCAATTCAAAGGTTTCGAGAAAGAGAAAAGAAACTCGATTTTCTTCCGTCCAAATCGACTTCGAAGCGCTGTCTAAACGCGAAACAAATTATATATTTGTGATTTTCGCGTTGAGGGCTTCTGATTGAGGTAATTTTCTTCTAGTTCCAGCAGCTCTAAATATCAATGTAAGGTCCAAAATTAAGACGACGTAATCCAACTGCATGCGAATCTAGGAAATTATGAAAAATTGAGTAATTAATATATTTTAGCTGCTAATTAATTATGTGACGTACTTGTTTATATGCTAAATGAGATTTATTTGTCATCATGCATAAAAAAAATGTATTTTTAGGAATATTCAAGTGACGATCGAGGAACGGGGACCGAGGGCTGAAGAAAACGTAAAATATTTATATTAAATAATTATTTTTAATTATTTAAAAGATGGTCGATGCTTTTTAGTATTTTTATGAAATTAAGGGTTTTGAGGTGATTTTATACGCCGGGACGTAAATTTTATCGGTGCTGGTTCTTCAACTAAAATACAAACTTTTTGGCAACCCGGCTAATAAATTCACATGTTTAATTAATCAAAACTTTGGTTAAAATTTTATTAATCCTAATTAAAGCTAATGGGCTTGAATTTGGTGGCTTAATAGGCCTAAAGCCTACTTAGTTAATGAATTAGTATTTAAAGTGTTAATTTTATCAAAAACCCTACACTTTGCAAAAGAAAACTCACGCCTCACTCTGAAAACTCTTCCCTCCCCACACCCACACACACACGGCAGCACACACTTGCAATTAGGAAGGGGTTTTCGAAGGTCTATCAAGAGCAAACCGTAGTCGTCCCTCCGTTCTTCGTCGTCAACGATTATTCGAGCGTATACTACGCAAAGGCACACCTTAATCTCCCTTTTCTCATCCATTACATCATATTATTGTTTAAAGTATGTGTGCATGAAAAGCTTGAAGTCATACATGTATATATTCAGAATTTTCGAAAAAAAAAAGGAGACCATCTTGTACATGCATTGGATTTGTGATTATATGCAATTTGTTTGATGCCATGACTCACGTTTTTTTATACTAAGGGGCTGCCATGATGTCTAGGCATGGATAGGTAAGTATTACACGGGTTTTGGAGTCCCACACACCACACATGAATCGACTAAAACCAAGAAAGAGAGACGAAACCAGAACTCGTGCAGGAACCGGTTGTTGCTGTCAAGTTTGGGGTTCGGTTTTGTTGTGCAGGGACGAAGGGCTTGGTTGGCTCGTTCCAAGGGCTAGCCAGGGTCATGAGAGAGTCAGGAAGGGAGTCCTAGCCACGCTAGGACTCGCGCACTAAGGCAGGGAAGGAGTCCTAGCAAGCTAGGACTCCCACCCGAGAATCAAGGGGATCGCGTGCAGGGTTCTGTGCTTCGCACAAGCTTGGGCGCGCGGTTCAGGGGGTCTGGGCTGGGTCAGGTCTAGTCCTTAGGGTCCTTAGGGGGTGAAAATCAGGTTGGTTTGGTGGTTGGGTTCGTGGTTAGGGGCTAGGTAGTGCGTGCAAGAGACCTTGTCCAACAAGGTTTCTCGGCCAGCTTTTGTTCAGGAAGTAGAGGGCTTGTTTTTGGCATTAGAAGGGTTTCCTTGATAAAGTTAGGGTCCAGTAAGTTAATTTATTATGTTGGGCACCTTTTGGCTCGACATAGTTTGGGGGTAACTCGTGAAAATCAGAAGTTGGCTCGGGGTCGAAGTTTAGGTGTCAAAATAGGGTTTTAAGTAAAGAAAAAATTGGAAAACGGCTCACGGGGGTCGAGTCGGGGTCCATAAGGGCTAAAATAATATAAATAGACTAAATTTAGAATTTAAGAATTTTATATTAAAGTTTGGTATTTTTCGGGATTAAAACACTGTTAAAACAATTAAGAAAAGATAATTGAAAAAGTCTAACATTTAAGCCAAATAAAATTATGAAAAAAAATTCACGTAAGCTTAAATAATTATTTGGGACATGTTAGAGTCGTGAAATCAAGGAAAAAGTCGAAAACGTAAAATGTTGAGTCCAGGGGTAAAACGGTCTTTTTACACCTAGAAATTAGTTAAGGTCATGGCAGTGCCCTAAATGCTATTTTATGAAAATATGATTATTTTTAAATGTTTATGAATTGTTCATGATTGAATGATGATTTTTAAATGTCTATTTGATTTTTATGATTGAGGGAAGACATTTAAAATACATGTTGCATGCTTGGTTTCAAAAATGAAAAACGTAATGATATTCATGATTTTTTTCTAAAGTGATGTGAATGAAAAATGTTGAAGGATGTGAAATAACTGTGACTAATTCGTTAATGTTGGCGACGTCGTGAGGGTTATGGTCCCAGTGGGAGCCCGACGATCGTGTTTCCATCATTGCGAATATGTGGTAACGGATATGTGGTAACGGATATGTGGTAACGGTTTTGTGGTAACGGAAGAATGGGAATATCGTGAGGGAAAAAGGCCCCAGAGGGAGCCCATTTATGGGAAAAGGCCCCAGAGGGAGCCCCGACGAGCGTATTTCTATTTGAATCATGATAGGCCAGGGCCCAGTTGACCGGTGAGAGTGTTGCTGGTGTCCCCCGCCGCCCAGTACTGTGGTTTTATGTAGATGGATCCATCGACCCTCATGAGCATGATCAGGAAAGTCACAATTAACGATCTGAATTCAACAAAAGGAAAAGGAAAAATGTTTATGATCATGAAAAATGTTTTATGTCATGTCATGTTGAGGAAAAAGGGAAAAGGTTAAGGTTTATGATTGCATGTCATGAAAAAGTATTTTAC
The DNA here is from genome assembly GCF_025594145.1 of Primulina tabacum. Lineage (NCBI taxonomy): Eukaryota > Viridiplantae > Streptophyta > Magnoliopsida > Lamiales > Gesneriaceae > Primulina > Primulina tabacum. Next base: position 39,249,822 of record NC_134561.1, on the reverse strand, counting down.
GAAAATGTTTATGTTTAAAGTTTTATGCATCATGAAAATATTTACAAAAATGTTTATGTTTATGCATCTTCATGAAAACGATATTTTAAGTACATATATTTTTCACCGTTATATGTTGACTGTATTACGTATTACTCGTTATAAAGATTATGGTGTGTTGAGTCTTTAGACTCACTAGGTGTGATGGATGCAGGTGGTATTGAGGGAGGACTTGAGGGGTGATTTGACTGGACTGAAGGCGCACACAACCCGAGGACCAGCGCTACATTTTCCGCTTTATGCTTTATGAATTAAGTTAAAGATTTTTAATATTATTTATTTATGCTTTTAAGAGATTTTTGAGAGGTTTAGTATGGGCTTTACCTTTCAAATTATTGCTTTTTAGGTTTGGTAAAATATGCGACGATTTCATTTGATCACTATTGCACTTGGTTTTTAAAATGCTAGTTGGTTAATGTTTAATTTTAAAGGGTAAAATATTTTATAAAAATATTTTCATGTGAGAAAGGTACATGGCCGAAAAATTGAGTGTTTGTAAAAAAAAAAAAATTTCTAGTACTTTTAAAGCAATAAAAAGGGCAGGACGTCTCAGTTGGTATCAGAGCAAAGGTCCTGCAAAGGGTTGTGCCACCATCAGCGCCGGGAATATCAGTCGTCAAGCCTCAAGTTGTAAGATTTACTTGCTTTATGTGATTTTATATGATTTAACCTGCATGACGTTATGGATATTATGTTTATGATACATTTTTAATAGCTTTTTGAGTAGTATTGCCTTGCATGCTTAAAATGCTAATTAAGTCAGGATGTGTTACATGATTAGAGAACTTAGATTTAAATGCATGTTGGTTACGTTAGAATTTGGAAAACATTCAGATAAAATGCCTCCTAGACGCGTACCCGTTATCGAGAATCAGGCAGAGAACAGTGTTAATCGCAGAGGGAATAGTCAAAGAAATGCACCACCACCACCACCTCCTCCAGGGGATCCTGCTACTCGTGCATTAGAGGGTATGGCTCGTCTCTTCGAGCAACAGTTACAGCAGCAGCAGATACAGCAGCAACAGCTACAGCTGCAGTTACAGCAGATGCAGCAGCAGCAGCCACAGCAGCCACCTAGGCCACAGCATGATATTTATGAGCAGTTCCGGAGGCTAGGGTCGAAGGAATTTTCTGGCACCACCGATCCATTTGCTGCAGAGAGTTGGATCCGATCACTCGAGGTACATTTTCGCTATCTGAACATGGGAGACGCCGACCGTGTGAGGTGCACTACTTATCTGCTTAGGGATGACGCTTCTTTATGGTGGGAAGGAGCCGAGCATGGTGTTGACCTTGCTACACTCACTTGGGCACAGTTCAAGACGAAATTCTATGAGAAATACTTTACTGCTGACGTCAGAAGCCGGATAAAGAGGGAATTTATGACTCCCCGCCAGGGAGACGTACCTGTTGCCGATTTTGTGAAGAAGTTTGATAGGGGTTGCCACTTTGTACCCCTTATTGCGGGAGACGCGGAAGAAAAACTTAGGCATTTCAAGGATGGCCTAAGACCTACCATTCGGGATAAAGTCATGATGATGCGTCCGGAGAATTATGCTATGGCAGTTACTTATGCATATCAGGCTGAGCAGTCCTTAAAGGACATTGACTTTGAGATTCAGCGCAAGAGGCAGCACTATCAGAATAACAATCAACCCAACAAGAAGCCAAATACGGGTCCTCCTAGACCTCAAGGGCCTCAAAAGCCCCAAGGTCAAGTCAAGAAGCCAGCGCCACCAAAGCCACAGAATCCGAGAGCACCAAAGCCTGCTGAGAGGCAACCATGCAAGGAGTGCAACCGTCTACATCTTGGCAAATGCGAGTTGGGATCATATAAATGTTTCTACTGCAAGGAGGCCGGTCACAAAGCTATTGATTGCCCAAAGAGGAAAGCAGCTACTACGGCCCGAGCTTATGTGATGAATGCCGAGGAAGCCGAGGAAGAGGCAGACACTACACTCATCACGGGTAACCTAGTCATTTAACATTTTTATATTCCTTATTTCGGCATGAAATGTTAAATTGGTTATTAGAATTGAATTGTGATTAAGTTTCAACCTAGAATAAATTAGGTTGCATGTTCTACTTAGTTGGCCTTAAGCGATGATTTTAGAAACCATAGAAAAATGATTCGAATTTTTGTGCCTTATTTTATGTGAAGGATGTTATGATTCAGAATAAAAAGTCTAAGGGCCAAAATTAAAGAAAACCATAAAAGGGGGTTTCGAAATTATTGGGGGGCCAATATGCAATTTTCGAAAATTTAAGGGACTTAAGTGCAATAATTCGAAAATTATGGGTCAATAATGCAGACTTAAAAGATTGAGGGACTAAAGCAAAACTTCTCTAAGAAATGATTAAGTTCAACACGAAATCTTCATTCAACTTTGGGAATTAATGATAGTAAATCCTTAAGTGTCAACACGAAAAGAATTAAAAGACATTTTCACCGCAGGGAGGATCATCATTCTAGGCGTAGCTACCTATGCTTTGCTAGATTCAGGAGCTACACACTCTTTCATATCAGAAACCTTCATCAAAAGACTGAATGTTACTCCTCAAGATATGGGTTTGGGTTTCAAAGTTTCGATTCCATCCGGTGATCAGATGCTCACGTCTAAGATTGTTAAGAATCTGGAGCTTCGTTTATTCAAAGATGTTGTTCGGGCAGATCTTATTGTGCTTCCTATGCCCGAATTCGATATTATACTTGGGATGGATTGGCTATCTGCGAATGGAGCTTCGATTGATTTCCGTCAGCGATCAGTATCTATCAGGCCACCCAGTGGTAAATCTTTTGTTTTCGAGGCGGCAAGAAACCAGCAAATGCCGCACATTATCTCTTGTCTATGTGCGAGGAAGCTTATTAAGCATGGATGTCAGGCGTATTTAGCATGTGTCACTACTACACATGAATCCATCAGCCAGAAGCTAGAAGATGTTGATATTGTGAGGGATTTTCCTAGCGTCTTTCCCGAAGACGTTTCTGGCATTCCGCCCGATCGTGAGGTGGAGTTCTCTATTGACCTTATGCCGGGCACTGTTCCTATATCTAAAGCACCTTATCGTCTAGCACCCGCTGAAATGAAAGAATTGAAAGATCAAATTCAAGAATTGCTAGACAAAGGTTTTATTCGCCCTAGTTACTCTCCATGGGGCGCACCGGTTTTGTTTGTGAAAAAGAAAGATGGTAGTATGCGTCTTTGCATCGATTATCGAGAGCTCAATAGGGTCACTATAAAAAATAGGTATCCACTGCCAAGAATTGAGGATTTATTTGACCAGTTGCAAGGAGCTTCGATATTTTCTAAAATTGATCTGCGATCTGGATACCATCAGTTGAAAGTCAAGGAGTCTGACGTGCACAAGACAGCATTTCGCACAAGATATGGGCACTATGAGTTTATGGTCATGCCATTCGGGTTGACCAATGCGCCAGCGATCTTCATGAATCTCATGAATCGCGTATTTCAGCCGTATCTGGATCAGTTTATTATTGTCTTCATTGATGACATATTGATCTATTCCAAGAGCAGAGAGGAGCATAGTCGCCATTTGAGGACAGCACTGCAAGTTTTACAAGACAGAAAGCTTTATGCAAAATTCAGCAAGTGCGAGTTTTGGCTTGATAGAGTGGCGTTCTTAGGCCACATCATTTCTAGGGATGGCGTGGAAGTTAATCCGAGTAAAGTTGAGGCAGTAAAAGAGTGGCCAGTACCGAAGAGTGTCACCGAGATTCGCAGTTTCTTGGGACTAGCTGGCTATTATCGCAAATTCATCAAGGGGTTCTCATCTATTGCAGTGCCTTTGACATCTTTGACGAAGAAAAATGCTAAGTTTATTTGGGGATCCGAGTGTCAAGACAGTTTTGACAAGTTGAAGCAAGCTTTGATATCAGCACCAGTGTTATCCATGCCATCAGGGCAAGGGGAGTATGTTCTTTATACCGACGCTTCTAAGCTAGGTTTAGGTGCAGTTCTGATGCAAAACGACCGAGTTATCGCCTATGCGTCAAGACAGTTGAAAATTCATGAAAAGAACTACCCTACTCATGATCTTGAGCTTGCAGCAGTAGTCTTTGCATTAAAGATTTGGAGACACTACCTTTATGGGGAGAAGTGCAAAATATTCACTGATCATAAAAGCTTGAAATACTTCTTCACCCAAAAGGAGTTGAATATGAGACAGCGCAGATGGCTTGAATTGGTAAAGGACTATGATTGTGACATTAGCTACCATCCCGGGAAAGCTAATGTAGTGGCAGACGCATTGAGTAGAAAGGCAGCGGTTATCACTCAATTATCACTCCAAAGACCGTTGCAGTCCGAGATACAGCGGTTTGAGCTTGCCGTGTATGCTAGGGGCGAGGCCCCTAATCTTGCCACATTATCAATGCAGTCGACTTTGAGAGACAGAATTCGGGATGGACAGCCTACTGATGAGCAGTTGCAAAAGTGGAGAGCAAGAGATGAAGCCAAGGGCCGGAATTTATATTCAGTAGTGGATGGCTTAGTCCGTTATCGAGACCGTCTATGGGTTCCTAGTGACGATTCTTTGAGAGATCTTATTATGAAGGAAGCCCACGACACACCATATTCCATTCATCCGGGCAGTACAAAGATGTATAGAGATTTGCAGTTGTTATATTGGTGGCCAGGCATGAAGAGAGACATCTTGAGATATGTATCCGAGTGTTTGACTTGTCAGCAAGTCAAAGCAGAGCATCAGAGACCAGCGGGAAAATTGAAGCCACTCCCTATTCCCGAGTGGAAATGGAAAAATATCACCATGGACTTTGTTGTGGGATTGCCAAAGACAGTTAAAGGATTTAATGCCATTTGGGTGATAGTGGATCGTCTTACAAAATCAGCGCATTTTCTACCTATTAAGACGACATTCACCATGATTCAGTATGCCGACTTGTATATTCGGGAGATAGTTCGGCTGCATGGGATTCCTGTATCCATCGTTTCTGACCGGGATCCGAGGTTCACGTCGTCTTTTTGGAAAAGTCTGCATGCAGCGATGGGGACCAAGTTATTGTTCAGTACAGCGTTCCACCCTCAAACCGATGGTCAGTCAGAAAGGGTTATTCAGATTTTGGAAGATCTACTGCGAGCGTGCGTCATTGATTTCCAAGGCAGTTGGGAACAAAAATTACCTCTAGTGGAGTTCACTTACAATAACAGCTATCAATCATCAATAGGAATGGCTCCTTTTGAGGCACTCTATGGAAGAAAATGTAGATCTCCTATTCATTGGGACGAGGTTGGGGAAAGAAGAGACATTGGTCCAGATGTGATTGAAGAAACAGCCGAGCTTGTAGTCAAGATTCGTGATAGAATGAAGACTGCACAAAGCCGACAAAAGAGTTATGCGGACAAAAGACGAAGGGACTTGGAGTTTGCAGTAGGCGACCACGTGTTTGTGAAGATAGCACCCATGAAGGGTGTTATGCGTTTTGGCAAGAAGGGCAAGTTTGGTCCTAGATTTATTGGCCCATTCGAGATTTTGGAGATGATTGGGACACTAGCTTATAGAGTGGCATTGCCACCCGCACTTTCTGGAGTTCACAATGTGTTCCATATTTCGATGCTGCGGAAGTACATGTCTAATCCGTCGCATGTGCTTAATTATGAACCTCTTCAACTAACTCCAAATTTGTCGTATGAAGATAGACCTGTCCAGATTCTGGCTAGACAAGACAGACGATTGCGTAACAAAGTAATTCCAATGGTCAAGGTCAAGTGGCTGAATCACTCGGAAGAGGAAGCTACTTGGGAAACTGAGAGGGACTTGAAGAGTCGCTATCCGGATCTATTCGGTAAGTTCTAATTTCGAGGACGAAATTTTATTTAAGGGGGGAGGAATCGTAAGGTCCAAAATTAAGACGACGTAATCCAACTGCATGCGAATCTAGGAAATTATGAAAAATTGAGTAATTAATTGATTTTAGCTGCTAATTAATTATGTGACGTACTTGTTTATATGCTAAATGAGATTTATTTGTCATCATGCATAAAAAAAATGTATTTTTAGGAATATTCAAGTGACGATCGAGGAACGGGGACCGAGGGCTGAAGAAAACGTAAAATATTTATATTAAATAATTATTTTTAATTATTTAAAAGATGGTCGATGCTTTTTAGTATTTTTATGAAATTAAGGGTTTTGAGGTGATTTTATACGCCGGGACGTAAATTTTATCGGTGCTGGTTCTTCAACTAAAATACAAACTTTTTGGCAACCCGGCTAATAAATTCACATGTTTAATTAATCAAAACTTTGGTTAAAATTTTATTAATCCTAATTAAAGCTAATGGGCTTGAATTTGGTGGCTTAATAGGCCTAAAGCCTACTTAGTTAATGAATTAGTATTTAAAGTGTTAATTTTATCAAAAACCCTACACTTTGCAAAAGAAAACTCACGCCTCACTCTGAAAACTCTTCCCTCCCCACACCCACACACACACGGCAGCACACACTTGCAATTAGGAAGGGGTTTTCGAAGGTCTATCAAGAGCAAACCGTAGTCGTCCCTCCGTTCTTCGTCGTCAACGATTATTCGAGCGTATACTACGCAAAGGCACACCTTAATCTCCCTTTTCTCATCCATTACATCATATTATTGTTTAAAGTATGTGTGCATGAAAAGCTTGAAGTCATACATGTATATATTCAGAATTTTCGAAAAAAAAAAGGAGACCATCTTGTACATGCATTGGATTTGTGATTATATGCAATTTGTTTGATGCCATGACTCACGTTTTTTTATACTAAGGGGCTGCCATGATGTCTAGGCATGGATAGGTAAGTATTACACGGGTTTTGGAGTCCCACACACCACACATGAATCGACTAAAACCAAGAAAGAGAGACGAAACCAGAACTCGTGCAGGAACCGGTTGTTGCTGTCAAGTTTGGGGTTCGGTTTTGTTGTGCAGGGACGGAGGGCTTGGTTGGCTCGTTCCAGGGGCTAGCCAGGGTCATGAGAGAGTCAGGAAGGGAGTCCTAGCCACGCTAGGACTCGCGCACTAAGGCAGGGAAGGAGTCCTAGCAAGCTAGGACTCCCACCCGAGAATCAAGGGGATCGCGTGCAGGGTTCTGTGCTTCGCACAAGCTTGGGCGCGCGGTTCAGGGGGTCTGGGCTGGGTCAGGTCTAGTCCTTAGGGTCCTTAGGGGGTGAAAATCAGGTTGGTTTGGTGGTTGGGTTCGTGGTTAGGGGCTAGGTAGTGCGTGCAAGAGACCTTGTCCAACAAGGTTTCTCGGCCAGCTTTTGTTCAGGAAGTAGAGGGCTTGTTTTTGGCATTAGAAGGGTTTCCTTGATAAAGTTAGGGTCCAGTAAGTTAATTTATTATGTTGGGCACCTTTTGGCTCGACATAGTTTGGGGGTAACTCGTGAAAATCAGAAGTTGGCTCGGGGTCGAAGTTTAGGTGTCAAAATAGGGTTTTAAGTAAAGAAAAAATTGGAAAACGGCTCACGGGGGTCGAGTCGGGGTCCATAAGGGCTAAAATAATATAAATAGACTAAATTTAGAATTTAAGAATTTTATATTAAAGTTTGGTATTTTTCGGGATTAAAACACTGTTAAAACAATTAAGAAAAGATAATTGAAAAAGTCTAACATTTAAGCCAAATAAAATTATGAAAAAAAATTCACGTAAGCTTAAATAATTATTTGGGACATGTTAGAGTCGTGAAATCAAGGAAAAAGTCGAAAACATAAAATGTTGAGTCCAGGGGTAAAACGGTCTTTTTACACCTAGAAATTAGTTAAGGTCATGACAGTGCCCTAAATGCTATTTTATGAAAATATGATTATTTTTAAATGTTTATGAATTGTTCATGATTGAATGATGATTTTTAAATGTCTATTTGATTTTTATGATTGAGGGAAGACATTTAAAATACATGTTGCATGCTTGGTTTCAAAAATGAAAAACGTAATGATATTCATGATTTTTTTCTAAAGTGATGTGAATGAAAAATGTTGAAGGATGTGAAATAACTGTGACTAATTCGTTAATGTTGGCGACGTCGTGAGGGTTATGGTCCCAGTGGGAGCCCGACGATCGTGTTTCCATCATTGCGAATATGTGGTAACGGATATGTGGTAACGGATATGTGGTAACGGTTTTGTGGTAACGGAAGAATGGGAATATCGTGAGGGAAAAAGGCCCCAGAGGGAGCCCATTTATGGGAAAAGGCCCCAGAGGGAGCCCCGACGAGCGTATTTCTATTCGAATCATGATAGGCCAGGGCCCAGTTGACCGGTGAGAGTGTTGCTGGTGTCCCCCGCCGCCCAGTACTGTGGTTTTATGTAGATGGATCCATCGACCCTCATGAGCATGATCAGGAAAGTCACAATTAACGATCTGAATTCAACAAAAGGAAAAGGAAAAATGTTTATGATCATGAAAAATGTTTTATGTCATGTCATGTTGAGGAAAAAGGGAAAAGGTTAAGGTTTATGATTGCATGTCATGAAAAAGTATTTTACGAAAATGTTTATGTTTAAAGTTTTATGCATCATGAAAATATTTACAAAAATGTTTATGTTTATGCATCTTCATGAAAACGATATTTTAAGTACATATATTTTTCACCGTTATATGTTGACTGTATTACGTATTACTCGTTATAAAGATTATGGTGTGTTGAGTCTTTAGACTCACTAGGTGTGATGGATGCAGGTGGTATTGAGGGAGGACTTGAGGGGTGATTTGACTGGACTGAAGGCGCACACAACCCGAGGACCAGCGCTACATTTTCCGCTTTATGCTTTATGATTTAAGTTAAAGATTTTTAATATTATTTATTTATGCTTTTAAGAGATTTTTGAGAGGTTTAGTATGGGCTTTACCTTTCAAATTATTGCTTTTTAGGTTTGGTAAAATATGCGACGATTTCATTTGATCACTATTGCACTTGGTTTTTAAAATGCTAGTTGGTTAATGTTTAATTTTAAAGGGTAAAATATTTTATAAAAATATTTTCATGTGAGAAAGGTACATGGCCGAAAAATTGAGTGTTTGTAAAAAAAAAAAAATTTCTAGTACTTTTAAAGCAATAAAAAGGGCAGGACGTCTCAATCAAAGTGCTGGAATAACATGTATTTGAAGTTGAATTTCTTATATGTAGTAGAATAACCGACAAGAAACTTATATTCGAAGTCGGAATTGAATTATGATATGATTTGAATTTAATATGAATTTTTGAAGTTTCAAATGATATTTGAAACTCATATTAATGATTTTTGAGTATGTTATTGATTGGAATGAGTATGTTATTGATGTAGATAAAGTGTAATATCGATATGTTCAGGCTACATCAAATGGAAACGAAGAATTGAGGTATGTTGCGACCGGGTAACATACGACAGGTATCTGTATTATATGATATATGTCGGATTGATTTGATTGACGGAAATGAGATTATGTGTCTATGTGCCTTATTTGTTGATTGATGTGGCATACATGACATTGAGATTGAGATATCGATGTATAAAATAAATGTTTTGTTAACACACATCATTTATGCATACATCGATACATGACATGCATGTTGAGCTATGATCCTTGGTTACCCTGATATGATTTGATTGGATTCCGGGGTTAGTGAACACAATCGCTATGCCGGTATTATATGACCCGTAAAGCATAGACAATTGTGGCCCCATATGATTGGATATGAGATTTGGGATTTGATGGCGCTTTGCCGACGCTATCATACGAGTATCCCATATTGGCCGGTGTGCCAGCTCGAGCATTGATTTGATAGCGATTCGATTGATTCAGACATGTGCTCAGTGGATGGGCATTTGACCTGATACCTCCACGACATACATGCATTGCATACCATATATCATTGTTTAGATACTTGTGGTATATATGATTGGTTGTTCCATACGGAGCTTTGCTCACCCCCAAGGGGGGCTGTTGTTGTCTTTGTGTGTGGACAATGGCAGGTACTCCAGGATATCAGGAGACCGGAGAGGGTGCTTCTGGAGGGAGTCACAGTTTGAGTTGAGGTTTATGTTTTGTTCCCAGTATATATGTATATGTATCTATATACCGGGGCATGTCCCGAGGATATGAGTTGTTTGTATGTGATTGGTTTTGATTACGTGTGGGCGTGTTTTATGATTTGAGATGAAATACTATTTTTAGTATTCAAATAAAATGATTTGGGCTCATTGTAAAGAAAATTTAAACTCGTTTTCCGCTGTAATTAGTTAACTCTAATCAGATTGCATTGTAATAACGATTAGGAGCTAAGAGCCCCACACTAGATGGTATCAGAGCATAGCTGGGAATGCTCGATTGAGTTTTGTGTGTACTTGAATAGGCACAAATGAATTGTGCGCTTGTGTTTGAATTATTTGTATTACTTGCTTCTACTTGATTTGAATTGAGTAAGTATTTGATGAGATTGACGATATGAGATGATGAGATTGATATTGATTTGTGATGTTCATCATTTGATTTTTAGATGGATCCCACAAATGAGACTGCGAGTAGCAGTACTGAGACGATAGTTGGACAATTTGAATGGTTGTCCATGGATGTTGTGATGGCTCGATTCCAGGATCTGAAACCACCGAGGTTCTTTGGCACTGAGAGTGCTGAAAGAGCTGAGGCCTGGCTGAAGGATATCGAGCACTTGTTTAATATTGTTGAGTATTCCAAGGCTCGGAGACTGAAACTTGCTTTGTATCAGCTGAAAGACCGAGCTAAATCTTGGTGGGAAGCCGCTGAGATTGGATTGAAAGAGGCCGGGATTGAAGTCACTTGGGATGTCTTCAAGGCCCAGTTTTTGGAGCAGTATTCCCCTCCTTCTTATTATACTGCTCAGGAGAATGAATTCAATAGTCTGCAGCAGGGAACGATGACTGTTGCAGAATATGCTTCGAAATTTTCTACTCTGTTGAAGTATGCACCTCACGTAGATGGGAATGCGAGGGCAAAATATAACAGGTTTGTAAATGGATTACATCTTGCTTTATATACTTATGTTGTTTCTGGATTGCCTAATAGCTACGCAGAGGCAGTTGAACGAGCCAAGGCAGCCGAGGCTGGACTTAGGAGAGGAGGTCCACAGTATAGTCCTCCACCATCGGTGTCAGCTCAGCAGCCTACTTTGCGGCCGAGAGGTAAGAAGTTCAAGAAGACTGGTTCTGTTTCTTCGTCTTCTTCGAGTTCGAGTGGATCACAGCGAGGGAGTCCTGTGATTGCTCTCTACTGTAGTCATTGTGGAGGTAAACATACTATCGAGCAGTGTCGAGGTATGTTTGGTACTTGTTATCAATGTGGGCAGGAAGGTCATTTCTCTCGAGTATGTCCGAAGAGGGGTACGACTTCTGCTCAACCCCAGCCAGGATTTAGAGGTGGCCCTAGTACTATGATGAGACCTGCTGTTCCTGTTCCATCTTTTCAGCAGTCGAGTGTCCCACGATATCGAGGACCGGGTGGTCAGAGTGCCCAAGTTCCTCCCCAAGTGAGAGTGTACGCCATGACTGAGGATCAGGCGAGAGAAGCTCCTGGAGGTGTGATTGCAGGTATTTGCACGCTTTGCGATTATCCTGCACGTGTTTTATTTGATACAGGAGCATCTCATTCATTCATATCTCATGCATTTGTTGCATCTCACGATATTGAGTGTACCCCGTTGTATGACACTTTGTCGATAGCCACGCCAGCAGGGAAGATTATTTTGTCTGAAAAAGTTGTGCATAATTGTGTATTAATAAATGAGGATAATGTGATGTTCTTGAATTTGATTGTCCTCCCAATGCACGACTTTGATTGTATTGTTGGCATGGATATCTTGACAACAAATCGAGCTACTATTGATTGTTGTCATGGAGTGGTTCGATTTCGACCGATTGATGGACCCAAGTGGAATTTTTATGGCAAGGGTTCCCAAGCCAAAATTCCATTGGTATCTTCCTTGGAAATGTCCCGATTGTTGACTAGAGGAGATGAGGGTTATCTTATCTACGCTATTGATATTTCGAAGAAGGAGTCTTCTTTATCTGAGATTCCTGTTGCGAAAGAATTCCCGGATGTATTTCCCGATGAGATTCCTGATTTTCCTCCTCATCGAGAAGTTGAGTTTAGTATTGATCTTGTGCCGGGGACTGCGTCTATTTCTAAAGCTCTCCATCGCATGGCACCATTGGAATTGAAAGAATTGAAAGAATAATTGCAGGATCTTCTCGATAAGGGGTATATTCAACCGAGTGTATCACCTTGGGGAGCTCCAGTTTTATTTGTTCGAAAGAAAGATGGTACTATGCGAATGTGTATCGATTATAGGCAACTGAATCGGGCTACTGTGAAAAACAAGTACCAACTTCCTCGTATTGATGATTTGTTTGATCAGCTTCAGGGTACTTCTGTTTACTCGAAGACTGATCTTCGTTCTGGGTATCATCAAGTACGTGTTCGAGACGAAGATGTGCCCAAGACTGCTTTTCGTACGAGGTATGGCCACTATGAATTCTTGGTTATGCCTTTTGGTCTCACGAATGCTCCTGCTGTTTTTATGGATTTAATGAATCGTGTCTTACGAGATTATCTTGACCGATTCGTTATTGTGTTTATTGATGATATTCTGGTATATTCGAAATCGAAAAAGAAGCATGCTAAACATCTGAGACTGGTACTTCAAACTCTTCGTACTAGTCATTTGTATGCTAAATTGTCCAAATGTGAATTCTGGATGGACAAAGTGGTATTTTTGGGCCACGTCATTTCGAGACATGACATATCTGTTGATCCTGCGAAGGTCGAAGCTGTATTGAATTGGCCGAGACCTACGAATGTTCCTGAGATCCGTAGCTTCATGGGTTTAGCGGGATATTATCGACGTTTTATCGAGGGATTTTCGAAAATAGCTAAACCTATTACTCAACTGACACAGAAGAATCAGCTATTCATTTGGTCAGATGAATGTGAAGCTAGCTTTCTCGAATTGAAGACGAGATTGACCACAGCACCTGTGCTTACTATTCCCTCAGGTACCGGAGGATTTGTGGTGTGTACAAATGCGTCTGGTAAAAGTTTGGGCTGTGTTCTGATGCAACACGGCAAAGTGGTTGCTTATGCGTCTCGTCAATTGAAATCTCATGAAATACGTTATCCTGTTCATGATCTCGAATTGGCTGCCATTGTGTTTGCTTTGAAAATTTGGCGCCATTACTTGTACGGAGAAAAGTTTGTTATCTATTCGGACCATAAGAGTCTGAAATATCTCTTTTCTCAATCTGATTTGAATATGAGGCAACGCAGGTGGATGGATCTCCTGAAGGATTTTGATTGTGAGATTCAATATCACCCTGGATCGGTGAATGTTACTGCGGATGCCCTGAGCCGGAAAGTTCATGATTCTGTTTTAGCATCTGTTTGTGTCGCCAAGGTACATGAAGATATATGTACTTCTGGTTGGACTTTTCACTCGAATTGAAATTCTGTCACTGTCTCAGCATTGCAAATTGAGCCGAACTTGATATCTAAAATACGAAAGGCCCAACGAAGCGATGCTCAGATCCAAAAGTCGAAAGAACTTGTATCTGCTAGACACCAGTCTGGATTTCAGATTTCTTCTGATGGTTCTTTACGACTTAGTGGTCGGCTGGTAGTTCCTGACGACTCTGAGTTGAAATATGCCCTTCTTCGAGAAGCACATTGTAGCAAATACAATATTCACCCTGGAGGTTGGAAGATGTATTTGACATTGAGACCTCAATCCTGGTGGAAACATATGAAGAAGGACATTGATGAGTTTATTTCGAAATGTCTTGTTTGCCAGCAAGTAAAAGCCGAGAGAATGAAACCGGGAGGATTGCTCCATAGTCTTGAAATCCCGAAATGGAATTGGGAACATATCGCTATGGATTTTGTGACTCATTTACCTCATTCGCCCAAGGGCTGTGATGCTATTTGGGTGATTATTGATCGGCTTTCCAAATCTGCGCATTTTATTCCGTATGAGCGGACTTATCCTTATAAGAGAATGGCCCGTTTATACATTGAGAATGTTGTGAGACTGCATGGTGTGCCAGTCTCGATTTTATCTGATCGTGATCCCAGATTTGCTTCTAAATTCTGGGGTAGTTTTCAGGAGGCGATGGGTACACGTTTGGCTATGAGTACTGCTTATCATCCTCAAATTGATGGCCAAACTGATCGTACGATTCAAACTTTAGAGGATATGTTGCGTGCGATTGTGATGGGCTTCAGAATGGGATGGCAAGATGCCTTACCATTGGTTGAATTTTCTTATGATAATAGCTTTCAGACGAGTATCGGTATGGCACCGTTTGAAGCTCTATATGGGAGACGATGTAGATCACCGTTATTCTGGGATGAGATTGGTGAGAGACAATTACCTGGACCTGAAATGATACAGGAAATGAACGATAAGGTTCAGTTGATTCGGCAGCGGATGAAAGCTGCTCAGGATCGTCAAACGAGTTATGCGAATAAACGAAGACGACCCTTGGAATTCCAGAAAGGTGACAGAGTGTTTTTGAAAATATCTCCCTTTAGAGGCACTATTCGATTTGGCATGCGAGGGAAACTATCTCCTCGTTATGTTGGTCCATACGAGATTTTGGATCGAGTTGGTGATCTTGCGTATCGATTGGCATTACCACCAGCTTTATCTGCCATTCATGATGTATTTCATGTTTCTATGTTGAGGAAATATGAACCGGATCCATCACATGTGCTTGTACCTGATGAGGTGGAACTTGATCCTTCTCTTTCCTATGTCGAACAAACTGTTCGAATTATGGATCGAAAGGAGAAGATATTGAGAAATAAATCGATTCCTTTAGTACGAGTGCAATGGACACGACATGGTGTTGAAGAATCAACGTGGGAATTGGAGAGCAAGATGCGAGATTCGTATCCGCATTTGTTTGATTCTATGACATCTGTTCCATTGTATTTGATGTATTTTGATCCTTTTTCTGATTTTAGTTTTGATATGTACTATAACTGGTGACATATGTATGTTTGCCAATGTTATGTATATAAAGATGTTTGAGATTTCGAGGACGAAATCTTTTAAGAGGGGGAGAAATGTAAGGACCGTGTATCGTATTATCGTAAATCTTATATGATTATCGATAATTCATGAAATTGTTATGTGATTATGTAATTGATGTATATTATGACAATGAAATTGAGAAAATGAATTTTGAATATGAGTTGACGTTGTAAGAGATCGAGTGGAGAAGCCGGACGCCAATATAGTACAAACATAAATATTTGTACAGAAGATGTGGCGCCCGGGCGGTAGAAAGTGACCGCCCGAGCGCCAAGGTAGAAATTCTAGTGTTCGGGCAGAACACACCGCGCCCGAGCGGTAGTTTTTGACCGCCCGAGCGCGGCACAAGTAAAATCCGGGGGCAGAATGTCTCGCGCTCGGGCGCAAGAATTCTACCGCCCGAGCGCGAGAGAGATGAGGATAAGAGTAACTTTTCTTCTCTTTCTTTCTTCATTTGCAATTCAGAGGTTTCGAGAAAGAGAAAAGAAACTCGATTTTCTTCCGTCCAAATCGACTTCGAAGAGCTGTCTAAACGCGAAACAAATTATATATTTGTGATCTTCGCGTTGAGGGCTTCTGATTGAGGTAATTTTCTTCTGGTTCCAACAGCTCTAAATATCAAAGTGCTGGAATAACATGTATTTGAAGTTGAACTTCGTATATGTAGTAGAATAACCAACAAGAAACTTATATTCGAAGTCGGAATTGAATTATGATATGATTTGAATTTGATATGAATTTTTGAAGTTTCAAATGATATTTGAAACTCATATTAATGATTTTTTAGTATGTTATTGATTGGAATGAGTATGTTATTGATGTAGATAAAGTGTAATATCGATATCTTCCGGCTACATCAACTGGAAACGAAGAATTGAGGTATGTTGCGACCGGGTAACATACGACAGGTATCTGTATTATATGATATATGTCGGATTGATTTGATTGACTGAAATGAAATTATGTGTCTATGTGCCTTATTTGTTGATTGATGTGGCATACATGACATTGAGATTGAGATATCGATGTATAAAATAAATGTTTTGTTAACACACATCACTTTATGCATACATCGATACATGAAATGCACGTTGAGCTATGATCCTTAGATACCCTGATATGATTTGATTGGATTCCGGGGTTTGTGAACACAATAGCTACGCCGGTATTATATGACCCGTAAAGCATAGACAATTGTGGCCCCATATGATTGGATATGAGATTTGGGATTTGATGGCGCTTTGCCGACACTATCATACTAGTATCCCATATTGGCCGGTGTGCCAGCTCGAGCATTGATTTGATAGCGATTCGATTGATTCTGACATGTGCTCTGTGAAGGGCCTAAAACTCCTTTCTTGAAAATTTGCGGAAAATTAAAAATTTTCTTTTTAAAAGAACTTAAATGGCCTCATTCATAAAATCACTGGTGAATCAAGTTCAATATTTCAAAATATTGCAGCGGAAGAAAATTAAAGTTTTGCCAACAACAACGATTTAAAAATATCCAACGACTGATAAAATTGTTTGCGGAAAAAAATAACAACTGCTGCTCTGAGGTCCTCGGGTGCCACTACTGCCGACCTAAGCTGGCTCACTGGTCCCCGCCCTCGGCCCTGGCCTCATCAGTACCTACAACAATCAAGTCTAGTGAGCCTAAAGACTCAGCATGCATATATCACAGGTAACGAGTAAAAATCTGAATTAAAATATGCATGAGTTAACATATCCTGTCCTGAGGCATACTGAAAATAATCTGTACTGAGCAATTATAATACGTGCATAATTGAACTGGAAATCACTGTAAAAATATTTGCTCCTTGGAGCCTGTACTGAAATATCTGGTAAAATTTTCTGTTGAGATTATGTTTTACGCCTGTGGCCACTGCACTAAGCTGAACTGATCGGTAACTGGCTACCGGGGAGGCTGAAACTGAACTGAGCTGGCCGGTCACTGGCGACCGGGTGGTACCATACTGAACTGATCGGTCACTGGCGACCGTATAAAATAACACTCCCACATAGTGAATGAACCACAAGCCATATCGCATAAATCTCAAAAATAATCATTTTCTATTTAATGCACGTAAAATAATTAACTGGCATAATGAAAATGTCCCGTAATTTTACCAACTGGATTGGATTGGATCGTTCCCAGGCTCGCTGCAACCTAACTATGCCATGAAAATTATGCAATAGCTTAAACTTGACCAACTATGCAATTTACGTTCAAAAGATGCGACTATGACGCCTAATGACTTCGCATTTAATCATGACTCCGAGCCAACCTGAACCGACACTGAACCGACGTATAGTCATGATTAAAATACGCTGAAAAATCATAAAATAATGTTCCTAAAATGATAGGGTCTAAATCTAGGTGGAATGGAGGCCAAAACACGAAACGCTCTTTCGAGAGTCAATTTGGCACATTACACCGTAAATTCTCGTACGACCTCAAAAATGATCCAAATGACAAACGGTCAAAAAAATGACCTTCCTAACTCAATGAGGCACTGTCCAGTCCAAGGCCATGGGCTAAAAGCCAACCAAGAACTCGAACGAGCCTCTGAACCGACACAGCAACTTGCTGTAATTTCCAGCAGCTGCGCAACTACAAGACTTGCGTTGGTTTCGAGACTATCGGCCATTAGGGGAGTGAACCACCGACCAGAGACTCTTACCAACATCCCAAGGAATGATTTGAACCATGGCTAAGGGCCCTAGGCCAGCCACAATCCGCATCACACCATAACTCAACCGAAGGGTCCAACCGAGAGCATCTTGAATGCGTGTGTAGTGTTTATGCTATGATCGATGTCTTGCGTCATTCCAGTGGCCATTTGATTGACCATGGCACGATCTAGACATCTAGGAGCATGATATGAACCGTGGCTAAGGGCCATAGGCCAACCAAGATCCATACCAAGCAACAAAAGAACGAACCAAAAGCTGAACAAATGAAGAAGCCGAAGGGGTATAGGGGCTGTTTTGACGTTTTTATTAAAAACCGATGAACCATGGACCAAGCCACCAAAAGGGCAACTTAGTCACGTCTTAGACATGCTAGGGAAGTGATCCAACCATGGCTATAGGCCCTTGGGGCAGCCAAGATCAGATCCTTCCTCCATGACAAGAAACTGAATTTTTCGAACAACATTCTGCACTAATGGGGAGGTTGCTGTCATGTGCTCGTTCCAGCATGTATGGAACTGAAACTCACGATCTATCATGGCCCTAACATGTCCTAGTACATGTCTATATGAAGCCTCGAGCCCCTGGAACGATCCATCCCTGAAATCGAAACAAAACATACCAATCGTGAAGCATGGAAGTCGATAAAAATCTGTGCAGAATTTTCTTTCTTGTTTTGCTAAAAATTTCGGTTTTTGAAATGATAAAATCTGATCATGTACTGAAAAATAATTAATAATATGACTTGATTGAGGTTTGAAAGAGATCTAGACATGCCTGGTTTCGTTTCGAAAGAAAACGAACGAAACGACGACGACGCGGCACGGAGGAGGTGGAGCGCTTCTTGTCTACCTTTCTTGCTCTCGATTTCTCTCCCTTATTTTCCTACTGGATTCCCACGGTTCTCAGCTTAAAATTTCACTCAGATTTCGAAAGAAAAGAGAGGGGGAAAAATGGTTAGGAAGGTGAGGAGAAAGGGTGCAAGATATAAGGAATGAATCAAGACTAAGTCCACTCTCCTTTGAAATTTGAATTGTTGTTTGATATCAAGTCTACTTGGGGATGAGGTGGCCGAATATTAGCTTGTTTTCTAGTCTAGGATATGTCCATTAATTAATTAAATTGTGCTCCCAAAAATCCTAGAATTATCCTACTAATTACATGCAAAGAATTGGTCAAAGTTGATGAGTTGGAAAATGAATCTTCTAGCAACTAAGGGTGGCCGAAAAATGCATAATAAAATAAAGGGGAAATGTTGGTTATCTAGTCAACTAATAATCGTTGAAAGCCTTACTAATCTTTTAAATAATTTTAGTGAGCTAACCCCTTAATTTAATAACTTAAATGAGTTCATTTCTTAATCACCTCAAATAATTAAATTAAATCCTCAAACCTCCCTTTCTAACTTAAATGAACTTGGTTACTAGCTAAATTAACTTCTGGAAATATTTCTCGAATCTTAAATTCTATCTCAAAACTCCAACTCCGGTCCGGCCTCACTGAAATAACTGAAATGCTAAAAATCAAACTACTGAACTGAAATAATAAAATAATTAACTTCAAATAAATGCATTTAAAATAATCATGCAATGAAGTCAATTAAATTTAAAAATCTAGAATTATGCACGGCTTATACGTCTACTGACTTACGGGTTCTACATGCTCAGTGGATGGGTATTTGACCTGATACCTCCACGACATACATGCATTACATACCATATATCATTGTTTAGATACTTGTGGTATATATGATTGGTTGTTCCATACGAAGCTTTGCTCACGCCCAAGGGGGGCTGTTGTTGTCTTTGTGTGTGGACAATGGCAGGTACTCCAGGATATCAGGAGACCGGAGAGGGTACTTCTGGAGGGAGCCACAGCTTGGGCTGAGGTTTTATGTTTTTGTCTTGTTCCCAGTATATACGTATATGTATCTATATACCGGGGCATGTCCCGAGAATATGAGTTGTTTGTATATGATTGATTTTGATTACGTGTGAGCGTGTTTTATGATTTGAGATGAAATACTATTTTTATTATTCAAATAAAATGATTTGGGCTCATTGTAAAGAAAATTTAAACTCGTTTTCCGCTGTAATTAGTTAACCCTAATCAGATTGCATTGTAATAACGATTAGGAGCTAAGGGCCCCACAATGGCCTTATCAAGAAACACGGTACACAACATCATAGATGCTAGTCTCGAGCTCAAGCGACATTAATCCATGTTTCAGGCGGCTGAATCAACTAGGAACGAATTTAGATTATAAAGTGTTTACAATTGAGTTTCAACATCGAAGTATGATTCATTTTTATTAAAGTATAATCAAGATATTTATGTAAGTTGTTCACATGAGTATACATTTAAAGAAATAACAAACGATTAAATAATGGATTATATTAAAATAAAGATTGTTTATTACAATCGAGTCAATAAATTCTTTAGCCAACAGTTGACTAACATGACATCTATTCTAACATTTATCATATCATGATCACATAAATCGGATTGAAATTGTCTTTTAATCCAACTATAGGAAAGTCACTGAAATGTTTTTCTTTTTCTTGTTATTTAAATCTTTTCAAGTCAACCAAATATTGTGGTTTCTTCTGTAGTATATGTGTTAGATTCGCCATAGTTGAATTAGCGATGAGACTAAAAATTAATATAATTCAAATATAATTAGTGGTTTTTGTAATACTAATCGAAGAACATGCAAAACTGTTTTTGATCCAAAAATGTAATTTCAGCTCGTCGCCTGAGATATTCGAACTCTTGCGGGGAAACCCCATGTACTTAGCAGGCACACGACTTAACCACTCGGCCAAAGCGACTTTAGCAGGAACGCTGATGATTGTTAAAATTATTAATCTAATAATTTATTGGGGAAGTTGCATGATTAATCCTATAAATTTATCTGTTTTGGCGGTTTTTGATCTGGCCTTCGTGTACTAATTGACTTATTTCCAAAACGTTTTCTAATTTACTTTTTCGCCATTTTCTTTTTCCCTCTTTCCATTTCTTCGATGTTCTTCTCTTATTTTCCTCTATTCGATTTCAGAAACTAATGTTTTTGGGTTGATGCAAGAATGTTAGTTTTTTGGGTTGATGCAAGAATGTTAATATACTATGAGTATTAATATACTATGAGTAGTTTGGAGATGTTTCATTGGATACCACGTATTTTTTGTATGAACCGTGCATAGCAACCACTTGTTACCTTTTTAGTTTTCAATCATCACATATCAATGATTTTTAGTGAAACAATTTTGTTTGATGGGATCGTAACATTATTTAAATGGTTGTCTAAAATCTTTTTAGAGGTACACAAGCATGAAAAACATCTAACTATCTTCAACGACAATGATCAAGCTATGATAAAACACTTTTATGCATACATCGATACATGACATGCACGTTGAGCTATGATTCTTGGATACCCTGATATGATTTGATTGGATTCCGGGGTTTGTGAACACAATCGCTATGCCGGTATTATATGACCCGTAAAGCATAGACAATTGTGGCCCCATATGATTGGATATGAGATTTGGGATTTGATGGCGCTTTGCCGACACTATCATACGAGTATCCCATATTGGCCGGTGTGCCAGCTCGAGCATTGATTTGATAGCGATTCGATTGATTCTGACATGTGCTCAGTGGATGGGCATTTGACCTGATACCTCCACGACATACATGCATTGCATACCATATATCATTGTTTAGATACTTGTGGTATATATGATTGGTTGTTCCATACGGAGCTTTGCTCACGCCCAAGGGGGGCTGTTGTTGTCTTTGTGTGTGGACAATAGCAGGTACTCCAGGATATCAGGAGACCGGAGAGGGTGCTTCTGGAGGGAGTCACAGTTTGAGTTGAGGTTTATGTTTTGTTCCCAGTATATATGTATATGTATCTATATACCGGGGCATGTCCCGAGGATATGAGTTGTTTGTATGTGATTGGCTTTGATTACGTGTGGGCGTGTTTTATGATTTAAGATGAAATACTATTTTTATTATTCAAATAAAAATGATTTGGGCTCATTGTAAAGAAAATTTAAACTCGTTTTCCGCTGTAATTAGTTAACCCTAATCAGATTGCATTGTAAAAACGATTAGGAACTAAGGGCCCCACAATGGCCTTATCAAAAAACACGGTACACAACATCATAGATGCTAGTCTCGAGCTCAAGCGACATTAATCCATGTTTCAGGCGGCTGAATCAACTAGGAACGAATTTAGATTATAAAGTGTTTACAATTGAGTTTCAACATCAAAGTATGATTCATTTTTATTAAAGTATAATCAAGATATTTATGTAAGTTGTTCACATGAGTATACATTTAAAGAAATAACAAACGATTAAATAATGGATTATATTAAAATAAAGATTGTTTATTACAATCGAGTCAATAAATTCTTTAGCCAACAGTTGACTTACATGACATCTATTCTAACATTTATCATATCATGATCACATAAATCGGATTGAAATTGTCTTTTAATCCAACTATAGGAAAGTCACTGAAATGTTTTTCTTTTTCTTGTTATTTAAATCTTTCCAAGTCAACCATATATTGTGGTTTCTTCTGTAGTATATGTGTTAGATTCGCCATAGTTGAATTAGCGATGAGACTAAAAATTAATATAATTCAAATATAATTAGTGGTTTTTGTAATACTAATCGAAGAACATGCAAAACTGTTTTTGATCCAAAAATGTAATTTCAGCTCGTCGCCTGAGAGATTCGAACTCTTGCGGGGAAACCCCATGTACTTAGCAGGCACACGACTTAACCACTCGGCCAAAGCGACTTTAGCAGGAAGGCTGATGATTGTTAAAATTATTAATCTAATAATTTATTGGGGAAGTTGCATGATTAATCCTATAAATTTATCTGTTTTGGCGGTTGTTGATCTGGCCTTCGTGTACTAATTGACTTATTTCCAAAACGTTTTCTAATTTACTTTTTCGCCATTTTCTTTTTCCCTCTTTCCATTTCTTCGATGTTCTTCTCTTATTTTCCTCTATTCGATTTCAGAAACTAATGTTTTTGGGTTGATGCAAGAATGTTAGTTTTTTGGGTTGATGCAAGAATGTTAATATACTATGAGTATTAATATACTATGAGTAGTTTGGAGATGTTTCATTGGATACCACGTATTTTTTGTATGAACCGTGCATAGCAACCACTTGTTACCTTTTTAGTTTTCAATTTTAGTGAAACACTTTTGTTTGATGGGATCGTAACATTATTTAAATGGTTGTCTAAAATCTTTTTAGAGGTACACAAGCATGAAAAACATCTAACTATCTTCAACGACCATGATCAAGCTATGATAAAAGTCTTGCACGAGAAAATGACTCAGATATTCCATGGATTGTGCACATGGAACTTAATGCAAAATGACATCAAGCATTTGTGAAATTTGATGAAAATGGTTCGTATTTCTTAACTGATCTTAAGAGATGCATGTATGATATTGATTATACGACCTAGTTTGATAAGGAATAGAGTGTTCTACTAGCATAATATAGTTTTCATGAAAACAATTGGCTACAATCCACATACATATAAAAGAGAGATGGACAGCTTGTCACATGAAGAAGGCTTTCACGCTTGGTGTCACAACTCGTTTCACGGTTAACTTCGACACATTTGTCAAACGATACTCTTTATCATGATTTAATTAATTTATCATAGTTAACATACATATGAATAGCAATGAGGATTTTCGGTTCCAAAAATGACTTTTCAAGGCCAAAATGTTTCTTAAAATTTGTAAATAATCATATAATTAGGACTAAAAATTATAATTTCAGAAGGAAAAATTAATTCAAATGATTTTTACTTAATATGATTATATAAATAAATTACTATTTAGTAATATAATATTCGATGCTTGTTCACGAGCTTTTGAGAAATTAAAAAGAGCTAAAAAATTATATGTACTGAACTTGATTTTTTTAAACTCTTTTAAAAAGAAGAGAAGAAGAAATGTTATTGGGCAAAAAAAAAAAAAAGTTCGTACATGGAAACAGAGGAGGAAAAAAGCCCAGGAATTTTTTTCCTGCCAGCTTCCAAAATGGTGGCGTCTAGCAAAACAGCACCGAGTGCTTTTAATCCTTAACAGCAGAGGATCCGGACCGAGTCCGTCAGATTTATTTATATTTAGTTATTTAGACTTATCAACTTTAAATAATAATAGTAAAAAATTTACCACCCCAAGTTTATTGAAATACACGAGGGAAGATATTTTTCAAAATGAAAAGTTTATTAAATAGTAATAATTATATTTGAATTTTATAAACAATGATGTATCATTTAAATCTGTAGAAAGGGAGGGCCCTATCACTAACTAGATTGGCTCAGCACAATGATGGAATACAGCAAAAGTCATCATTTTAACTCGCCAAAATGAATCCACCACCACTCAACTTACTAAAGAATACAATTGTCTTCTTCATTATTCCCTTCATTTTCAATTTCCCTAATCAGCTTTTCTATTTGTCTTCTATAGATAGGCATATAATGGTCAGCGATCATGGTCTGTGACAGCCTCAATTTACTATATAACGACCTGGGAGTGAGGAAAATACCCACTTTCGGCTCTTCCTCCGAGGTTTCGTCCAAATCACTTGATGTGCTGGCATCACTCACCCGGTCAGGGTCATCGTTAACCAGTGTAACAATATGCATTATCTTTCCAGGAGGGAAAAATCTGTGCACGTCCATTGTATTCGGTACAGGCTCGTTATCATCACTTACCTCAGCAATGGCTGCAGCTTCTTCTTCCCTAATTTCCTTTACCGTATCAACTTCCTCAGATGACTCCTGCTCGTAAAGCTCTCGTTCTAGCTGTTGCCACAATTCAACTTCTGTCATGCGATCTTCATTTCTTATGTGGTCCAATACACCCTCACCATCATCGCTGTCTGCAAAAGCAATCTCACTTGCACGATTGTCTGAAGTCCCTGCTGCATCCTCTGAGGAGAATTCTGGAAGTTCTTTGGTATTTGTAACAACTACGGTCTCCTCAACAGTTGTTTGGAAAGGGTCTAATGTTCCTCTCTGAGTTGACGAAGATTCTGGAGTCTCTGCTCTCACACTGCAATTTGTACGGGATCTCTGACGAGGACCAATGCAAGACCATGAAGACATATTTAGGCCAGGACGGGTCAAAGCTGCCTGCGCCATGCTTTGAGCTCTCTTCATAACCACCTACATCACCGAGTAAAATGTTGGTCCAACAAGATCTAACTAAATGCAACTCTGAATTCACGTGTGTAAACAACTTAGTTAGACGAGATTGGAAGACAATATCATCCTGAATGTTGAAGGTAAAAGTGGCAGTGTTAATGATCTTGAATTTACCAACACCGATAATCATTACTCAAAGTTGTCACCTTAAAACTACCGCAATCGTGTCAAACAAATCTTCCTATTTAAAAAGCAGAAGACCCAACAGGAATTGGTTATGACATCATCATACTATATGTTGAAATACAATAGAAGTTGACACTACTTGAGAGCTGTCTGCCTTTCCAAATGCTGAAATATTAGGATCAAATATTTACACCTGAGTACCACTGGAAACTGGACGTAGTAGTGCACCAGCACCAGCCACTTTTGCTTTAGCACTGGCCATGGATGGAAGCCGAGAACCCAACGCTGAAGCAGATCTATACACAGTACTAAGGATTCGGGTACGTTCAATTTGATTTCTCAGATCATTCAACCATGCAGATGCTGTGACCTTCGAATGGCATAAAGCTATTGTGAGCCAATAAAATTAAGGTAGAACGTGCGGAAAAAACATAATGCGCACAAACCTCTACATTACACCTCTATATTAATCTCAAATCGAAGATAAGCACACCAAAGAGTCAGTTTCAGGTTTTACGAATTCACAGGTTAAATCATATTCCTCTTCCGAGTGCACTACAGGGTTACCTGACCTCAGTTAGGCATGCTTAACGGACCAATTCGGACCTGAACCGGACCGGTATGGATGGACCGCACACCGAACCACCTCCAATCCACTATTTAATGTATTGAACCGATTTAGTATTTCCTGAACCGATTAAACCGGTTCTGGGACCGGATCCGGTCCGGAACAGGAAATTTTAAAAAATAATAATAAATGGCCGCTGGGCCAACGGCTACAATTGAGTAGCTGTCGGATTGCCAATGGCTACTGAATACACTTTTCTTTCTGCAATTGCGCAAATTTTTTTTTTAACCCATCAACTTTAAATACAAGATTGTTTTTTAACATTTTAAACAAAAATTTTCTCAACTCTACATTTCTCTATTTACTATCATTTGTTAACATATATTCAATAAAATTTGTTATAATTTTATCTACACTCAATATTCTCTTAATTATTATATACTTGCTCTTTTGCAATGTACTCAAATAAATAATTCGAATTTCAACAGCGTCATCTTCAAACCGTGGTGGTCGTGGTGAATACATTTCTCACTTTGGTGAACATTTTGGCTACATCACCGACTTTAATGAAGTCGAACATGACCACAAGCAGTAAGAAGCCATGAAACTCTTCAACAAAGATGTAGGGACGTCATCGTCCGCCCGAGTAAGCAATACGATTGCAACGGGTATGATGACAGCCCGAGCAAAGCGAAGAAAAGTTTGGGATCACTTACGAACAACACTTTTGCCATATGTAAAATTTGCAAAATCAAATATTCTACAAAACGGGTGGAGGTTCAGGTGGTATCGACACTTGGAAAAACATTTAGTCAAGATACATAAACTTGACCCTTAACTCTACAACCATTCGGTAGAAACCAACCCAACAACAAACTAATCATTCAAGTATTAAAAATTTCATAATTACAAAAGAAATTACTCAAAAAGTCATTGTTAATTTTGTTATGAAATGTTTTCGATCTTTTATAATAGTTTTGTTGAATTTATTAGTACTATTCAACCTGGGTTTTACAGTATTTCTAGACACAAACTTAAGAAATTTTATTCTGATATGTATAAGGAATATAAAGAAACACTAAAATCGCATCTTTCAAATATTTCTCATAGAGTTAGTTTGACAAAAGATATTTGGACTAAATATGAAACATGAATCTTATCTTGTTGTTACATGTCAATAGATTGATGAAACTTAGATTATGCAAAAAAGAATTTTAGAGCAAGATCATTAAGAATTGTCACATAACGCATACACTATAGAAACATATGCTTTAAATTTTGTTGTTACATGCAAAATATTGTCGCGGAGTCTTTAATGTTGATTGGCTATGATTGAATATTTTAAGTAACTGTATTTATTTGTTAGAAATTTTTATAGCAGCAAACGAAAACTTTTATGGCATTAATTACCCTACCGCAATCATATTTCTACATTTGCTTTTCAATATGTTCTAAAATTCTCTAGGGCTAGTCGAGCGCTAGACCAGCGCCTAGAGCCTAGGACGCGTAGGAGGGGACTAGGCCCAACCAGGCGGATTCCACGGTATCAAGAGACTTGTAATGGTTCTTAGAATATATTTCAACCCAAACTTTGTTAAAATTCAATTGACTATTAAAATCCAATTGACACATGGTTCATTCCTCCTACTTCTTCTGCTTAAGGCAAGTCAGGATAATAGGCAATGCAATAGAAATCATAATAAAGAAAAAAATTACTTTTAGAGTCTGACTCAATTTTCTTATGTGGGCAGAAATAAGCAAACAAAGAAGATGAGAGTGATGTGTTAGGACAAGCGCAAGCCAATAAATCGTGGTTTTAATTGGGCTTCCAATCCCAAAAAAATAAAAAGCAGAAACCTGTCATTCTTTCTTACGTCATGTTGTTTAACTGGCTAAAAATTCCCAAAAAACCTCTAAACACATAGGACCGCCTAGGCGCCCTTGCCACCTAGACGCCTCCTCCGATCGGGCGGCTCCCCGAGTTTAAGAACACTGGAATTTATTGATTACCATGATGATGTTATGCATGATTTTGCTTCCAAATGGAAATTTTTTTTTTTTTTGAAATGTTGGGAGAATATCCCAATTGTGCATGGCTTAACAAATGGCTTAACAAAATTAGTTGATATTAGTCAAAGTCAAAGCGGGTAGCTCCTTGGAGGCGCCAAGGCGGCCGGCTAGCATGAGTTTTAGAACACTGAAATTTATTGAATATCATGATGACGTTATGCATGATTTTGTTTCCAAATAGAAAACGAAATATTGGGAGAATAACCCAATTGTGCATGACTTACAACATTAGTTGATCTTAGTCAAAGTCAACGTGGGTTAGACATTATTTTTTAATATTATGTTAAATTTCTTCGGAAGAATGTTAACTATCAAAAGAAGTCGACGATGCATTCTTTTCGAGAATTATTTGATTTTTATGCTAGTGAAAAATGTGAACTGAGTGCACAGTTGAAGGAGATGCCGACAGAGAGAAGCAAAAGTGGAGCACTGAACTTCTTTCAAAGTTTGAAACGATAAAAGTTCAAAAGAAAATCGGTGACAACAACATATTACAATGAGATCCAAATTTATCTAAGCCAATATATTGGGACTACAAAGAATTTCGATGTACTTGATTCGCGGAAAGTAAATTCTCAACTTTAACCAGAGTTAGCGGTAATTGCAAGAGAGTCATTCAAAGTAAAATCGTTGCTTCTGAATCAGCTTTTTTACTATGTGGAAGAATCAATGGTGAACGAAAAACTAACTTAAAGTCAGAAACACTTAGCATGTTAGCATGCCTACAAGATTGATTTATAGCCGAAAAAAGAATAGGACTGTTGGAGCAATCAAAGAATTTCAAAGCTCAAGCTCCGACGAAGATCCGGAATGCTCAAAATATATTTTAATAAATCGTGATTAATTTTAGATGATTAATAGTGAAAATCAATATTTAAGTTATTTTACTTTTATGATTAATCAGTATTGTTTCCACTCAAAATACTAAATAAAAAAATTTGTCCATTAATAATAGTAATTTTATATTAAAAAATAATAAAATTTGGACCTGGAACCGGTTCGACCCGGACCAAAACCAGTCTATAAATTATAAAACTGGTCTGCAGTGCAGATTTACCATGGAACTGGCTCGACCGGTCCCGGAGCCTCCTGAACCAGAACCGGCGAACCGTTAAGCATGTCTGTCATATCCAAATTTATCATCTGATATTAGTTCTTACCTAGCTTATCTTTAACGCGTTAAAAGTGGAACCCCATTAGATGAAACTATTCTGACATGGATAAGTCGAGGTGACTACTACAACAACATTTAATGTGGAGATATAGAACAAACAAATCAATCTCTTTTCGAGACAAACTGCAAAATCTAGGAAATACTTTGGACAGCACTTGGAAAAATACCTCAGCACGCAAGTCATCCACAGATGCAGCTGAGAAAGTGGGCACCAAATCAGCACCGTTAATTACAGAAGTAACAAACTCATTTCCTGATTCAGCCAGTTCCCAAGTCATACAAGCAGCTGCAAGTAATAATTCATGATCATGTATAAAACCATGTCCTTAATAATATAATACTAAAAAGGATAATCTAGACCAGACAACAATAAATGTACAGAACTAATCAAGAAAATTAAATGAACCTGGAGCAAAAGCAAAACAAGTAGTGGTTGATAACTCTTTTTGTTCACGTAATACATATGTTAAAAGTGCAGCTGTGCCACCACCCAGAGAATGTCCAACGATCTGTAGACAACAGAACAGTAAGTCTTGAAACCAAAGCATTAGCAGTAACAAGGGCCAAATTTCAAAGTTAAACTTAACCTGAAATATGAGTGAAAAAAATATATTAAAAGCGAAAAAGAATTCTTGATGCCTCAAGTGATGTAATAGATAAATTTAACTTTTCAATCAGACATTAGCATGACATATTAAAAAATTATGCAGTTAAAGCAGCTTCAACAGATAGTACCTATGACGGAAGCCATTTTCTCAACTTACACATAATTCTGGGAAAAAACTGGATGAGTCAGCTAAAGAAGTTTTGGACTGTATAATGCAAATGTGTAAACGACATAATTCAGAATTAGAGAATGGAGTTTCTGTGTGATTTCACATGCCAGATAGGAAAAATATCAGAGGTGAAAACTCACACCTCGTCCAAGTAAAACCAACCAAGTAAACTTAAATCTTATAACCTCGTGGGGGTGTTTTCTTAACCACTCAATTATTGTATTTATTACAAAATGCATTCTTCAATTTTTTTACTTTGATATTATCTATACTTCTTAAATAAGTTAATTAATATATTTGCTGACATATATAATCTCATTTTATTTTAATTTTATACTTTATTAAAATAAAAACTGAAAAAATAAAACCTGGCTACTGGACTGGAATGGATACCCAGTCCAGACCAGGTTTTAAAGGGATGGCTTTATTTAACCTAACAGATCAGGGCCAAAAAATATTTTCCTGGGTCAAGTGAGAAGTTTGCCCGCCCAGCCTGTTTTCATCCCTTTAAAGAAACTTGAGTTGAAGAAAATGTAAACCTTAAGGGTGTAATCGGGATGGCTGTTCACTGCCATGAGGAGACGAGGAGTGGCAAGTTTTGCAATCCATCTTGCAGCTGCAACCATTCC
Organism: Primulina tabacum; assembly: GCF_025594145.1. Lineage (NCBI taxonomy): Eukaryota > Viridiplantae > Streptophyta > Magnoliopsida > Lamiales > Gesneriaceae > Primulina > Primulina tabacum. The sequence continues at coordinate 39,219,423 of NC_134561.1, read as the reverse complement.
GCAATGTGCATAACCTAAAACCAAGTTGTTGACTCCACCTCCATAAACCACGGTATGATGGAATGGTACCACTGCTCCTGTAACAGCGGTCAAAGTATCCTTGACACTGTGAGTTCCACGGATCAGCAAAAGGAAATTTTTTGCTTTGTGGTCGACCAATATAGTAAATGCTGGTTTTAATATCTACATCAAGATTCAAAATACAGATCAGATAATGAGCTTACAACCAGATAAACACTCAAAATATTTAGTCAACAAGTAGAAATAAAACTTTACGCCAGCTTTAGGTTCTTGGAGGAGAACATCTTCTTTAGAATACCCAGTTTCCTCCAAAAATAAAGGGAAGGGCTTTTTTGAGAAATGCCAGCAGAGTGTAAGCAAATTTAAGAGATATTTAAGCTCCACACAAATTTCAAGTCCTTTAAGCTGTAAGCTGTCTTTACCACCAAATTCACGGCTAACGTGCAAATTTCCCTGCATAGTAAGTTCAGTCTTAACAATTACATTTGCAGAACATCCAATTTCTTGTTGAAAGATAAATTAACTTATAAATTGGGAGCAACTGCCCATAAACTAACAGTTTATGAACATGATCTTATGCTAGTATTTTCGGTACCACATATATACATGGTTCAGTGCGACCATTTGCTTGGATATCAGTTGAGCAAGTAAACAAAACCTACCGAACCTTAAATCATCATCTTCGCCTTCTATATGTTAACTCCGATTAGTTTAATACATTCCCTGTTTACTATTACGCCAATATCATGTTATGTGAACCTAAAACTGTTCTCACTGCTTTGATACATTCACAACCAGCACTTCCCAGATCATATGGATGATGATGCAACTATTAACTCCTCTAAGTAAAATCAGTTCTTCAGTTCAACAATAATCTGAACTTAGCATTTTACCGTTCTATATAGTTTCTACAAAAGATTTTAATTTACACCTAAAAGTCATGAATATTGTGAAAATGGAAACGGGGAGATGTTGTGTATCACCCGTCAAAAGAATAGCTTGGAACATGTGAAATTTGAAAAATGCATACCTGCCGTTTTAAGAGAAAACTGATACCAAAAGCCAAATCACCAATGGGCCACTTCCCCAAAGTCTCAGAGTAAGTAAATCTAAGAGTCTCCGACAAAGTAGATATTGTCTCTAGCCATGTTGCAGGAGCTTGTATAAGTCTATGAGAGACTCTATCAACCGCCAATGGGGGATGATTGTGCACATCTCCACCATTTTCATCATCATCACTAATTCTTCTATTCGATTGAATTTTTTTATTCAACGTGTAATACAAAAGAGCAGCTGCACCTGCTGCCGTGGCCATTGTGGCTGTAGCCATGAGCTTTGGAGCACTACCATTTTACAAAAGTGAGAAGACAATATCTCAGTATGCTAGCACATAAAAAGGATTTTTCTAAAGATCTCCAAAATAGGCTAGTAAAAAAATTCATACATGCAATAAAAGCTTCAATAGTCACTAGATAGACTCGACATTAATTGATATGCTAAAGGTAACACAATAAGAATAACAGAGTTGGATATTTTAAAGGATGCAACAAAGGACCTTCCTCTGCTTTTCAATAACAATAAAGAACATGTTTATCCCTTCGGATATCTTGTATACACTTCTATAAAAGCTCAAATCATGTAATGAGTAACAGACTCAAAATACCATCAAAACAATTTATCAACCACAACAAAGAAAATAAACACTAACTGTTAAAAATTCTCAATCAAACACAACTTCTTCTCTAATTCTCATTCCATGCAAGGATTAGTCATAAGAGAACAATAAAAAAAATCGGATTGTCCTACACTCAATAAACCCAACAAATAAAATGATTTCGACAAATCCTCAGCATGCCAATGGATTACTCATGCAAAAAAGGCAACTTTATTAACCTTAACATGATTAAAAGAAAGCCCTAGAACCCCCAACTTCGAGTACCAATTTTAATTTTAATTTTAATTTTAATTTTAATCAATGAAAAAGATACGGTCGGTAGACGAAATCGAGGAGGAAAAAAAACGACGAGGATTTTAGTTGCCGTACCTGAATTCTTGGAGGGTTTGAGGGATGATTCGACGGTGATTATTTAGCTTCGAGTGTAAGGAATCCGAAATTTAAGAGAAGAAGAAAAGCATACAGAGCACAGGTGTAGTTAGCCGGAAGTCAAAATTGATTTCGGATGTTTGGATCAGAATCGGACCTTTTAATCAAAGTCAGCCCACCGCCTCTTCGTTATTTGCTTTTTGGGAAAATTGGGAGTAATGGAAGTGTTAATTAAAAAAAAAATGAATGTAATTTATTTTTTTCTATAAAGAACAATATTAATGATGATTAAAATCGTTGGTAGTGGATTTCACTATTCAGAGTTGGTGGAATATCACATCATGACATATCGTGACAAAAGTAGGTGGCAAATCAATGTAAACTTTTTGAATTTTTGAATTTTACTATTCGCTTTAATCCTCCATGTGTGCGAAAGCCACAAAGAAAAAATTTGATAAAACAATGTCACGTATCAGATTCACTTTGATTCCAAGCCACATATGGTATCAGAGCCATGTAAATAGTCTGGTTAATAATTTAGCAGTTTCATTCAATGAATATTTTTGGTATGAAAGAAACTGTTTAAACCAGTTTAAATGAAAAATATGATTTACCAGAAAATTTGAATTTATTGAATAAATGGATTATTCCTAAGATAGAATCTAAAATGATTTATAAGTTAGGAACCTTTGAAAAATTGGTTTCAAACAAATAGTTAAAACTACAGAATTATCAGTACCTCTTCATAATGATGAAATGGTTATTAGATTGTTAAATAATAAAGATATTTTACCTTATAGGAAAAATTATAGATTAATTCATATAGGTTTAATTCAAATTGCTTTTAGACCTTTAACTTTAGAAGGACTACCTGAAGGCTTCATAGTAGCTTTAGGAGATGGTAGAAATTTAAATTAGAAACAATCCCTTATGGGAATAATTCAATCTAGTCTGGCTCATGGTCCAGTATATTTTGATGTTCATCCTAATTTATCTTTATCTTTGTCTGATATAAATATATTAGATTCTTTAACATTAAATGTTAAAACACATGGTTATAATTATATTCCTGGAACATAAGTCATATGTATCTGTTATCGTATTTATTATAAACCATTATTTACACTTAATCATATGTGTAAAAGAATAGATAAAAAATTAAATGAAACTATTCTAATAGAAACTAATTTTAATAGATCTATAAAATCGGAAGAAATTGAAATTTCAGAAAACTGGATAATTGAACAAGCTGTTCCTAGAAATCCTATAATAAATAGGGACATACAAAAAGTTATACAAAATAATGAAGGATTTGTTCAAATACCGTTCAATAATGAACAAAGAAGATTATTGTGAGGCTCATTTACTCTAATGACAATTAATGATCAAACAATAATGGTTTGATTTAAAGCTGCAGTGGAAAAAGATTTAAAATACTTTAAAACAGACCTCAGGGCCTAGAAAAAATTCGGCATGACCTCCCCGTAAGTAGGACATCCCGAAAACTCAAACAGCAGTTTATATCAAAATATACTCCAACTAGAGTCATTAAATCAAAAACCGAAGTTAAACAACCTATAGCCGCACTGGCCAGGACTAAGCAGAAATTAAAAATTACCAATTACTCACCAGATCAAAAATATCACAGAGTCGACTCAGAACATTGCAAAAACAACCAAATACCACTACAGATACACGGGGCATTTCCCCGGCAAATAAGCTTCAATACAAGACTGAAACAAACCCAAGATATACATATAGACTAACTGGGAGACTCCACTGAACAGAACCAAGCAATCCAACCTCAATCCCGAGCTCCACTGACGGAACTTCGGCCTGATGCTGCACAACGACTCGGGAGATCTATCATGGTGCCCAATAGCAACCACAGTAGCCCCCCCCAGTAAACAACTGAGGTTAGGATTCTGGTATGAAACAGTTCAACAATAACAACAATAATCATAAATCATGCATCATCATATAATAAAATGTAATATGCAATGCATGAAAGGCTCAACGAATAATCGGGATAACAGGAGCCAACAAACGGTACGATAACAACTGGAATAATGCTCGAGCAACAACACAGGGGAGCTATATCGTCATGCAGCTAAACCGCCCTGCCAAGTATGCGAGGTATGCCAAGCTGTGTTGAATAACACCCCTGACTCGGCCTCCATATACCTGATACGATATAACAGGATGACACAACAGAACAAACTAGATGACACAATCCCAGCGCTCACCTCAAAAGGCTGCACTAACCATGGGATTGTTCAATCACATCTACGGTCTCATGTGTATAGGCCTATCAGCCACACAATGATCCCGAGATAAACAACAGTGCCAGATAACAACGGATATCAACAATGGACTAACAAGAACGATATGTTCAATATGAATGTCATAACTGTATGCCCGATGCTAAGTGCCAATAATATGTCATAATAATAAACATAGATCACAACGAAGGCATTTAACAATTTACAACAGTCAACAAGTCATAAACACGATCCATGTAACACAGAATGACAATTAAACATAATTTATGTTTTACCGTCGTATGTTACCGAGCTGTAACATACCTATACCAACTTGAAACTCCAATATCAACTTCTCTTCAAGACTCTCGGCCTAAACAAAACCACAATAAGCTGATCATGAAAACTACATTCCATACCAATGTCCGATTTGGCACAAAAGAGCTTAAAATTCGTATCTCACTCAATATTAACTCAAATCAATATCCGCTAATTGAAAATGAAAGATAACTCAATTAAGTTTCTTTAGTTGAAACCATCTTCAGAATCTCAGTAGATTATTCTCAGAATTTTCAAGAACTCACTGCTACTTCCTAATTCGCGGACAAAATCTCATACACTGAGCAGTTCCAGAAAAACAAGCATAACTTGCTCAATTCTTAATAGAATATAACGAATCTTATATCATTACGAAGACAACACAAAGATCTACAACTCTTATTTGAATCACAAGTGCAGAATCCGAGCGCATAATTGACAAAAACTCGAATTACAGTAGGTGTCCTGCACAGCACAATTGCAGAATTCGATTTTGGCACATTTGGTAGAAAAATCATAACAAATCCGTTTCTTATTGAAATTCGATGATTCCAGCGGCTATAGAAAGCTAACAAACAGAGCTACAAGTTCTATTCGAGCCACAAGTCGAGATTCTTAACGGACAATACACAAAACTTCGAATTTCAGAAGCACAAGAACCGAACTCACCAAAATACTGCACACAAACAGGGCTCGCGAAATGGAGCTTTGATCAGCTCGCTTCCTCGCTCAAAATTCGTGGTTTCTGAGTTGAATTGAAGCCTAGGATGTTAGGAAGACACTCCTTCAGACCGATCGAGATTTCGACGCCGGACGGAGGAGATATCGCGATTTTGCCACGGTTGCTCCAAGGGTGACGGGAATGGGGTTGAGGGAAATGGGTTTTCTTCTTTCTTATGTCGTTTTTTTCTTCTTGAATGAGGTAGGTGTGTATTGCATGTATTTAATAATAATAATAGATCACCAAAATAGTAACCCAAGCCCATTTATCCCGGTCTAAATTTATTTGCTCTCGTGTGTTATTTAAACTCTATATGTATTTTATATCGTTAAATTCTCCGATATTTTAAAATACATATTTTTAACATACTTCTTGAATTTATTTGGCATAAATAATTATTTTAATTTACAACTCAATAATTATTCTAATTATGCCAAATTACCGGATAATTAATTACAGGGCCTTACACTTCTCCACCCCTTAAAACAAATTTCGTCCTCGAAATTTCTGTTTTTCCACATACATCTTACACACAATACGAAACCAACAATACATTATTAGGAATCAAACAGATATGGATAAGATGCTCTCATCTTCTCTTCTGTTTCCCACGTTGATTCTTCTACACCATGCCTCGACCACTGAACACGTACAAGTGGAATAACTTTATTGTGTAAAACTTTATCTTTACGATCCAAGATACAAACAGGATACTCAGTATACGATAGAGACGGATCAAGTTCAACCTCATCAGGCTGAATCACATGAGACGGATCGGGCTCATACTTACGCAACATAGAAACATGGAAACCATCATGGATGCCAGATAAAGACTGGGGCAAATCCAAACGATAAGCGCAAGTCTCAATACGCTCAACAATCTCGTAGGGGCCAACGAAACGAGATGACAACTTACCTCTCATACCAAAACGAACAACACCTCTAAACGGAGAGATTCTCAGAAACACAAAATCTCCAACTTGAAATTCTAGAGGTCGACGACGTCTGTTAGCATAACTAGCTTGCCGATCTTGGGCTGCTTTCATTCTCTGACGATTCAACTGGACTTTATCATGCATTTCCTGAGCAATCTCAGGTCTAGTCTGTAGAGGCCCATATTTCGTATTTGAAAATTTGCGGAATAATTTAAAATTTTCTTTAAAAGTAAATAACTTGCCTCATTCATAAAATAAATGGATAAAAGTTTTAATGTTAAAATAGCAGCGGAAGTAAATACTGTTTCAAAACAATCACTCAAAAATATTTCAACAAGACAAAATGAGTTTGAGCATAAAAATGATAAATAAACTGAAACATGAGGTCCTCGGGTTCCTACTACTGCCGACCCAAGCTAGCTCACTGGTCCCCGCCCTCGGTCCCGATCTCATCAGTACTCACAACAATCAAGTCTAGTGAGTCTAAAGACTCAGCATGCATATATCGTGAATAACAACTAAAATGTATCAAAAAATTGCATGCCATGAAAAGATATCATATCGTAAAGCGTAACGTGAAAATCGTGTCATGAATAATTATAAATACGTGCATAACTGAAAATCGTATGTAAAATGTTTGCTCGATAGAGCCCTGTCGTAAAATAGCATATCATAATTTTCTGTTGAGATAATGTTCTACTCAAGTGGCCCATAACATAACGTAACATAACATGCTCGTCTGATCAGACTAAACCACAGTATACTGGGCGGTAGAGATAATCACAGCCCTTGGACTGGATATCCGTACCCATACATGAACATGAATCGGTCGTAAGTCACCGGGTGAAGTAATAATCCCATAAGCGTGAAGTGGCCACAAGACATAAAATGTATATCTCAAAATAAACATTTTATATTTTATCCACGTAATATAATTAAAAACTCTGTCTTATTTTTACCAAATGGGTTGGATCATTCCCAGGCTCGCTGCGACCTAATTCTAACATGAGAAACATGAAAATAAACTTAACTTGACCAACACATCAAAATTGAACTAAAAACGAGACTATTACGCCCAACAAACTTAGTATCTAACCATGACTCCGTACCAACCCGAACCAACATCGAACCATCATTTAGTCATGATTAAAATACGCCTAAAATACTGGAAAATAAATACCAAGGGCTTTAATACACGAAAATTGTGCATGGAGGCCAAAATCATGAAACGCTCTTTCGAGAGTCACTTTGGCACATCGCACCGTAAATTCTCGTACGACCTCTAAACTTAACCAAATCACAAACGGCCAAAAACATGACCTTCCTAACTCAATGAGGTACTGTACATTCCAAGGTCATAGGCTAAAAGCCAACCAAGAACTCAAAACAAGCCTCTGAACCGAAGGCAAAGTTGCTGTCAAAAATACAGCAGCAGCTGTTGTCCTTTCTTGCTTTGTTTACGAGGCTATTGGCCATTGGGGCTTGAACTGCCAACCAGAACCTCTTCCCAACATCCTAAGGTGTGGTTTGAACTATGGCTAAGGGCCCTAGGCCAACCACAATCCAATCCAACACCTACGACGATCCCAATCTTCACCCAAGAACACACATGGCACGCGTGGGGGTGTTGCTTGTTTTGCTGTCATGGATCATTCCAGTTGCCATGGGATCGACCATGGCATGATCTAGACATCATGAGGCATTGTGTGAACCGTGGCTAAGGGCTAAAAAGCCAACCAAGATCCACACCAACCTCAAAACCGAAAACTACTCACACAACTCGAAAAAGAATGAAAACCGAGGGGCTGTCTTGTTTTGTTTTAAAACCGATGGGAATATAAACCAAGCCATGAAAGGTCATCTTGGTCACGTCCTATACATGCTAGGGAAGTGTTCAAACAGTGGTTATAGGCCATAGGCCAACCAAGATCCGAACTCTCCCTTTAGACAATCAACAACTAAAATCGAGGGCCAAAAATTGAAAGGTTGCGAGTTGCTGTCAAAGATTGTTTTGCTGGGGCGAAAGGGCTCAAAACAATGGACTAATCCCTTCCTAACACACCCTATAACATGACCATAAGCAGCCTTGAACGCCTGGAACTGAGCCAAACCTTGAAACCATCAAAACGATACCAAACGTGAAGCATGAAGAGAAGCCGAAAATATTCTGCGCAGGTTTTCGAAACTTGCTGTCAAACATTTCGGTTTTTGCTATTAAAAACATGTACATGTGATGTCTAAAAATAATTATATGGCTTGATTGAAGAGAAAAGAAACATATATACATGTCTTGAATTTGTTTGAAAAAAAAACAAATTGATACGACGACACGGCGCGGCGGAGACGGAGTTCCTTTACTTTCTTGTTTTCTTCCTTGTTTCTCACGTTTTTTTGAGAGGTTTTGCTACTAAATTTCGGTGGAAGTGGTGAGGGAGAGAAGCATAGGAAATGAAGGGAATGATTGCAAGATAAATGGAGATTTGAAATGGCCAACCCAACTTTCTATCCTAGTGTTTGATAGATAAGGAATGAAGAGTGATTTGATTTGATTTAATGGAGGTTGTGGCCGATTTTATCATTCAAAATAAGGTAGGAAAATTGCTTAATTAATAATTATTGAAGATTAAATGTGATGGAATTATCTCCCAAGAAAAGATAAGGAAATGAATTAAAAATGGAGAATTGCCAAATATTTTAAATCCTATCAAGGAGGTGGCCGAAATCTACTATTAAAATGGGATGGAATATTGCTTAATTCAATAATTATTGGTGATGAAAAAAACGAAGTGATTATCTACCAAGAATGGATAAGGAAAGGAATAAAAATGGAGAGTTGTCAAACTTTTTAAATCTTTTAATGTGATGGCCGAATTCTTGATATAAAATGGAGGAAAATATTGCTTAAATAGTGAATTTTATCTCCTTAAAGTTTTAAACACTAATTATGTATTTTAGTGAGTTAATACATTAATTTGGGATAATAATTATCTTGCATGCATGGCTAATTTTTAAAATAAATTTACTAACATGTTAAGTTACAATTTCTTAAATAAAATAAGCCTAGATTAACTTATCTCAATACTCCGACTCCGGTCCGGCCTCGCTTTTTTATCCGAAAAGATAAAAGCTAAACTACTGCGATTTAAAATAAATGCTCATGACTTAATAAAATTTAAAATGCTTTAAATATAAAAGAAATCATTTTAATTTAAATAATAGTAATTATACATGGCTTATACGTAGTTTGATATAACAGGTTCTACACAGTCAACTGCTTCTCACCAAATTCATCCCAACAAAGAGGTGATCGACACCGTATGCCGTACAAAGCTTCAAAAAGAGCCATACCAATAGTCACCTGGAAACTGTTGTTATATGAAAATTCTACTAGTGGTAAAGCTTCCTGCCAACTGTCTTTGAAATCCATAACCACTGCTCGAAGCAGATCCTCGAGTGTCTGGATTGTACGCTCTGTCTGACCATTGGTCTGAGGATGGTATGCATTACTCATCGCAAGTCGTGTACCCATTTCTTTTTGAAAACTAGTTCAAAACTTTGATGTGAATCTAGGGTCACGATCTGAGACTATTGCAACTGGAACTCCATGAAGTCTCACAACATTTTCAATATACAGACGAGCCATTTTCTTGAACGAATACGTCCTCTCATACGGAATAAAGTGTGCCGATATAGATAATCTGTCGACAATCACCCAAATGGCATCGAAATGACGAGAAGTACGTGGCAAATGCGTAACAAAATCCATAGCCACGTGCTCCCAGTTCCACTGAGGAACCTCAAGACTATGCAATAATCCTCCAGGTCTCATTCGTTCTGCTTTGACTTGCTGACAGATCAGACAACGAGACACAAACTTAGCCACATCCTTTTTCATATTCTTCCACCAAAACTGAGGCCATAGAATATGATACATTTTCCTTCCTCTTGGGTGGATACTATATCGAGTACAATGAGCTTCTTTAAGGATAGCTGTACGCACTTTAGGAATATCTGGGACAACCAATCTACCATTCAACCGAAGAGAATCATCTGAGTGAATTGAGAAACCAGATTGGTGTCCTTGAGATACTAACTCATAAGATTTCAGAACTCGATCATCAGTTTTCTGAGCTGACTTTACAATCTGAATCAACTCTGGCTCAATAGAAATCTGATACACACAAACAGCATTACCTTGGATTTGAAAATCCAACCCGGAAGTGCAAATATCATTTCGTAACTTAGAAACATGAATCAAGGATAAATTAACATCAACAACCTTACGACTCAAATCATCGGCAATGACATTCACTTTTCCCGGATGATACTGGATCTCACAATCATAATCTTTCAAAAGATCCATCCAACGTCTCTGTCTCATATTCAGATCTGACTGAGAGAACAAATACTTCAAACTCTTGTGATCAGAATAGATTACAAATTGTTCCCAAACAAATAATGCCTCCAAATCTTGAGAGCAAAAACAATAGCAACCAATTCCAAGTCATGAACAGGATACTTAGACTCATGCGGTTTCAACTGACGAGAACCATAGGCCACAACTCTTCCATGCTGCATCAGTGCACAACCTAATCCTCGATTTGATGCATCGGTACAAACAACGAATCCTCCAGAACAACTTGGGATGGTAAGAACTGGTGCAGAAGTCAATCTCTTCTTCAACTCGACAAAACTTGACTCACATTCATCAGACCAAATGAATCTTTTATTTTTCTGAGTCAGTTGAGTGATAGGTCTAGCAATCTTTGAGAAATTTTCGATAAATCTTCGGTAATAACCAACTAAACCCATGAAACTGCGAATCTCTGGCACATTGGTCGGTCGTGCCCAGTTTAGAACTGCTTTCACTTTACTTGGATCGACAGAAATACCATGTTGAGATATGACATGGCCCAGAAACACAACTCTATCTAACCAAAACTCATACTTGGATAGCTTGGCGTACAACTGCTTCCTTTGAAGAGTTCGAAGAACTAATCTCAAGTGTTTGGCATGCTCTTCCTCAAACTTGAAATAAACAAGAATATCATCGATGAATACAATCACAAAACGATCGAGATATTTACGAAATACTCGATTCATCAAGTCCATAAACATAGCAGGAGCGTTGGTCAAATCAAAAGGCATAACCAAAAATTCAAAGTGTCCGTATCTCGTGCGAAAGCTGTTTTCGGCATATCTTCTTGTCTAACTCGCACTTGATGGTACCCAGAACGGAGATCAATCTTAGAATACACCGAAGTACCTTGCAACTGATCAAATAAGTCATCAATCCTAGGGAGTGGATATTTATTCTTGACAGTAAACTTATTCAGTTGCCGATAATCAATACACATCCGCACCGTACCATCTTTCTTCTTGACAAATAGAATCGGTGCACCCCACGGTGAAGAACTCGAGCGAATATAACCTTTACTCAACAAATCCTGTAATTGTTCTTTCAGTTCTTTTAGCTCAACGGGAGCTAAACGATATGGTGCTCGAGATATGGGTTCCGTTCCTAGCATTAATTCGATACTGAACTCAACTTCTCGTTCTGGTGGAAAACCAGGAATCTCTTCTGGAAACACATCAGGAAATTCACAAACTACAGAAATATCAGAAATCCGTCGCTCATCCTGCGATAGATCAACAGCATAAACCAGAAAACCTTTATGACCAGAATCTAACAATCGATTCATCTCAATGGCAGAAACTAGAGGAATCTTGGCTTGAAAACCACGGCCATAGAAAGTCCATTTAGGAGCAAAGCTAGGCCTGAAACGAACTATTCCTCGATAACAGTCAACAGTGGCATGATTTGCAATGAAAACATCCATACCAATGATACAATCAAAGTCATGCATATGTAGGACTATGAGATTCAGATACAGAACATTTTCATCGTGAAACAAAACCGCATTGAACACCACATTATCAATGATAATCATTTTGCCCATCGGAGTAGCAACAGATAGATTGGAATTCATACTAGTTGTGCGAAGATCATGCGAAACAACGAATGCATGAGAAACAAAGGAATGAGATTCTCCGGTATCAAATAACACTTGGCTATAAAACCACATAGAGTACAGTTACCAGTAATGACAGTACCTGGAGCTGCCTGAGCCTCGTCCGCAGTAAAGGCGAATACATGAACAGATGACTGATTCTGTTGACCACCTTGCCCTCTGCTCTGATGCGAAGGGCGACTAGGCTGATGGGAAGACTGGGACGCTGCTGGAATTCTATTACTTTGAGCTCCACTACCTGCCAGGGCTGATTTCCCCGTCTTACTAGGACAAACTCTAGCAAAATGACCCGGCCGACCACAATTATTACAAACCCCCTTGAACTCCAACACACTGATTACTGGAATGCTTGCCCCCATACTGATCACAATAAGGTCCACTATAACGATATCCACCAATGGTTCCCTGAACTCCCTGAACTCGAAGAACTAGAACCGTGCTTCTTAAATTGCTTCCCACGTGGACGAAGAGATGCAGAACCAGATGAACTGAATTGTTGCCTCCTCGACTGATGATGTTGGGTAGGAACTCAATTGCCACTCCTCTTAAGACTAGCTTCAGCCCTTTTTGCTATTTCTACTGCTTCAAGATAATTCAGTGGCTTACCGGTATAAACAAAAGGGTGCAGATGATCGTTCAATCCTTCAATGAAACTTTCAACAACAGCAACCTGACTCGCAACAACATGAGGAGCATATCTCAGCATAGCATAAAAAGTATCTGCATACTCCGAAACTAACATGTCGCCCTGCTTCAAATTATGAAACTCCGAAGCCTTAGAACTGTAAAATGATAGAGGATAGTAACTCTCCTTAAAATTCAGCTTGAATATATACCATGATGGAACAATTCTCTGAGCATCTAAAGTCATCAATATAGTAGACCACCACATTTTAGTACGATCTTTCAACTGATGCACAGCTAATCTCAATCGACACTCTGAAGGATACTCAATCAAATCAAACAATTCCTCAATCTCAGAAATCCATAGTTCTGCTTTCTCAGCTCCCTCAGAACCACTGAATCGAGGTGGATGCATAGAATGGAAACGAGCAACTAACTCATCCATCCTAAGCTGGTCTAGATGATCATCAGCTTGCTCAACAAAAGTATCATCAACAACATGGACACGAGGTCTACCACGTCCACGACCTCGACCTCGAGCTAGAGGAATCTCATTAACAGGAATTTCTCCATCTCCCTCCATTCTTTACGATAAAACATCAAAACAATTAGAATGGAAGCCAACAAATCTTATAATTACATAAACATGCTGTCGAGTAGCATACACAGGCGCAACAACCATTTTAGCGTCAAGACTCGAGTGTCCTAGACTCTAGTTCGAGCGTATCCCAGTTCACGCTCTGATACCAAGATGTGAGGCCCATTTACTCTAATGACAATTAATGATCAAACAATAATGGTTTGACTTAAAGCTGCAGCGGAAAAAGGTTTAAAATACTTTAAAACGGACCTCAGGGCCTAGAAAAAATTCGGCATGACCTCCCCGTAAGTAGGACATCCCGAAAACTCAAACAACAGTTTATATCAAAATATACTCCAACTAGAGTCATTAAATCAAAAACCGAAGTTAAACAACTTATAGCCGCACTGGCCAGGACTAAGCAGAAATTAAAACCTATCAATTACTCACTAGATCAAAAATATCACAGAGTCGACTCAGAACAGTGCAAAAACAACCAAATACCACTACAGATACACGGGGCATCTCCCCGGCAAAAAAACTTCAATACAAGACTGAAACAAACCCAAGACATACATATAGACTAACTGGGAGACTCCACTGAACAGAACCAAGCAATCCAACCTCAATCCCGAGCTCCACTGGCGGAACTTCGGCCTGATGCTGCAAAACGACTCGGGAGATCTACCATAGTGCCCAATAGCAACCACAGTAGCCCCCCAGTAAACAACTGAGGTTAGGATTTTGGTATGAAACAGTTCAACAATAACAACAATAATCATAAATCATGCATCATCATATAATAAAATGTAATATGCAATGCATGAAAGGCTCAACGAATAATCGAGATAACAGGAGCCAACAAACGGTACGATAACAACTGGAATAATGCCCGAGCAACAACACAGGGGAGCTACATCGTCATGCAGCTAAATCGCCCTGCCAAGTATGCGAGGTATGCCAAACTGTGCTGAATAACACCCCTGACTCGGCCTCCATACAGCTAATACGATATAACAGGATGGCACAACAGAACAAACTAGATGACACAATCCCAGCGCTCACCTCAAAAGGCAGCACTAACCATGGGATTGTTCAATCACATCTACGGTCTCATGTGTATAGGCTATCAACCACACAATGATCCCGAGATAAACAACAGTGCCAGATAACAACGGATATCAACAATGGGCTAACAAGAACGATAGGCTCAACATGAATGTCATAACTGTATGCCCGATGCTAAATGCCAATAATATGTCATAATAATAAACATAGATCACAACGAATGCATTTAACAATTTACAACAGTCAACAAGTCATAAACACGATCCATGTAACACAGAATGACAATTAAACATAATTTATGTTTTACCGTCGTATGTTACCGAGCTGTAACATACCTATACCAACTTGAAACTCCAATATCAACTTCTCTTCAAGACTCTCGGCCTAAACAAAACCACAATAAGCTGATCATGAAAACTACATTTCATACCAATGTCCGATTTGGCACAAAAAGCATAAAATTCGTATCTCAGTAGATTATTCTCAGAATTTTCAAGAACTCACTGCTACTTCCGAATTCGCGGACAGAATCTCATACACTGAGCAGTTCCAGAAAAACAAGCATAACTTGCTCAAATCTTAATGGAATATAACGAATCTTATATCATTACGAAGAAAACACAAAGCTCTACAACTCTTATTTGAATCACAAGTCCAGAATCCGAGCGCATAATTGACAAAAACTCGAATTACAGTAGGTGTCCTACACAATTGCAGAATTCGATTTTGGCACATTTGGTAGAAAAATCATAACAAATCCGTTTCTTATTGAAATTCGATGATTCCAGCGGCTATAGAAAGCTAACAAACAGAGCTACAAGTTCTATTCGAACCACAAGTCGAGATTCTTAACGGACAATACACAAAACTTCGAATTTCAGAAGCACAAGAACTGAACTCACCAAAATATTGCACAGAAACAGAGCTCACAAAATGGAGCTTCGATCTGCTCGCTTCCTCGCTCAAAATTTGTGATTTCTTACTTGAATCGAAGCCTAGGATGTTAGGAAGACACCCTTTCAGACCGATCGAGATTTCGACGCCGGACGGAGGAGATATCGCGATTTTGCCACGGTTGCTCCAAGGGTGACGGGAATGGGGTTGGGGGAAATGGGTTTTCTTCTTTCTTATGTCGTTTTTTCTTCTTGAATGAGGTAGGTGTGTATTGCATGTATTTAATAATAATAATGGATCACCAAAATAGTAACCCAAGCCCATTTATCCCGGTCTGAATTTATTTGCTCTCGTGTGTTATTTAAACTTTATATGTATTTTATATCGTTAAATTCTCCGATATTCTAAAATTCATATTTTTAACACACTTCTTGAATTTATTTGGCATAAATAATTATTTTAATTTACAACTCAATAATTATCATAATTATGCCAAATTACCGGATAATTACTTACAGGGCCTTACAATTATTCCCCTCTTCTGTTTATGCTAGATTAAGATCTAGTCATTCTTTTATTTCATCTTTAGATTATATGGTGGATGCTCCTCAAACTTCTAGAGCTTCTACTTCTCAAATAAGAGAAGATGTAGAGTCTTCTGTACAAGATACAATAGAAGAATTAATTATAAATCAAAACAATATTGTTCATAAAAGTAACTTTAAAAAAGTTAAAGAAACTGATACAGTTTCAGAAATGAATTTTAGTATTTAATGAATAGTAAACCAAAAATTGATTTTACTAAAGGATCTCTTGCTAGAACAAAAATCAATGCAGAATTTTATCTACCCAAATGGGAATCTTTCAGAGATTGGTACTTTAAAAGCTTCTCTGAAGAAGAATTTGAATATATTGTTTCGGAATTTTATAAATATTTTGAAAACCAGAATAAACTAATACATTTTGTTCCTTGGTTTTTTAATACATTTATTATAGATTATATTTCTATTCTTGAAAGAAATTATAAACTTTCTTCATGACAGATTCAAAAATCTGTTTATCCTCCACAACAATCTTTTATTATAGAAAATAATAATAAAATTTTAAATTTTACTGCTTTTTTAAAATTATTTGATAATGATATGTTACAAATAACTGTTAAACATATAAATCAGATAATTGAAAAGCAGAATTATACAAATTTATATCTTACGATAATAGGAGAGGAAATAGTTTCTCTTAAGGATCGTATTGATAAAATAATTTTAGTCATTAATCAAATTAAACCAGATGTTCATATACAAACAAAAGAAGATAATAATATTGTTTCTATTGCTACTTCTTCTATACAATCCCCTCCAGATATAAAAGATTTTAAATTTAAATCTTCTATTTCTGATATAGAAAAATTATTAGAAGAAAAATTTAAAAATATTAATTTAAATACACTTAACGAAGAGTTTGAAAATGTTGATAATCATTCTGATGAAGAAATTAATAAAATTAAATGGACAGATAAGCCTACTCAACAAAAATATTATTATGATTGATCTACTCCCATGCATGTTCTTATTGAAGAACAAGAATACATTTTTGCTAATAGTTATAATGGGAAAAGTATTTATGAATGGAATATTGATGGTTTTAGTGATAAACAAATTTATAATACTGCTCACAGAATGCTTATGTAGCGTCCCGAAAATTTGAAGGTACACGTGAACCACATGCATGCAGGTTATTAAATTTCTTTGGTATTTTATTTAATTCCTTTAAAGCATTTAATGTATGTTTATTTCATTATCATGTGTTTAATTATTTTTATGCATTTTATGCATAATTCATGCATGGTAGAATTTATTCCATAAATTTTATAAGTTCACGCATTAGGGTTTCTAGGTTCGTTTCACGCTCGAACAAGAAACGAAGACCGGAGAATTTTCAGGAAAATTATTTTATTACACGATTTATTTTTATAAGTTAATATAAGGTGTTTTTAAGTGGATTTTTTTAAAATGGGTATTTTTAGGTATTTTTAACCGCATGATTTTAATTTTTAACGGCACGCTAATTTTATCAAATCGGGACATTTTTTAAGGTTTCAGCTAATATTTTCAAGGACTTACCAACACGAAATATTTTTCGAAATCGTGTTTGAATTTAACGAGCCAACTTTTAAGCCCATCGGACTTAAATATTCTTTTGAATCTTTAATTGTCAAGATGATAGTCCATTAACATTTTTAATTAGTATATCATTACACCTAATCACCCCTTAACCTCCCGTAACCCCCCACAGCCGACACTCACCCCTTTTCCATTCAAAATCCTCTCGGTTTCATCATATTCCAGCTGAAAGCTTCGGTCATCTCCTTTCTTCCACGAAGATCATTCGGCGTTGCATTGTTGCTTCATTCTTCAACCGTCTTGCGTTTGCACATCATAAGGCACGCATTGTACCATCCTTTTACGCATCATACACGCTATATACTTACTGTCATATGTATATTTGTCTGTGAAACTTCCGATCCAAACGTGAGTGCACATGGTTTACGATTTCTCAAATGTTTCTTGCATTCTTTTGGTTTGCCACTCACGTTTTTCCTTCAGTTTGTGCAAGGGCTCTGCTGTAGGTTACTAGGTTGTGTTTGAAGGCTGTTATCACCATAGGGAGTGGAGTGGTAGGATGGAAACGAGGTCATCACAGTATTTTGTAAGGGTGGTCTCGGTTCTTGTTTATTAGTTCGATAATGGTTTTGATCGACGTAGGTGTAATGTCTGAAGTAAATATCACAAGTTATGGATTTAGTAATGTGATATTACTAAATAATTAATGATTTTTAACGATAGAAATATGTGATATGTTGGTCATATGAAGTCCAAATGATTTGAAATTTGGATAGAACGTAGAACACCGAAAGATATAGAAGTTGCATGTTTTGAGTTTTGAAAAATTTGATCGTTTGACTGGTCCAAAGAGATATATCGGTGTTAAAATGTTAAATATTATATATTATATTAATTATATTATTTTATTAATATAATATAATATAATATTAAAAAAAATAATTAAAAAAAATGCAATTAGTCGAATGAATTCCACCGAGCTCAACAAGGCAAGAACAGAGGCGAGAGACGTGGGGTAAGATAGAGAGAAAATAAGTTTTTTTGATTTTCGTTTCGATCGTGTGATTTATCCGTTTATCCAATCGACGAACCGACTTCAGTTCTGAGATCGTTGACACGAGGTCTTCGATTTGAGGTATAAATTTTATAGTTTTGGTGATGTTTGAAATTCGTCGATTTCTGGAATAAATCCAATAAATTGTTAAATCATATTGAAATTGAAGATTGTTGAGTAGTGTATGATTTTAACGAAGTAGAGAAGATTATTGTGTTGTTGTTTTGAATTATTCCTAATTTATTATAATTAGAGATTTTTAATCATTGGATTGATATTGGGGAGTTGTTTGTCAGTTGTTATTAATTCTGATTATATATTAGGAGTCTACGAAGTATAGGCTACACGTTGATATAAAGTTTTCGTAATTTGACGGATGTTGTAAAATAGCCTATTATTTGAAGTTAATTAATTAGGGTGTATTTGATGGTAGTATTGTGAATTAAATACACCAGATTATTAAATTGTTGAACAATACGAATTTATAATCGAGTTTTATATTTTGTTGAATTAATTGTTGTTGGGCTATTTGATGTTATATATTGAGGCTGTTATAACTGTGTTGATACGGTGACAATGATCTGATAATTATTGTTGAATTATTTAGATACACCACAAGCCTCGGGATCAAAGAAATAGCCAGATTTTATATATACTCGATTATCAAGTACGTGTTGACGTACGAGCATATGTTGTTATTGTTTAGTATTGATGAATACTATTGTGTTGAACGATGATAAATCACCGGAATTGGGTGATTTGATATTATATATTTTGTTGTTTATTATTGTTAATATTGTTGACTATCGTTGTTGGGAGACGTCTCGTTGATGTTGTCACATTGATGTTGTTCGTTCAACGATATTGCTGTCGTCGGTGTTGGGGTGCGACGTATCGTTGATGTTGTTATTCGTTCGACGATATTGCTGTCGCTGGTGTTGGGGTGCGACGTATCGTCGATGTTGTTGTTCGTTCGACGATATTGCTGTCGCCGGTTTTGGGGTGCGACGTATCGTCGATGTTGTTGCATTGTGATGTTGTTGAGGTTTTTGTTGGCTGATTGTCCATAAACGGCAAATGGGGTATTTCTATTATGATTTCAGTTATATTTTATGTTGTTAATATAACTGTTATGTATTGCGATGATGATTGTTGTATATGCTCACCCTTTGAGGGCTGTTTCTGTTGGGCAGGTTACAGGACTATGCGTGAGACAGGATAGTGGTGAAGGACTAGGTGTGTCTAGTCAAACAGTCTTGCAGTTGATAGTAGATAGAGACATTATAGCTTATTGTCTTATTTGAGTTGTATGTGTGTATTTATTATACTGTTTCTGCTACACTGACGTATATAGTGTGGTGATTGCACTATTTTATCGTATATGCATTATATTATTACGTCGTCGAAAAGAAAAATATTTTATGCATATGACGTCACATGTTGCATGATTACGTGGCGAGGTTTGGGGCGCCACAGTAGGGATGATTCGGCTGTACATGGGCTCGAACTCAGCCACGTTTCAGACCTTTTAGAGTCTAGTAAGATGTTAGGAAGAATTCATGGGTGTTTGGTTGAGGGAGAGGCTAGATCCTTGGAAGCACAGCGTGAATGGAGATGGAGACGGTAGCTTTTGGTCGACTTCTGCACGTGGCTGGTGCAGCAGCCTTAAGTATCGGTTGGCTTAGTTTAGAAGGGTCATTAGGGTCCTAATGGTGAGATTTAAATGCTGGACAGGTGGTGGAAGAAGGAAGGACCGAAATGTCTAGGAGTTGGGACCATGTGTTGCATTATGATTGTATTGAGGGAGTTGGCCGAGAGTTTAATGAGAGGTAGGGTGCTGGCCGAAATATTATAGTACTTAGGAGCTGTATAATGTTTTTTAAGATATTGTAAAAAGTTGGGAGAAATTCGGTTAAGTTTCTAGTCGATTCGGGTTAAAACCGGGACCCCGGTCCAAGTTTTAAAATGAATCGATTAAGTTTTGTTTTAGGCTCGAATTTACGTCTAGGGAAGCTTTTAATAATGTTTTGGGATATTTTAAGAAGTTTGGTAAGCTTCGGGTCAATTTTAGAGGTCCAGGGTTGAAACGATAATTTTCGGGATTCCAGGGGCAAAATGGTCATTTTGCACCCGAGGTGAGATTTTGGTTTTAGCAGCGCCCTGAGCACAAATTCATGATATTTTAAATGTTCATGCATCATGTTTACGATTTTTACGCAATTATGATAAATACGGTGCATGCTTGGTTTAAAGGGAAAGTTACGTATATGCATGTTTTTATTAAGTGATGAAAATGATGATATTTTTGAAGGATGTGAATTGGTTGTGACTGACGATGTATAAGTATACGATGACATGAGATATGATGAGCTGAGGCCCGGGCTCAGTGGGCGGGTAATGCTGTCGCTGATGTCCCCCGCCGCCGGGTACCACGGTTTTATAGATGGGATCCATCGAATAGAGCTGATACGATAGAGCTTATACGAAAGTCACAACTAATGAACTGAATTCAATAAAAAGAAAATGTGTCAGTTTATGATGACACGATGAGCTGTCTTGACACGTATATGATTATATGAGATGCCATGACTTGACACGACATGATTTTATACGACACGTTTACGTTATGCTTTTAAGTTCATGAAAGATATGTTGAGTATGATATTTTTCACTGCTGTGTGCTATGTATATGTACTTGTTATTAACGGTACAGGTGTGTTGAGTCTTTAGACTCACTAGGCGTGTGTGATGCAGGTGAGCTTGTTATTGAGAGGACTAGAGGTGCTGAACACTGAGTAGACAGACCTGGTGGGGTGACACGACCCGAGGACCACATGTTTTCCGCATTTTGTTTTTATGAGATTTGAGATGATACGAACATTTTTATACGCTGGTTTTGATTTTCACAATTTTTACTCGTTTATGTTTACGCACTATTTTTATTGTCAAATACTTAAGACATTTTTAAATGTTATTTCGAAAATGCAAGCTTTTATTTAAAAAAAATATTTCCGCGCTTTTAAAATTAGTAGACGTTTCAGCTTATGTACAGTACTGTGTGTAAAACTTCAGGCAATAATGATAAAAATATTGCTAGAATGATTATATCAGGATTTACTGGCCAACTTAAAGGTTGGTGGGATAATTATTTAAATCAATCCCAAAAAGATGATATTATAAATTCAATAAAAATTGAGAATACTATTCAATCAAAAAATGTAGTATATTCATTAATAATGACAATGATTGAATATTTTACTAATAGATTCAATGATAATGGTGAACAAATTCGTACTTTATTGAGTAATCTTAAATGTAAAACTCTTACTGATTTTAGATGGTACAAAGATACCTTTTTATCTCAAATTTATGAGATACTAGACTGTAATAATAGTCTTTGGAAAGCCAAATTTATAGATGCTTTACCTTTTATATTTGCTGAAAGAATTAGATAAGTTTTAAGAAAAGATGATATTAATATTCCCTATGAGAATTATACTTATGGAAAATTAATAAGTACTTGTATCCAAGAGTGTTTAGCTATTGTAATGAATTAAAATTAAATAATCAAATTAAAAGACAGAATTTACTTGAGAAAAAACAATTAGGTAAATTTTGTAATCAATTTGGTATGGACCTATCTAATAAAGGTAAGAAAAAAATTAAATTTGGTATAAATAAATTTTTATTTAAAGATGATTAAAATCGTTGGTAGTGGAATCTCACTATTCAGAGCTGGGGGAATATCACATCAAGACATATCGTGACAAAAGCGGGTGGCATATCACTGTAAACTTTTTGAATTTTTGAATTTTACTATTCGCTTTAATCCTCCACGTATGCGAAAGCCACTAAGAAAAAATTTGGTAAAACAATGTCACGTATCAGATTCACTTTGATTCCAAGCCACAAATGGTATCAGAGCCATGAAAATAGTTTGGTTAATAATTTAGCACTTTCATTCAATGAATATTTTAGGTATGAAAGAAACTGTTCAAAACAGTTTAAATGAAGAATATGATTTACCAGAAAATTTGGATTTATTGAATAAATAGACTATTCCTAAGATAGAATCTAAAATGATTTATAAGTTTGGAACCTTTGAAAAAATTGGTTTCAAACAAGTAGTTAAAACTACAGAATCATCAGTACCTCTTCATAATGATGAAATGATTATTAGATTGTTAAATAATAAAGATATTTAACCCCATAGGAAAAATTATAGATTTATTCATATATGTTTAATTCAAATTGCTTTTAGAACTTTAACTTTAGAAGGGTTATCAGAAAGCTTCATAGCAGCTTTAAGATATGGTAGAAATTTGAATTGGAAACAATCCCTTATGAGAATAATTCAATCTAGTCTGGCACATGGTCCAGTATATTTTGATGTTTATCCTAATTTATATTTATCTTTGTCTGATATAAATATATTAGATTTTTTAACATTAAACGTTAAAACACATGGTTATAATTATACTCTTGGAACAGAAGTCATATGTATTTGTTATCGTATTTATTATAAACAATTATTTACACTTAATCCTATGTGTAAAAGAATAGATAAAAAATTAAATTAAACTATTCAAATAGAAACTAATTTTAATAGATCTAATATTACATTTCGTAGATCTATAAAATGGGAAGAAATTGAATTTCCAGAAAACTGGATAATTGAACAAGCTGTTCCTAGAAATCCTATAAAAATAGGGATTTTCAACAAGTTATACAAAATAACGAAGGATCTGTTCAAATACAGTTCAATAATGAACAAAGAAGATTATTGCCCTCTTCTGTTTATGCTAGATCAAGATCTAGTCATTCTTTTATTTCACCTTTAGATTATATGGTGGATGTTCATCAAACTTCTAGAGCTTCTACTTCTCAGATAAGAGAAGATGTAGAGTCTTCTGTACAAGATACAGTAGAAGAATTTATCATAAATCAAGACAATATTGTTCATAAAAATAACTTTCAAAAAGTTAAAGAAACTGATACAGTTTCAGAAATGAATTTTAGTATTTAATGGATAGTAAACTAAAAATTGATTTTGCTAAAGGATCTTTTGCAAGGGCAAAGATCAATGCAGAATTTTATCTACCCAAATAGGGATCTTTCAGGGATTGGTACTTTAAAAGATTCTCTAAAGAGGAATTTGAATATATTGTTTCAGAACTTTACAAATATTGTGAAAACCAAAATAAATTAATACATTTTGTTCCTTGGTTTTTTAAAACATTTATTATAGATTATATTTCTATTCTTGAAAAAATTATAAACTTTCTTCAGGACAGATTCAAAAATCTGTTTACCCTCCACAACAATCTTTTATTATAGAAATAAATATTAAAATTTTAAATTTTACCGCTTTTTCAAAATTATTTGATAATGATATGTTACAAATAACTGTTAAACATATAAATCAAATAATTGAAAAACAGAATTATACAAATTATATCTTACGATAATAGGAGAGGAAATAGTTTCTCTTAAGGATCATATTGATAAAATAATTTTAGTCATTAATCAAATTAAACAAGATGTTCATATACAAACAAAAGAAGATAATAATATTGTTTCTATTGCTACTTCTTCTATACAATCCCCTCCAAATATAAAAGATTTTAAATTTAAATCTTCTGTTTCTGTTATAGAAAAATTATTAGAAGAAAAATTTAAAAATATTAATTTAAATACTTTTAACGAAGAGTTTGAAAATATTGATAATCATTCTGATGAAGAAATTAATAAAATTAAATGGACAGATAAACCTACTCAACATAAATATTATTATGATAGACCTACTCCCATGGATGTTCTTATTGAAGAACAATAATAGATTTTTGCTAATAGTTATAATGGGAAAAGTATTTATTAATGGAATATTGATGGTTTTAGTGATAAACAAATTTATAATACTGCTAACAGAATGCTTATTTATGGTACTGTGTGTAAAACTTTAGGCAATAATGATAAAAATATTGCTAGAATGATTATATCAGGATTTATTGGCCAACTTAAAGGTTGGTGAGATAATTATTTAAATCAATCCCAAAAAGATGATATTATAAATTCAATAAAAATTGAGAATAATATTCAATCAGAAAATGTAGTATATTCATCAATAATGACAATGATTGAACATTTTACTGATAGATTCACTGATAATGGTGAACAAATTCGTAATTTATTGAGTAATCTAAAATGTAAAACTCTTACTGATTTTAGATTGTACAAATATACCTTTTTATCTCGAATTTATGAGATACCAGACTGTAATAATAGTCTTTGGAAAGTCAAATTTATAGATGGTTTATCTTTTCTATTTGCTGAAAGAATTAGAAAAATTTTAAGAAAAGATGATATTAATATTCCCTATGAGAATTTTACTTATGGGAAATTAATAAGTACTTGTATTCAAGAGGGTTTAGCTCTCTGTAATGAATTAAAATTAAATAATCAAATTAAAAGACAGAATTACTTGAGAAAAAACAATTAGGTAAATTTTGTGATCAATTTGGTATGGACCTACGTAATAAAAGTAAGAAGAAACTATTAGATAAAGATGAAAAACTTTATAGAAAAAAAGACATTTGTCTGCGAGACAAAAATAGAAAAAGAAGAAAAGAAAAGATGACCGTGATTTACGGAAATAAGAAAAATATAAAAATAAAAATAAATTAATAATTTGTAGAAAATATAAAAAGTCAGGACATTATGCTTATCATTGTTGGGCTAAAAATAAAATTAATAATTTTGATATAGATGAAAATCTAAAAGAAACATTATTCAAAATAATAATGAATTCAAATAATAATTCTGACAGTGAAACTAAGAATTTCTCAGACTCTTATAATTAAGAAGAAATTTTAGATAATGAATCAGATATTTCAAATTTAGAAGAATGTGATAATTGTATACAAGGAAAATCTTGTCTAAATCATATGGAGGATAATAAAGATAAAAATCATGAATTTTATAAAATTATGTCTCAATTTCAAGATTTAAATATAAATGTTTTAACAAATAATAATATTTTAGAATTCCTTAAAATCTACAATTATAGATCAAACGAAAAATACTGTGTTGAGGATCGGGTTGAGTTTAGAAGGGGGGTTGAATAAACTCAATGACCAACTTATTAAATTCTTTCAAATGATGTGCTAAAATCATGTTAGAGATTTTAACGATTCTTGTTCAAGTATAAAGACCAGCAGATCACAAGATAATGTGCGGAAAACGATCTGTTGGTTAGTGGGTGAAAAATAATAAAGCCGAAAAGCAGTAGATAGCACAAGGTTTGTTTCTGGAAGTTCGAAGATGAATCTTCTACGTTTCCCCTTCTTCTGTTTCCAGAAGGTATCACTAAAAGACTTTGGTGAATACAGCACAACAATTGTACACACCCACTTCAACAGGACTTACCCTTCGCCTATTGAAACTCTTAGCTTTACAACTCAACTTCTTGAATGATCTTAAGTTCTGGAAAAGACTCTTTTCCAGTTACACATTCTTCTATCAATGAAATAGTGAAGTGAATAGCTTGAGAAGATATAACGAAAAATAGCTAGCACAATATGATCTCAATGATCAAGAGTATGCAATGAAGCGTGCGCTGCTTTTTCAGTGTTTGAGCTCTTTAGATAACTGAAAGTTCTAACAATGCTCGAATGATGTTTTTCAATTCAGATTTTTGTTCAATGCTACATGCTACTTCACGAAATCCTTCATCTCCATATATAGGCTCTATTCAACGTTCAAAAACTGAACGGTTCTTTTCTTCTTGGTGGTTCAGCTTTATTGCTTAAAATGGACCCTGCAGAATACATCAAAAGTAATCAGTCGCAGTTCATACCAAAAATGGTATACCGTCTTAAATGTTCTTGTATAGCATTTAATGGCATTTAATGAAGCAATAAAAGCTGGTATCACGTTAATAGATCAACGTTAATATTTAGAGACTTTGAGATACGTAATATTCTGTTAGTGTATATTTCGAATTTTGTATCCTTCTAGTTCTGGTTTTAGCTAAGAAATTATTTAAGCAGGTTTTAGCGCGATATAAGTACTTCTGGTTTACAACATCTACTGGTTCTACTGGTTTTGAACTAATCCAACATCTACTGGTTCTGTACTTAATCCAACATCTACTGGTTTTCCTTAGCATCTCCACAATAAATTTAATTCTAACAATTTTCCCCTTTGTGGTGATGCCAAAACCTAGATGTTCTGTGTTAGTAAAATAGAGATAAGAACGGATTAGATAATCAAAACAATTTATATCCAGAGAAAATCACACAAAGCATAAATATAAAATAAAAAAAAATTTAGTTTGTTCCAATATCCCTGAAGATGGCTTCATCTAGATTTTGATTCCTTCCAGTTGGTCCGCTGCTACTTGCTCCAGTTCTATCGTCTTCCCCCTTTTTGGCATCATCAAGAAGGACCCTAGCAAGTAATTCATCCATTCTCCCAGATAAATTGTGAATTCCATTTGTCAGCATCTCCAGATAAGGAGTCTGATTAGAAACTCGATCATTAATAGCAGTGAGCGTTTGAGATTGAGAATCAATCTTGGCATCCATCAGGTCCATGGTGGTGGAGATTGATCGAAACATTTCATCATGCTCGGTGATCCTGGTAAATATATCAGATTGAGCAAGCGCGATCTGACTGGAACTTTTGGATATGGCCTGTCGAAAGACGATGGTCTCAGCATGCATTTTACTTAGAGATTCCACAGTGTTCTGTATTTCCTTAGACATGCGTTCTTGGAAGAATTGAGCATCATGAAATTCGGCGGCATTTTCATAAGATTTCCGCTTGACAAAGTCTGAAAGATTTACAAGATCCCTTTGAAGAGCATCAATTTGGAATTCTAGATCAAATGGTTCCATAGCTGGGGAAGGAGTCCTTGCTTGCAATCTTTGTTTAATTTCCTCCATTCGGGCAATGCGCTCAGGAGACTGCAAAGAAGGAATAGAGAATGGTACAGCTTCTGCTTGAGTCGTAACAGCTGGTTCTGGTTCAGCAGAAGGTCCTTCTGAAGCAGTAGACTGTTCTGTTGGCCCTTCGTCTGGTTGCTGCAAAACAGCAGCAGGTACAGATACAGCTTGTGGCTCAACAACGGAGGGTGAAGTATGCAATAAAATTGCCATATCAGCTTGGTGAGCTTCTGAAAAATGCTCAAGTGCTGGAAGAGACGATGAAGCAGTAGTCATAACAGTAGCACTGACAGCAGCAGTTGCAGTAGCAGTAGCAGATTCTGGAGAAGGATCAGTAGTAGTAGGAATAGATTGAAGCAATTCATCTTGTGCTGTTTGGGTCGGCATAATCGATTCGATTACCTCATCAACCGATGCCAGATCATGAACAGAAATCAGAGAGGATGATTGAGTAGGAACTTCTTGAGGTGTAGGAGTACTAGAGACCTTGACTTCAGGAGAAGCTTTGATCGGTTCCTCAACTGTCTGATTCTTCAAAATTGCGGAGACAGAAGTGAGACTGAACTTTGGAGGCCGAGAAAAGGCCTTTTCCTTATTAGCAGTTTGTTCAGAAAGAATTGTCAGCTGCTTCGACAAAATTTGAATGACATTCTGGTCATGAAAAACAGTAGGACTTGCAGAGTAAAAATTTGACTTTAAGGTTTTCAGAACAGTGTCCATCTTCTGCATTTTGAATTTTTCCAGAATGTAATTGCGACGATTTATAGCTTCTATCACATTTCGTGTCCCGGCAGCATCAAAAACATTTTTCTCATTTTCTACTGTTTGAGCATAAACACCAGTAGTTTTCAAAAATGTGATTGGGTGGTAGACACGTACCTTAAGCCAATCGTCAAAAAATTTCATATCTTCTCTGGTTGAGATTTCAACTTCTTCCAGATGTAGATTTATTGCTGTTTGAATGGTTGATGTTGCCACCGGTGACTGAGACAACTCAGTAATCTTTTCTTTCCCTTTTTCAGAAGTAGCAGAGACTACTGGTTTAAAAGCAGAAGAACCAGTAGCAGATTCTCTAATGACCACACCAGAAGTTGGTCTGAAGCTTTGAGCAGGTGAGGGCCCTGATTCAATCGGTTTGGCTTTGGTGGATGAAACAACAGATGGAAAAACTTGGCGGAGAGGAACATTCTCCAGTTCAGACAGAACCGCTGTTTTCTTGATGCGGATTGTTGTGCGAGGCTTCTTCTTAGCTGGGGTGGGAGGCAGTGAAGCTTGCTGAGTGGGTGCTGCTGATTCTCCAGATTCTGTTTTGTCAGAATAAGACAAGACCACCACTCTTTTTCGTTTAATTTTCTTCTGCCCCTCAATTTGAGATTCTCCAATTTCCTTCTTAATGGCCACAAACTCACCAACGGTTAGCTTTGGCCTTAAAGCAAGCACGCTATCAGCATCAGTCATTGTTACCGAAGAGCCATCCTCTTCTGCTGTTCCAGGAAAACTAGCATCTTTCAACATCTTACTGATTTGCTCAGCAAATCCAGTACTTTTCCTGAGAATCATATCCTTCATAATGCGAAACAGAAAACGTCCCCAATCCACTTTCTTTTCTGATGTGATGGCCACCATCACTTGAACCTTTTCTTTTGTTAGTTTGTCAAAGGTTCCAGCCTTAACTAACAAGGCTTTTGCTACTATATCAGCGAGTACCTGGTACTCAATTTTCAGTAGCTTTTTGAAGCAAGAGGGTGAAAGTTCTTCTCCAGTGGCTGAAAAATTTGTCAAGGCGATGGACATGTCTTCCTTTGAAATGTCCGAGAGCTCGGAAAGGCCAGAAATCGGTAGGAAGAAAGTGGAACCCAGAAGTGCAGCATCAATAGAAATCGATGCATCTCCCTGTGTATAGGTAATCTTGCCTTCCACAACTTCTGCTTTGGCATAGAAATCCAGAAGAACAGACTTGTAGATAACAGCAGGTGATTCCAAGAATATTCGAAGACTTTTCCAATGATTTGAACATCTTGACAAGATTCTCATCCTTAATAGTGAGAACAGAAGCAAAATTCACCTGATAAGCATTCAACGTATATGCTGCGGCCATTTCTAAATTTGAAAGAGAATAGAAGTATGTTAGCAGTAGATGCGAAAAAGCAGTAGAGACAAGGAAATAATCTGAGTTCGTAAAGCGTAGTAAAAAAATGAACGGTTAAAGCAAAATATACAGCCGTCAGTGAACATAGGGACACGTGTCGATATGTTAGAAGAGAGAGAGACAAAAGTGTCAGTTACTCTACTCATTTTAAAATATTTTGAAAAATTGGCGGGCTATCCGAGGCGGTTGCTAAATAAACAGAAGCTGATTTGTCATTTTATGATAATATCTACTGGAAGTGGATAAGATGCTGAAACAAATGCAGCACTTTAACAACTTCTGGTAGGTATACTGTTTTATCGAAAAGACAAATCAGTTTCTAATATAAATGCCATAAAGATGTTCCCCCTCAATTAATGCAGTAGTAATGGATATTAAATACTAAACGACTCTTGGCAATCTTTCAATTTAAACCGTTGAATTTGAACAGTCGCAAGGATCCTTATCTCCTTTGAATATCACTATAAATAACTGCAAGGGTTAAACAAGGTTAAGTAAACATAAAAATCAAATGAAAGAAGAGGTATCAACTGATCCGGAAGCAGAAGCAAGAATGTTCAGAAGACAGCTTGCTGCGATTTCTAAGAAGATGTTGGAAAAAGTTGTTCTGCACATAATGATCCTTGGATCATACTCCTGGAGTTGTAATATTAACAATCGAAAAGATTTTTTGCTTTCATTGAGATTGATATGTAGCATCGATCCCTTCCAGAAGCATGCTAATGCAATAAGAGAGTGCTGGTGGATCGATAATGTTAATATCATCTATAATGCCCTTCTTCTGCTGAAGTACTTTGCAAGAATACTACAAGTTGCTGATATAACTGAAGACATGAGCTCGATTAGTCTAGGATTTCAGAAGACGTTTCGATTGTCTTGTGATTTCTGTAACTTTCACTTTGTTTAATGTACTGGAAAATTTCTAATGAAATTTCAGTTGAAGTACTTGATGTTCCTTTATTCCTTTCAGCAAACAACTCAATGTTAGAAGAATAAAATGAATAAATGATTAAGTTCAGAAGGAAGTAAGTCGTCTTATGATAGCTTCTACTGGAAACTGAAGAAAGCCTTGTTTTGTTAATGAGACAAAATACTTTCTGCATCTGACACAAAATCACAGAAGATCAGAATAAAGTTCTACCTAAATTAGTGCAATTATTAAATTTAAAATACTTGGTAACTGAACCGATGATAGCTTGATATGGGATGTTTCATATATATATCTACTGTAGTCAAGACTTTCTCGAGCTTTGGTGCCTGATTTTCATCTATAAATATGAACATGGGGTAAACCAGATAATCATTCTTTAAGAGAATTGTCAAGAGATAATAGTCCTGATTTGGCTGATGAGTTTATGAGGGAGGTGACCGCTGCAAGAAAGAAAGCAATAGAAGACAAAGTGCTGAAGAAGACACTTGCTACCTGGACTAAAATCCAGGAGCTTAAGTTCTCCTTCGAGAGTGGGCGAGCATCTTCCACCAAGGAGTTGTTAATGATGAAGAAATATTATCGACGTCTCCATAGTGCTGATAGTGCAGACGTCGTCTCTGATGATGGCGTCTACCTTCTCATGCTCTTAAAGGAGCAAAAGACTCTGAAAAAGATTGTTTTTCAGAGGAGTTTCTACGTACCTCCACCGGAGAACTGACCACTTGGTTGGCATTCTGGAGGGAGTACATTAAAAAAGAAGTGAGAAATGTAAGCCTCCGCTTCTATTATTTTTAATGAAATTTTATGTCTACTGATTATTTCTATCGTTCAGCTTTTACCTTCTGCAAAATTAAAAACTGAATAATCACAGAGGAAAAGTTAAGCCATAATATCAGATGATGATAAATAATCAAGTTAAATCTATTAATCCAAGTGTATTTCGAAAGTAAGAAAACTTATTCTCAGGCAGAGGTTTCGTAAATATGTCTGCTGCTTGCTGATCAGTAGGAATGTATTCCAGACGAATGTTCTTCTTTTGCACATGATCTCTGATAAAATGATGTCTGATATCAATGTGCTTAGTTCTGGAATGGAGTACTGGATTATGTGATATAGCAATTGCACTGGTATTGTCACAAAATATTGGTGATTCAGAGGCTTGAACTCCATAGTCTTTGAGTTGTTGCTGTATCCAAAGTATTTGAGAACAACAGCTTCCAGCAGCAAGATATTCAGCTTCTGCAGTAGACGTGGCTATGGAAGTCTGCTTTTTGCTAAACCAGGAGATCAACCTATCACCAAGAAATTGACAAAAACCACTTGTGCTTTTTCTATCCAGTTTACATCCTGCATAATCAGCATCTGAGTATCCAATAAGATTAAACGACGAGTCCTTGGGATACCAGAGGCCTACATTTTGAGTACCCTTAAGATATTTTAAAATTCTTTTACCAGCAATGTAATGTGATTGTTTAGGGTTTGATTGAAATTTAGCACAAATGCAAACAGCAAACTTGATATCTGGTCTACTGGCAGTAAGGTATAACAATGAACCAATCAAACCACGATACTGAGTTACCTCTACTGAAATTCCCCCTTCATCTTTATCAAGTTTAGTAGATGAGCTCATAGGAGTGGAAGCAGCAGCACATGCTTCCATCCCAAACTTTTTCAGTAGTTCCTTTGTATACTTATTTTGGTTTATGAAGATTCTAGTATCAAGTTGCTTGATTTGAAGTCCTAAGAAAAATGTTAATTCTCCCATCATGCTCATCTCGAACTGGTCCTGCATTAACTTAGCAAACTTTGCACATAATTTGGGGTTAGTTGACCCAAATATGATATCATCAACATAAATCTGAACTAACAATATGTGTTTGTTTTTGGATAAGGTAAACAAAGTCTTATCTACAGTACCAACGGTGAAACCATGATTAATGAGAAATTGTGAAAGTGTGTCGTACCAAGCCCTAGGTGCTTGTTTCAGACCATACAATGCTTTATATAATTTAAAAACATGATTTGGTAACAAATGATTAGAAAAACCTAGAGGCTGTTCAACATAGACTTCCTCTTGTAGTAGACAATTAAGAAACGCACTCTTTACGTCCATTTGATATACTTTGAAGTTTTTGAAAGCAGCAAAGGCTAAGAATATTCTAATAGCTTCGAGCCTAGCTACTGGTGCAAAGGTTTCATCATAGTCTATTCTTTCTTCTTGTCTGAATCCTTATGCAACCAGTCTTGCTTTGTTTCTTACAACTGTTCCTTCCTCATTTAGTTTGTTTCTGAATACCCACCGAGTTCCAATGACAGCTTGGTGAGAAGGTCTAGGTACTAGAAACCAAACTTTATTCCTCTCAAATTGATTAAGCTCTTCTTGCATAGCTTCTATCCAATTGGGATCCAGAAGAGCTTCTTCAATCTTCTTTGGTTCATCTTGAGAAATAAAAGCAGCATGCATGTATTCATTTATCATCTGTCTTCTAGTCCTTAGTGGAGCTGCTGGATTTCCAATTACCAAAGATGGAGGATGAGATTTTCTCCAAATAAAAGGATTTAGATTGTCTTCATATAAAACAGTAGATTGTTTTGGAGTATCGACTGCTGGTTCTGGAATGTCAGCTGCTGGTTCTGGAGTGTCAGCTGCTGGTTCTGGGATGTGAATGTCTGGTTCTGGATTTTGAATATCCTTGACACTTGCTTCTGCATCATCTTCACTGTCTAATTCCAGATAAACCCTGTCTAATCTTTTACTTAAATTAGATATGTTAGTAATCTCGGGAACACTGCTTTATTCATAATAGACAACATGAATAGATTCTTCAACATTAAGAGTTTTATTATTGAAAATTCTAAAAGCCTTACTAACTGCTGAATATCCAAGAAATAAACCAATGTCAGATTTTGAATCAAAAGCAGCTAAATGATTTTTGCCATTATTGTGCACAAAGCATCTACAACCGAAAACATGAAAGTAAGATACGTTCGGTTTACTTCCTTTCCATATTTCATACGAAGTTTGATTGTTTCTCTTGTTGATCATCGTTCTGTTTTGTGTGTAGCAAGCTGTAATAATAGCTTCTGCCCAGAAGCGCTGAGAGATGTCTGCATCTGCTAGCATTGTTCTAGCAGCTTCTTTAAGTGTTCTATTTCTCCTCTCAGCTACTCCATTTTGTTGAGGCGTCCTGGCAGCTGAATATTCATGATGAATGCCCTGTTCATCTAGATATATCTCAAGAATCTTGTTAGTAAATTCAGTACCTCGATCACTTCTGATTCTAATGACAGAAACTGATTTTTCATTTTGAATCTTTTTCAAAAGTTTGATCAGGAGGTTACTGGTTTGATCTTTTCCAGCAAGAAAAATTACCCAGGTAAATCTAGAGAAATCATCAACGACAACAAGGGTGTATCTCATTCCCCCTAAGCTTATGATAGGGATTGGACCAAATAAGTCCATATGTAATAATTCTAAACATCTTGAGGATGATTTGCTGCCTTTATTTTTGAAGCTAGATCTTACTTGCTTACCAAGTTGACATGCAGAACATACATGATTCTTAATAAATTTTATGTCTGGCAATCCATCGACTAAGTTCTGCTTTTTGAGATTATTGATAGACTTAAAATTTAGATGATTCAGTCTTTTGTGCCACCACCAGTGTTTATTACTTAGAGATGCAACTAAACATGTAGGAGCAATGATATGATCTATGTTCCATGAGATTTTATAGGTGTTGCCTTTTCTTACTCCGGTTATAACAGTAGAATCATCAGCATTTTTAACTGTGCAAGTGTGCTTCTGGAATGCTACTGAAAATCCATTATCACATAATTGACTAATACTGATCAAGTTATAACAAAGATTTTCAACTAAGAGCACATCCTTAATAGTGATGTTACCATGGATAATCTTACTCTTACCCACGGTTTTACCTTTTGAGTTATCCCCAAAGGTTATCTCTGGTCCAGTACAACTTACTACTTCTGATAGCAGACTTTTCTGTCCAGTCATATGTCTTGAACATCCACTGTCCAAATACCACGTTGAGCTACTGATTTTGGTTTTCTTCACCTGTTCCTGCAAGCACAAATTTTAGTATCTGGTACCCAATCTATTTGGGTCTAAGCCTTATTAGTCCCTTTGGAACCCACATTTGTATAATTTTTATACTTCGGATATCCATGGAGGTGTGTGCAACAGAGGGTCTGTTGTTTCTAACATTGTGCATCTTAGTATGTTGTTCTTCCCTTCTGTTTCTGTTGTCTAGCCTGTATCTCTTCTGAACAGGTCTAGAATTGTAGTACTGGTAGTTTTTAACCTTCATAGGAGGTTGTCTTCCTGAGTTGGATCCTCTTCTGATTTTAGAACTCTGGTCAACTTTTTCCTTAGGTTCAACATAACCCAGACCATAATGCATCCTTTTGTTCATCTGATTTACATTCCTTTCTACTGAAACAGTAGGTACTTCTGGTTTCTGTACCACACTGGATTTCACAAAGTGAATATACTTCCCTTTGCACATATCAAGTTTTGGCTTAGTATTCGTTTCAGAAGTGCCTTCATTATTACAAAATCCGAGACCACTCCTGTCTCCAGATTGTTTTTGTAATTCTTGCATCTTTTCCAATGAAATAGAGGAGTTGTTCCAAACATTTACCAGTAGTGATAACTTCTGGTTTTCAGAAAGCATCTTCTGGTATTCTGCTTTTGCTCTTTCATTCTCCGTTTTTAATTTACTCATCTCAACTTGTAAATCATTACAGCTGTCTACTTTCAAGCAAGTTAACTTACTGTTCCGATCTTTTAAGTCCTGATTTTCGATCTTAACTTCCTCGAACGATTGAGAAATTCTAGAATACTCTTCTACCATGTCGTGTAATGCTTTGACTAAATCATTGCGTGTAAATTCATCAGAGTCAAAGTCAAATTCCTCTCCGGATGTCGAGGTTGACTCAGTATTTGCCATCAGACATTTGATCTCATCTTCATCACTTTCACTCGAATGGCTTTTAGAACCAGAAGATTCAGAACTTGAGTCTGCCCATTTGGACTTACTTTCTTCTGCAACCATTGCCTTCCTGTCTCTTCTGGTCTTTTTATCATTGCGTTTGACACCCTTCTTCCTCTGGTCATCCTTCTTTGGTTTTGGACAATCAGCAATGAAGTGTCCAACTTTTCCACAGTTAAAGCATGCCATATCACTAGGTGATGATTCCTTTTTGAAATTGCGGTTGGGACTTTGAAATGTTCTATGATTCTTTCTCATGAATCTGGAAAACTTCTTAACAAATAATGACATTGCGTCATTGCTTATCTGTTCAGCACTTCTCTCAGAAGTGTTCTCTAAAGCAGTAGCAGAAGATGAACTTGGAGCAACTGTAGTAGTAGAGTTAACAGTAGCTGCGAGAGCTTTGGTTGGTGGATTTGCTAAGGGCTCTTCTCCACTTCGAACTTCAAGTTCAAACTCATATGCCTTTAAATCCGAGAACAAGTCGTGTAGTTCTAACTTGTTGAGATCCTTGGAAGCTCTCATTGCCATTGTTTTGACATCTCATTCTCTGGGTAGACCTCTCATTACCTTTAATGCAATTTCTCTATTGCCAAAGTCTTTCCCAAGAGCTGAGAGTTCATTGACGAGGCTGCTGAATCGTTCATCAAATTCATTCATAGTTTCTCCAGCCCTCATCTTCATATTCTCAAACTTCTGCATGGCTACAGACAGTTTGTTTTCCTTTGTTTCTTCTTTTCCTTCACAGATCTGAATTAATTTTTCCCAGATTTCCTTGGCAGTATGGCATATCTTGATTTTGCTGAAGGTATTTTTGTCGAGTGTCTTGTATAAAATGTCCTTCGCAACGTTGTCAAGATTGGCTTTCTTCTTGTCCTCACTTGTCCATTCATATCTTGGTTTTTCAAGCATCTGAGGTGCACCTTCGGTGATAACAATAGCTGGATTTGGCTTTAAGATCTTTAATGGACCATCAGTGATGACATACCACATGTCATCATCTTGAGCCGCAAGATGAGCGTGCATTCTGATTTTCCAATCATCGAAATCTTCTTTTGAGAACATTGGAACTTTGCTGAAATGAGCCATGTCTATTAAATATTTTTCAGAACAAGAATAACTCTGCTTTGATACCACTTGTTGAGGATCGGGTTGAGTTTAGAAGGGGGGTTGAATAAACTCAATGGCCAACTTATTAAATTCATTCGAATGATGTGCTAAAATCCTGTTAGAGATTTTAACGATTCTTGTTCAAGTATAAAGACCAGCAGATCACAAGATAATGTGCGGAAAACGATCTGTTGGTTAGTTGGTGAAAAATAATAAAGCCGAAAAGCAGTAGATAGCACAAGGTTTGTTTCTGGAAGTTCGAAGATGAATCTTCTATGTCTCCCCTTCTTCTGTTTCCAGAAGGTATCACTAAAAGACTTTGGTGAATACAGCACAACAATTGTACACACCCACTTCAACAGGACTTACCCTTCGCCTATTGAAACTCTTAGCTTTACAACTCAACTTCTTGAATGATCTTAAGTTCTGGAAAAGACTCTTTTCCAATTACACATTCTTCTATCAATGAAATAGTGAAGTGAATAGCTTGAGAAGATATAACGAAAAATAGCTAGCACAATATGATCTCAATGATCAAGAGTATGCAATGAAGCGTGTGCTGCTTTTTCAGTGTTTGAGCTCTTTAGATAACTGAAAGTTCTAACAATGCTCGAATGATGTTTTTCAATTCAGATTTTTGTTCAATGCTACGTGCTACTTCACGAAATCCTTCATCTCCATATATAGGCTCTATTCAACGTTCAAAAACTGAACGGTTCTTTTCTTTTTGGTGGTTCAGCTTTATTGCTTAAAATGGACCATGCAGAATACATCAAAAGTAATCAGTCACAGTTCATACCAAAAATGGTATACCGTCTTAAATGTTCTTGTATAGCATTTAATGGCATTTAATGAAGCAATAAATGCTGGTATCACGTTAATAGATCAACGGTAATATTTAAAAACTTTGAGATACGCAAGATTCTGTTAGTGTATATTTCGAATTTTGTATCCTTCTAGTTCTGGTTTTAGCTAAGAAATTATTTAAGCAGGTTTTAGCGCGATATAAGTACTTCTGGTTTACAACATCTACTGGTTCTACTGGTTTTGAACTAATCCAACATCTACTGGTTCTACTGGTTTTGTACTTAATCCAACATCTACTGGTTTTCCTTAGCATCTCCACAATAAATTTAATTCTAACATACTGCTTCAACTAGCAATAATAATAAATTCTTGTTAAACAAGAACAAGCTTATTCCATGAAAGAAGTAAAAAAATCTTCTACAACAAAAATATAGTAAACAAAATCCAGTTACTATACAAGATTTAGTTAAAGAAATAGATAATCTTAAAGAACAAGTAAAAATTTTACAACATAATAATAGTTTAAATTATCGTATTTCAATTATTGAAACTACTAATTCAGTTAATAATTCTGAAACTTTTGATAATCTTCAAGATATCTCTTTTCCTGATTCAAATCAAAAACATTTATCTGTTTTAAGTATGATTATATCTTAAAAATGGTATACCAATATTACTTTATTAATTGAAAATTCTTATAAGAAAAATTTCATTGCTATGACTGATAGTGGTGCATATTTAAATGTTATACATGAAGGATTAATTCCTACAAAATATTTTCATAAAACTACTCATTCTCTTTCTCATGCAGGAGGAGAACCATTAGAAATAAATTATAAATTACCTAAAGCATATAATTGCAAAGATAAAAATTGTATTCAAACCAGTTTTTTATTAGCAAAGGATATTTCTAGCCAACTTATACTTGGTCTTCTTTTCATTTATCAAATTTATCCTTTAGCATATGTTGATGAAACATGTATTATAGGAACTTTTCAAGGTAGTCATATTTCCTTTAAGTTGATAACTAAACATGTTCATAGAATTTTAAATGAATTACAAGAAAAGATTGAAAGAAAAATTTTTCAAATAAATTCGTTAAAAGAAGAAGTTAAAATATTAACTATAGATGATAAATTAAAAATTCCTAAATTACAGAAAATAATTTAAATTATTTATAATAAATTTTCATTAGAAATATGTAATGATCTTCCAAATGCTTTTTGGAATCGTAAGAAGCATAATATTTCTCTTCCATATGAAGAAATTTTGATGAAAAGAATATTCCTACTAAGGCTCGTCCTTGTCAAATGAATTCTGAATATTTAGAATTATGTAAAAATGAAATTCATTCTTCATTAGGAAAAGGTTTAATAAAGCCTTCTCAATCTCCTTGGTCATGTACTGCTTTTTATGTTAATAAACATTTTGAGCAGGAAAGAGGAGTTTATAGATTAGTAATAAATTACAAACCTCTTAATAAGGTTTTGAAATGGATTAGGCATCATGTTCCTAATAAAAAAGATTTATTAGATAGACTTGTACATGCAATTATATTCTTAAAATTTGATTTAAAATCAGGATTTTGGGAAAATCAAATAAAAGAATCTGATAGATATAAAACTGCTTTTAATGTTCCAATAGGACATTATTAATGGACTGTTATGCCATTTGGATTCCCTTTAGAATTTCAACAAATTATGAATGATATTTTTTATAATTACAGCAATTTTATAATTGTTTATATTCATGATATTTTAGTATTTTCAAATGATATTGAAACACATTTTAAACATTTAGATATGTTTAAAAATATTATTATTCAAAATGTCATATCAAAATCCAAAATGATTTTATTTCAAACTAATATTAGACTTCTTGGTCATATGATTGAAAAATAAAAATAATTCCTATACAAAGAAGTATAGAATTTGGTTCAAAATCTCCTGATATTATAACTGATAAAACTCAGTTACAAAGATTTTTAGGTAGTTCACCTGATTTCTTAACTTGAGAATATTTATTTTAATATATGAATTCTAAAATAAATATTCTCAAGTTAAGAAATCAGGTGAACTACCTAAAATCTTTGTAACTGAGTTTTATCAGTTATAATATCAGGAAATTTTGAACCAAATTCTATACTTCTTTGTATAGGAATTATTTTTTCTTTTTCAACCATATGACTAAGAAATCTAATATTGGTTTGAAATAAAATCATTTTGGATTTTGATATGACAAGACCATTTTGAATAACAATATTTTTAAATATATCTAAATGTTTAAAATGTGTTTCAATATCATTTGAAAATACTAAAATATCATCAATATAAACAATTATAAAATTACTGTAATTATAAAAAAAATATCATTCATAATTTGTTGAAATTCTGAAGGGGCATTTTTTAATCCAAATGGCATAACAGTCCATTCATAATGTCCTATTGGAACATTAAAAGCAGTTTTATATCTATCATATTTTTTTATTTGAATCTGCCAAAATCCTGATTTTAAATCAAATTTTGAGAATATAATTGCATGTACAAGTCTATCCAATAAATCTTTTTTTATTAGGAATAGGATGCCTAATCCATTTCAAAACCTTGTTAAGATGTTTGTAATTTATTACTAATCTAGGAACTTCTCTTTCCTGCTCAGATTGTGAAAACCAAAATAAATTAATACATTTTGTTCCTTGATTTTTTAAAACATTTATTATAGATTATATTTCTATTCTTGAAAGAAATTATAAACTTTCTTCAGGACAGATTCAAAAATCTGTTTATCCTCCTCAACAATCTTTTATTATAGAAAAAATAATAAAATTTTAAATTTTACTGCTTTTCAAAATTATTTGACAATGATATGTTACAAATAACTGTTAAACATATAAATCAGATAATTGAAAAATAAAATTATACAAATTTATATCTTACGATAATAGGAGAAGAAATAGTTATCTTAAGGATTGAATTGATAAAATAGTTTTAGCCATTAATCAAATTAAACCAGATGTTCATATACAAACAAAAGAAGATAATAATATTGTTTCTATTGCTACTTATTCTATACAATCCCCTCTAGATATAAAAGATTTTAAATTCAAGTCTTCCTCAGAGAAGCTTTTAAAGTATCAATCTTTGAAAGATTCCCATTTGGGTAGATAAAATTCTGCATTGATTTTTGCCCTTGCAAAAGATCTTTTAGTAAAATCAATTTTTGGTTTACTATCCATTAAATACTAAAATTCATTTATGAAATTGTATCAGTTTCTTTAACTTTTTGAAAGTTACTTTTATTAACAATATTATTTTGATTTATAATTAATTCTTCTACTGTATCTTGTACAGAAGACTCTACATCTTCTCTTATCTGAGAAATAGAAGCTCTAGAAGTTTTAGGAACTTTCACCATATAATCTAAAGGTGAAATAAAAGAATAACTAGATCTTGATCTAGCATAAACATAAGAGGGCAATAATCTTCTTTGTTCATTATTGAACTGTATTTGAACATATCTTTCATTATTTTGTATAACTTGTTGTAAATCCTTATTTATTATAGGATTTCTAGGAACAGCTTGTTCAATTATCCAGTTTTCTGGAAATTCAATTTCTTCCCATTTTATGGATCTATGAGTTGTAATATTAGATCTATTAAAATTAGTTTCTATTAGAATATTTTCATTTAATTTTTTATCTATTCTTTTACACATAGGATTAAGTGTAAATAATGGTTTATAATAAATACGATAACAGATACATATGACTTCTGTTCTAGTAGTATAATTATAACCATGCGTTTTAACATTTAATGTTAAAGAATCTAATATATTTATATCAGACAAAGATAAAGATAAATTAGGATAAACATCAAAATATATTGAACCATGTGCCAGACTAGATTGAATTATTCCCATAAGGAATTGTTTCCAATTCAAATTTCTACCATCTCTTAAAGCTGCTATGAAGCTTTCTGGTAGTCCTTCTAAAGTTAAAGGTCTAAAAGCAATTTGAATTAAACCTATATGAATAAATCAATAATTTTTCCTATAAGGTAAAACATATTTATTATTTAACAATCTAATAACCATTTCATCATTATGAAGAGGTACTGATGACTCTGTAGTTTTAACTACTTGTTTGAAACCAATTTTTTCAAAGGTTCCTAACTTATAAATCATTTTAGATCCTATCTTAGGAATAGTCCATTTATTCAATAAATCCAAATTTTCTGGTAAATCATATTCTTCATTTAAACTGTTTTGAACAGTTTCATTCATACCAAAAATATTCATTGAATGAAAGTGCAAAATTATTAACCAGACTATTTACATGGCTCTGATACCATCTGTGGCTTGGAATCAAAGTGAATCTGATACGTGGCATTGTTTTACAAAATTTTTCCTTAGTGGCTTTCGCACACATGGAGGTTATTGGTTTCCTGCCTTTATACCATTTTCAACTCAAATTGAGCTAAGAAAAGGAGAAATTTAAATCTCAGAATAATAATGAATATAAGATTCTTATTTGGAACTTTTACAAAATATAAAAGGATTTATGAAAGATATACCAAAGAAATTAAACAACAGAGGATTTTACCGAGATCCCTTAGAATCATAAATTCATAAAAATACCCATAAATGCCTTAAACGCCATTTCTCGGCGAAGCAGGCTGAAAGGCTACAACATGAATTTATATTTTTCTGGTTAAACTCGAACCTTTTGTTCATCATTTCCTGGTTCATCTTTTTACCTTATGTTCTAACCAAAGACTCTTATATTACATTAAATTCCAAAAATTTAAATAAAAATATTTTATTATCTCAATTTAATTTCAAGTTACAAATAAATATAGATCATGTCATAGTAAGGTAATAATTTAGCACGAATATTTTAGCATTTCATTCAGGCTAATCGTATGAAATATAAAAATTTAAAACAGTAAATAAAAAACAGAAAATAAAAACAGTATAAACTTACAAAGTTGTAATCAGAAGTTTTGAAGCTTTTATTAATTCAGAAGGGTTGTTTACAAGAGAGAATAGAGGGGAGCAAACTCGATCGTGTCCTCTTAAGAACATAGAATGAAACTATAAATAGATGGAAGAGCCGGACATAAAACCCCGGATTCCAACTAAAAATATAAACAGTACAATGCTTTATTAAAGTGAATAGTAAAATTCAAAAATTCAAAAAGTTTACAGTGATATGCCACTCATTTTTGTCACGATATGTCATGATGTGATATTCCACCAGCTCTGAATAGTGAGATTCCACTTCCAACAATTTTAATCATCTTTAATATTGTCCTTTATAGAATTCTTCAAATTTTCAAAAATATCATTAATTTTAGAGAATTGAGGAATATCATCCTTTGGATCTTGTGCATCTTGCATCTGCATTAGATGAATGAATTGATTTTCGCTAGAATAAGACGCCATAGATTTATCCGATTTTGAATCAGAACATCCAGTATTCTGAAAAAGATCATTCTTCATTTCTTCAATATAAACCTCAATCATTTTTTCTTTTGAATAAATTTTCAGAATATTTCTGAGTGAGAATCTTAAATGGACTCATAGAGGCTTTTTTCTTCTCTTCTTGATTATGAAATTCTTTCAGGTATGACGAAATTTTCTCCTCCATTTGATGAAGAGTGTTATAACCATAAGTCTTTCCAGTTTCTGGATCATCTCGCAATAATTTTTCCCAAAATTTGGTGGAACTGACTCGCCATATGCAAGGGTTACCTTCATCAGTGTACCCAAATTCTGGTTGTCATTTCCAGATCCATGGGATTCCAAATTCCATGAAGAACAAAGATAAAGTTTTTCCATCTATCTAATGTTCAGAAAATGATTTTTTAATACTTGGGGAAACATTTAACCAAGTATTCATGGGTTAATAAAACCCTCTGGCAAAATCTTTGCAGATGGACCAAATATCTTCCACTAAAATTAAAACCAATTTGGAAGAGGATGATGAAAAATATTTTTACAAATCTTTAGAAACCATGTATGTTTCCTCTTTTCATTTTCATAGAATAGAGTTTTATTAAAAATTTCAATATAATCCCAAAAATTGAATTTAAAACTCATTTTATGACTTTCAGAATAAAATTATTTTTCAACCAATGGAGACCCCATTCTTCAATAGATATTATCTTTTTGATAATGAACTTGGAGAAGTTATAACTTCCTTTTTGCTAGATATTACTGAAAAAGTGAGTTATATCAACACTTTTTGTAGATAAAAGAAGATTTTCATGAAATCCTCTTTGTTTGTAGGAACCATATACATATGATGTATTGGATAAATATCTTTCCATGATAGTCCATAGAGTGAAGGAGGGGAGAATTTTAATGCCCGGTTACTCGTACAAATGATAATAATGTGTTTATGTCGTTTATTATGTAGTTATTTAGCTCTTTAGATTTCACGTGATGATTGAGGTATCAATATTGAGATGAACATGATTTTTATATTTTTCATGGTGTATTGAGAAAGAATATATGTCTAAATAGTGATAGTAAGATGTGTAGGTAGAAATAGTATAATGAAGTTGGTAGGAAATGAGATGAAAATATGGCAGTTTTTACGGGTTTTGGCATAATGATTTGAATATTGATCCAAATTGTGTGAGACCACCACCATTAGAAAGCTAAGATATAATGCTACAACTTTCATGTTTTGGGTTTTGTCCAAATCATTGTGGAAGACATTCCAAAAGTGCCCCGAAGTGTGTCGTGTGTATCGTCATTCCTTCACTGACACATGTTAGGAGAATAAACATAACTTTTTACTCAGACCTCCAAATGACCTGAAACTAATTGAATATTCAAGTCAAGACATATGGCTACAACTTTCATGTTTACCACATTTTCAGATTATGAACAGAAGAGCCGTTTCTGGAGCGATCTTTGATGAAACAGTGTGCAGGGTAGAACATGTGGCGCTCGAGCGGTAGAAAATGACCGCTCGAGCGCCGGTGCACTTCAA
Organism: Primulina tabacum; assembly: GCF_025594145.1. Lineage (NCBI taxonomy): Eukaryota > Viridiplantae > Streptophyta > Magnoliopsida > Lamiales > Gesneriaceae > Primulina > Primulina tabacum. Next base: position 39,174,791 of record NC_134561.1, on the reverse strand, counting down.
GCCCACCAATTTTACAGAATGTTTGGCGTCCGAGAGGTAGAAAATGACAGCCCGAGCGCCGCTGTGTATAAGAAAAGATAAACTTCGAAATTCTGGACATCTTTATCAGTTCTTTCCTTCCCTTTCACAGCAAAGCACGAAAGAAAAACCAAGAAATTTTCCTCCAAAGCTTCTTCTTCATTCCTTTCATCATTTTGAAGTAAGAACTTAGTTCTCCATCACAAGAACTTCATAAGGGTGTAAGTTTTCATCTCTTTTGGTTATTATAAATGTAGAGGAGCAAACTTCACCTAGAATAGACATAGTAATTGAATTTTTGATATATTGGACAGTATTAGAGCGAGATACATCGTCCCAAACCCATGTTCTTACGCTTGGACTGTAAGTTGGCATAATCTTGAAGTAATACATGAGTAATATTATGATTTCAAATACTTCCCATTGATTATTGCTATAAGTACATTGTTAGTATCTTATTGATGAAAACATAGCACCATATTCAATTGTTATGTATTAAATATGTAAGAAACTCATTAAAATTAATGATGGGTGCTATGTTATGAACATGAACATGAAAGGAAAAAGATTGATTTTTACATGATATAGAGCTTGTTGACATCATGGACGGTTTTAAGTCCACCAAACCTATTGGCCAATATATGTTCATGGGGCGTGGGGTTACCAAAGGTTGCTCCCTGACGTCCAACACAGTAGTAGCTATATAATAAAGCAAGCACAGTAGTACAGGTCAACTAATGAGGCTCAAGTACAAAAATGAACATGAATATAGGCTATGATATGACATGGTTTAAAGATTCATTGTTGTCACGACTTGATATGTATGTTCCTTCGACGCATATTGATACGTACAAGTGCCAACTTATTGAGTTTTATAAACTCACGTAGCTCATGCATTACAGGATCAGGTAGTGAAGAGACATAGGATGCCGGTTCGCCAATGGATGCTTGTGATGTGCCTCATCTCGACAAGAACCGGGACTTATTATTGTATAGCTTCCGCATATGTATTATACTAAAATATGTCAGGGTTTGAACAAGTGTTACGATGTTTATGATGATACAAAGTATGCATGTATATGAGAATATGTATATGTATAACGATATGGTGCATGGTTGTGTATGAAAATATAGTTGATGTTGTTGTATATATGGTATTGCTTGAGTTTTTGGTTTAAACAAAATGTAGGGACATCATGTCAAATTTTTATAAACCGTTAAATTGATGCCACTTGTTTGGAATTGCTTCATTAATACAGATATATCAGTCAAACCCTATTTTTATTATGGTAATCATGTCAAGTATAGAGTAAGGATGTGACAACACCTATGAAGAAAACTTTCATAAGAGCTCACACTCGAGCTAATGAAAGTTTTAAAGATTGTAATTGCTGGACATGTGGAGCAAGAGGTCATATCTCAACCAACTGTTCAGAAAATGAAAAAAGATGTATTAACGCTTCGATCCCACTCCGGATATTGAAGAACAAGTTTGTTATCGAGATCTTGTTCAAGTATGACAATTCGAGGATCTTGCCTCATATGAAAGTATATATGAAGAAGAGGAAGTCTTAAGTCAGGGAGGATATGATGGAACAGAATCAAAATCTGACTGAAGACGAGGTGTTTTGACATGAAACACGTGAAGATTTTTTTGGTTTCTTTAGCCAAACAACAATATCCCATAACATGGTCTAAAGGATCATGAGAGAAAATCCTAGTCTTCAGAGATATCAAGGATTCTCTGCAGGACAAGTAGAAAAATTCTTAGGAAGTCTTGGCCTAAGAAATAGAAAGCATAATCTAATTTATAAAGTTTCCAGAAGAGAAATGGCAATTCCGATATAACCTAAGGAAATAGAATGGAGATGCAACTTATTCCTTCTGAAGAAATTAAGGAGGAATTACAAAAACTCAAGATAGAAGTAGCACGAACCATGTCCTAGATTCATATCGGAGCGATCCAAATTATGATAAAAGCTACTTTTAAAGAAGGAATAGATTCACCCATTGATATCGCTATATGTGATAAACGAATGGGTAACCTTCAAGATTCAGTACTAAGAATAATCTCGGGAAATATCTGTGCAGGAAAAATTGTAAGAGTAATTTATCCAATGATTGCCTACAACCTGGCAGTTCGAGACTTCAACCGAGCTTTGACGTTGCATCAGAACTTCAAAGAAAAAAGGCTGATGAAATAGGGTAATAGAAAAAATTCTATTACCTTTCAAATTTTATATACTTTATCTAATACACATCATTCAGAATTATTTATTATTGATGAGTTTATTGAAATACCTGAGATATTTGGAAAAGTGGCTCGGGTAATTTATCCAGAAAGAGTTGAGTTTCTTTTAATACAGAAAACAGATATCCAAATACAAGACAAACCGATTCTACAGAGGAATCAAAGTCTTAGATTGGAATCAAGAAAACTATCTTTTCAAGGAGATAAGATTACAATTTGCATGTGGGGAAAAACACCTATTCAAGAAACCCAACAGACACTAAAAAACTTTTCGGCAATAGGAAAGCTTCGATGTCCAGAAGGGTGGAAGGAAGTAGACATAATATTTGATATTAGGAAACAAATGAATCAATTTTTTTGTAATATCATATACTATTTAAAACAACATATGATAGGAACTTATCAAGAATTAATCAATATCGGAGAATTGGAAGTTCATATCAAAGGAATTCTACGAAAAGAACCAGATCGATTGGTTCTTGGGCTAGAGTTTCTTGAGGAACATGAACCTTGGAAACGTCTAGAGTTTGGAATGGAGTTTATGGCCGAGGATAAAATGTGGAAAATTCAATTACCACAAGCCCATTCTCGATATACATTCCAGTAGGAATGTTATACGAACAATATAAGGAAGAATATTTTGTCGCTTATATTGATTCAGGCGCTGGAATCTGTACAACAAAAAGAGGAGTTTTTCCAAATAATTTGGAAAAAAAATCAACCTAAAATTGATGAGAGATATTTCTCTATAAGGATTTTAATCTTATGTAAAGGGATTAAAATGACAGAAATATTAATTGGAGGTGCTGGACAAACACCTTGATATAAGGTAAAAATACCACCAATTTATTTTCATGATACAGGAGTTGACATTTTGTTCGGAAATAATTTCCTACAAATGTTTAAATCATATATGCAAGAAAATGAAACTATATAATTAGTGTTTACAACACCTTGTGATCACAAAATATAGTCCAGATACTAGGAGAGGCATTTTAGAGAAAATTTCTAATTCAGTTTCGCAGCAAGCGTGGTGATGAAGGAAAACTTCTGAACCCAAAAATGAAGGATTCTAGACGGTTTGGAGAAACAATGCTGCAATTTAGAGAAGGTAAGCATCTCCAACCAGAAAAAATAGAATGCCTCAAGATAGCTCTACATAATAATGAGGTAGGGTTTGAATCAAGGGTATCACTAGAATATATAAAGAAAAGGATCAAAGAAAATTACAATGAATATCCCTTGGCATGGTGGGATAAAAATGAACTCAAAGCATGCCTTAAAATTAATAAGGGAAAAGAGTATGAATTTGTCCGATGCAAGCCTCTCCCAATGAATATAATAGATCAAAGGGATATGCAGACTATAATCAAGAAACATCTGGACCTTGGTTTAATCAAAGCAGGAATTTCACCATACAGCATCCTAGGATTTCTTGTAAGAAATCATGGTGAAATAAAAAGAAACAAACTCAGATTAGTTATTAATTACCAAGAAATTAATAACTGGTTGGTAATTAATAACTAGAGTTTGAAGGGTATTTTATACCTAGTAGAGAACATCTAATAAGTTGCATACGCAATGTGAAGATATTCTCTAAATTTGATTGTAAGTCTGGGTTTTATCAGATTCGGATGCAGGAAGAAAGCAATAAATTCATAGCTTTCCACACCACAAGGACACTATATCTGGGAGATATTACCAATGGGATTGGCTAATTCACCTCAGACATTTCAAAGGAAAATGGATAATCTATTTAAATATCATTTCAAATTTATGTTTGTCTATATTGATGATGTTTTAATCGCATCTAAAAATATGGAAGAACATATTAAGCATTTAGAGATTTTCTCTGATGTTTGTAAAAAGGAAGTACTGGTTCTATCATAAAAGAAAGTAGTCGTTGCCATAAGAAAGATTGAATTCCTTGGAATAGAAATCGATGAGTCTGGTATAATTTTGCAGGATCATATAATAGAAAAAGTGTAAAATTTTCCAAACGAGTTAAAGGAAAATAAACAACTTTAAATTTTTTGGGAGTTGTTAATTTTGCTGGGATGTTTATTAAAAACCTAGCAAAACACAGGTTTAACAAAGCTAACAACAGAAGGAGATTACTCAACTGAAGAAGATTTGTAAAAATCTTCCAAAAATGGTTATTACTCATTATGAAGATGATCTGGTATTATATACGAATGTCAGTGATCATTGATGGGCGGCAGTTTTAACAAAGTTAACAACAGAAGGAGAACAGTCATGCAGATATTGCAGTGGAAACTTCTCAGATGCAGAAGCCATAAGATGGCATATCAATGAAAAAGAATTTTATGCAGTAAAAAAGGCTTTTGAAAAATGACCATTATTTTTACTTGCAAAAAAATTTACTTTAGAGGTTGATAATACACAGGTAAAATCTTTCTTAAGGAATAAAATAGAATCTAAACCCGAGAAAGCCAGATTATTAAGGTGACAAGCGTTATGTCAAAATTATATTTTTGATATTGTGATAATAAAATCTCATGAAAATATTCTTGCAGATTTTTAACAAGAGATGGATAGCGGTGATATCAATGCCATCATAAAAATATAGAGACATTTGAGGGAACACCTTGAAATGCTTCAAAACGATTTCAATAAACTTGCCCTAAATGCAGAAGTTGCAGGTAGGCTACAACAAGCCGGTAATATAATTGTTTCTGATCGAATCACATGATGTTTACAGGCTTATACTCAGCTATGGTCTGTAATACAAATTTCAAATACATGACTCTATACCTAGAGTAGGGGATTCAAATACCCCTAGCACAAGTGTTAATTCGGGATCATCTCCAGATGAGTTGATTGAAAAAAAAAATTGAAACTCCATATTTATATCTCGAGTCTTCAAGTCAACCCTTCACCTCGAGGATCGAAGAGGGAAAGATCAACCTTAGACCTAATATAGACAAGGGAAAATGTAAGGTTGATACTAATGTAGCCATAATTTCTCCATTTCAGGCCTATCAACAAATGTGGGAGAAACTAAAAACAAGAGTAGGCATTAACCCCGCCACAATCAGTGTTGATAGCCACAATCACTGTTAATATTTCAAGAAAATATCCTAGGGTATGGATGAAACAAAATTCATATCCAAAGGAAGTAAAAGTTTGGTATGAATTCGGGGCTCTTGCCACGATTTATACACATCACCTAGCTTCCTTGAAATTTTAGGACTACCTAAATGATTCAGGAAGCGGTTCATGAGACATGGGCAAATAACGAATGTCAAAAGGAGACATTCTGGAACTATACTTATTTAGTACAACACCAAAACCAGCAGGAAAAGGCTCTCACGAAGCCTTTCATTTCATCAAGTTAAGGAGGCCCGAGGTTAATGTTAAAAAATTCATCAAAGATCCTCTGACAGAAGAAACACATGGTGTTTATGGATCTGTCTAACTGAGATGGACAAATTCAAGTTTTCGTTTAAATTTTATCATAATTCGGCAAACGGATCATTCATGTTAAATACTATGACAGGAAAAACTACAAGTTTTGCAGAAGATCTATTTGAAAAGAAAAGATATCTTTTGTAGAATAGCAAGCTGTCGGGGAATAAAAAAACTCGTCGAAAATTCTGCAACATCGGTCATGCATGTGGGAAGATGGTCGGAATAGATCTGCCCAGAATTCCCAAATAAAAAAGTGCCAGAATTTGGCAAGGGCTTCAGACCTAGATCAGACAGGAAGCATTTTGCAGAAACAGGACCAAGTGGTGAAGGACCACAACCACGTTTTTCTCGAGGACACCAAAAATTTAAGATTTCCCGACAAAAATAAGTGGATATGTGACCACAACCACTTTTCCTTGGGGATAACAAAAGAAAAAGTGTAACGCCCCGAAAATTTGAAAGTCCGCGTGAACCATATTCATGTAAGTTATCAAATTTCTTTTGTATTTTATTAAATTGTTTTAAAGCATAAAATGCATGATTATGTGTTTAATTCATGTGTTATTAAAGTTTCATGCATAAGGACTTTTAGTAGTATTCGCGCTCGAACGAGGAACTAAGACCAGTGATAATTAAGAGAAAATGTTTCTATTAAATAATTGATTTTAATTATTTAATATATGGTGTAATTAAGTATGATTTTTGAAAATGGGCCTTAGTTGGGTATTTTTACTCATCGGGTCATATTTTTAACCGGCATTCAAATTTTAATGATTCAGATGACTTTTTGAGTGTTCGGACAATATTTTAAAAAAGTATCTAAACGAAATATTTTTCGGAAGTGTTATTGAACTTAGTGGATTTGGTTTTAATGCTTAATGGGCTCAAAACCTTTTTAACCCTTTTAATTTTAATTAAGGGCCCATTAGTGCATTATATTTTAATTTAATTACATCGTCAAGAAAACCCTAAACCTAAATTAAACCTAGCATCCACCCATCCCCTCCATCAGCAGCCATTTTGAAGCAAAAACCAACAGCCAACTCGAAATCCTCTCAAAGTTTTCAAGAAAACTCCTCCCCCGCCTCTCCGGTGCACATTCAACGTGGGTATCTTCAGGTTTTCGAGCGTATAAACGCAAAGACACACCCAAAATCTCTTTTTGTCACGGAATATGCGTACGTTTGACTCATACTCACGTGTTTCCACGACTTTCATTCAAGGGGCTGCTAGGTCTTCGAGATTAAGAGCTGTACAAGCTTAGATATGTGTCGTCAAGGTGCTGGAGTTGAGTCTTGGTGAGGGCCAATCGATCCTAGGGTGTCTATGTGATGGTTGTGGCTAGATCGGGCATTGGGAATGGGACCAGCTGTTGGGGAGTCGAACCGAGCCACGGTGCAGTCCCTAAGGGGGTTGAGACTTGGTCTAGGAGGGCACATCAGTGGCTGGTCATGGTCTAGGAGTCGGTCGAGGCGCAAGGGTCGTGTAGGATCGGGTGTCGCTTGTTTTCGGGTAACTCACGTGTGGCTGATTGCATGCGCAGTAGGCATGGGTTTGGTTTGTCCAGGAGTGAGTCCTCGGCCTGATCGTGGTCTTAGGATAGTTGGTTAAGGGCTGGAGACGCTGGTTTTTGGTCTAGGATCAAATACGGGGTCGTGGGTGCAACTATGGCTTCGGTGTATGCACACATGAAAATTCCAGCAAATTTCAGGTGCTGTTTGAGGGTCATAAGTGGTCTGTTTTAGGTGGTTTAAGGGCTGGTATGGTACGGTTAAGGCATGATTTAAGTTTGGTTGAGTTTCATGTTGATTCGGGTTAAAACCGGGACCCCAGTCCAAGTTTTAAAACGAATCGTATAAGTTACGGAACGGGCTCGAGGTTACCTCTAGGAAATTTTTATTATTATTTTTTTAGGTGTTTAAGGAGTTTGGTTGGCTTAGGGTCGAAATTTTTAGGTTCATGGCCAAAATGGTTAGTTAGGGTTTTCAGAGGCAAAATGGTCATTTTGCACCGGGTCGAGTTAGCAGTCCTGACAGCGCCCTACATACGATTTGTCTTGTTTTAAATGTTTATGTTATCACGTATATGAATTTTTTATGTAATGAAAAAATACGTTGCATGCTTGATCTTAAGAAAAATTTACGTATATGCATGGTTTTATTAAGTGCTGAATATGATGACATGTTTTCAAGGATGTGAGTTGGTTGTGACTAATATGATGACATGTAAGGCCAAGGCTCCGTGGAAGGATAATGCTGTCGCTGATGTCCCTGCTGCCGGGCACCACGGTTACACGTAGATGGATCCATCGACTGACACGATGATACGAAAGTCACAACTAATGAACGAAATTTAATTAAAAGAGATGAACACTTATATGATGATATGTTGAGACATGTTTTGACATGTATGCTTTATTATGTTTACGTGTACGCTTTAAAGATCATGAAATGTATTTTTACTACGGTACTTTTCACTGTTGCCTGCTATGTATATGTACTTGCTATAACGTTATAGGTGTGTTGAGTATTTAAACTCACAAGGTGTGAGTGATGCAGGTGAACATGTTGATGTGGAGACTGAAGGCGCTGAAGATTGAGTAGGCGGAGCTGGGTGGTGCACTGGATAACCCGAGGACCTTGCGTTTTTCCGCATAATATGTTTATGAAGTATGGGTTTAAGCAACATGGTTATATGTTTTGAATCTTTTTTACGTTGTCGATTAATCGGATTGTTGTTATCTGTTTGAGTTTCTTATTTAAATCAGTAGACTAGGAGATTGAGTTCTTTTTAAAGATTTAACTAATTGCAGTTATTTTTATTCAGAGGTTGGATGAACTTTTAAAAGCATGGTTAACTTATTTAAATTTTTTTGAGCGTGTGTATTTTACGCCTTAGCTTTAAAAAAAAATTGTTTCAGTAGAATTTTAAAATGAGTGGATGTTTCAAAAAGATTCCCTGACAAAAGAAAGTAGGCATGCAATCTGCCTACTAACTTAAAGACTTGGACCCAAAATTACATCTATAAATATAGAGTAAATGGGAACAATAAAATTACACAAGCATTAAAACGAAGTTTGGAACCCAAAGAAAATGTATTCTACATATCTCAAGATTTCCAAAAGACGAATGAAGGTAATTAGAAAGCAGCTGGTAGTCTTCAAAGATCTATACAAACTGTTAAAAGAAGCAGGGAATGAGATTTCAGCTGATATGATCCAAACACATATCTATTGGTTATGCCAAGAGATAAAATTGGAAGAACAATATGTTTCTAAATTAATAATCTAGAAAATGACAACTCGAGAAAAAGTGGAAGGACCATACAACTACCCACTCAAGAGATAGTGTCAAACACAGCTGGATGGCAATAAAGAAAAGTTATAGCAAGAGTTTGAAGTCCGAAAATCAAATCCGCAAGGGGCTTCTATAAATAACAAGACAGAAGGAAGATGAAAGTATCATTCAACCTCTTCATTTTCGTTCAAAACATTGTATTATTTTCTATCTAGTTTATGTGTGTTAATTTCACCTACTATAAGTAGCTATACAAGTTCCTCCTCCTCTATCGGAGGTTACTATGTAATAATAATTTGTTATGTTTGAATAAAAAGACCAAGGTTTTTGCCCCTCTCATGCATTAGTTTCAAAATTGAACTACTTTACTATATACCCTGAGGTAGGAAACGAAATAGGGTTGTGATAAGTGCGGTTGAAGAAATCTGCATCAGAAACCATCGGTTGCGATTGTGTGGTTGGCTGTGAGAAGCAGTCTGTAAAACTCGACGGATATAACCCAACGACACTTTGGCCAAAAAGGTAAAACTATTCAATTGTTTATACGGAAGCATGATGGGTCATTTATTAAAAAAAAAATAAAAAAAACGATCATTTGAGCCTGGTATATAGGCTGGAAACCTTGCGTAGCTGTATGTCTTGGGGCTATATGTCTTTTAGAACAGGCTCGATAGGTATAACAATGCTACGTACCCAAATCATAGGAATTAAGGATGTTTTTAAAATTTTAAAAAATTGGAGAATTAAAACAAAGAAATAAAGGGATGTGGAGTAAGGAGAAAGTTGAGAATGGAAATTGGGAGTTATTGAAAGTATGCACTTATTTTAATTGCTTTTATTTCTTATATATGTGTGTGTGTGTGTGTGTGTGTGTGTGTGTATAGGTGTATATTTTATAATAATTCTTATTTTTATCCTAATTTTTATTATGGCTATATGCGTGGCTTTAAAATCGGGGTAACACATTAGATGATGATTTTTTTTTTTTTTACCATGGAAACTGGGATGAAGTGTGATTATAAAGGGAACAAATGAGATGAGTAGAAATTGAAGGTTTTACCTCGGAATTTTCTGCACTCAAAATGTTCGGATGGAAGCTTGCTGTTGAGGAGTATTATGATCGACAGTTTTTAATACCATTGTTGGAACGTCATATAAGGTTTAAAATCAATTTGGACTTAATCAGTTCTAATGATTTATGTTTAATCAGCTTTCAAACTTTAAGCATCGCAGTGCTATTCATCATGCCAATAAAATAGGCTCGAGAAAGTTCATTTGAACCCACGCATTGAACATTAAAAATTGTGAAAAATAAAGTATAAACTTAATAATGGAAAATCAAAAATATGTATGGACGCCAACGTTTGCAGGTCCCTTGTCTTTTTCTTTGTGAATAAAGCCGCGCATTGGTCATTTTCAGCTCATTTTTCACATTTTGATCAGGACATAATATTATCTTATGATGACCATTATATTAAAAAAAAATACTCAATTATTATCCTCAAGTTTAATTCTATATAAATGAGTTATATATGATTGAATCAGCAATGACTACCAAACCCATCATTTATAAACATGTAAGATTAATATTTGTGGACGGCGGCCCTGATGTGATCTGTCAGAGTTGAACTTTGAGCATATATAACATGTTTTTTAACCAATCATTAAAATATATAATGTTCTCCCAACTTTGGTCATATACAAATACAAGAATGGCTAGCATACCAATAAAATCATGTTACGTATACAGCTACAAACCATGCATACAGATATTATTTATTATTTTTGTTGTATGTGTGATAGTATCTCAAGCGTGGAAATCATGCATGTTGTATTTGTAAATTAGAAAGGCGATAACATATAAAAATTCATATTATTAAAACAATTTACCAGCGTATAAAAATGTTGACGTACTGATAAAAAATATCGATCGAATGTTGTAATTTATTTACAATTTATAATAGTAATATTTTTGACAAGATATCATTTTTTTTACTGACTCTTATGACTCCTATTTTAATATTTCATATTAGCTCATAAGCATACCGAGCACAATTAAATTACTAATATCATATTTGTATTATCTCCGGTTAATAATATATTTAATATCTATTACATTTATAAAGTTTGAACAGTAAATATAACTTATTAGTATAATACATTTAATTTGAAAAGTGAATTCATTGTATGAAAAACGACACATCTTCCTCCCTTTTCAATTTTTTGTGTAACTCAAAAGAAGTAACATTTTTCTGTCTTATATTCTCAATCTCACTATAAAAAGTTATAAAAACAAAAAAACATGTCCATGTATAGAAAATTCTTTTATTTATTGTTTTTCTTGTCTATATTTTTTTATGTTAATATATACTATACTTCATTGTTTTAATCAACATATATCTTCACTATATAGTTTGTGTTTATTAATGATGAATGAGTACATTTTGTACTTTTTTTCATTATCTGGACATAGGCTACCATATTAAAATGTGATATACATATAGATATAGAATTTTCAAATTCAATTTATTAATAATGATTTTTCATAATAAAGACTAACACAAAATAATGAACATTTGGATTCATATGTATTTTAAATATGATATAAAAATAATAGATGAAAAAATTTCTTGATCTTTTAGTTGCAAAACTACCGTGATAAATGTATGTAAGTGCACTATTTCATTGTGGCGATTCTAACTTTTTTTAAATATCTCATTTCTCAATCAATGATCAAACTTCTTTTATTTCTTATTTTCAGGATAGACAAATCAAATATTTCATTTAAATGTATTAGTTTATGATGCTTACATGAGTTATATTGTGTATTTATTCAATTTGAAAAGAATCAATCTTTATTCAATCGACAACAATATCTGAAAACTGAAGAATATTTCCAAATTTAAAAAATCGACTAACATGTAAGGGACCAATTAAAAAACTAAAAGTTGATGCAACTTGTTTCTTCTAGTTTACAATCAAATAATGTAGGACCGAACATTTGTCGTTTTACCAAAATTTATAGCTAGTGGTAATGATAAAATTCAAATCTTTTAAATCATACTACAGCTCAAGCTCCACGTTTCAATTATTTGACCGAGCAGGGACACTTATTGTGCCCTCCGATTTCTCTCATAATAATGCATTCATTGCAATCAATGAGAATCAAACTCGTGATCTTGACTCTTATACCAATTATAGGACATACTGTCTTACCAAAATCTATAAATTGTGGTGACTATGCAACTCAAAATTTTTAAACAGCAGATCAGCTCATGTCCTATCTAACAGGAACAATTATTGTATCCAACAAATAAGTTTATGCAAATGACCGTTACGTTATCATATGAATTTATAAGATATTTGAGTAGAGTATATATTTAATATTCCACATAAGTAATAAAGAAAAAAATTCATCTATTTAATAATTTATATTTTAAAGATAAAAGAAAAATAAATAAAAATACATTATTGTTGACAAAATCCTGAAACTCAAGTTGAAAGTTGAAGTAAAAAAATTTTATTAGAAAAATTAATACATTATTCTTTGACCTAACAGTTATCATATGACATAAAATCAATACACTAAAAAATAAAATTCTACATACTTTAAATTTTTTATGCATTCCATAAGTTCAATTATATAACATTGAGACAATATTTTCTCCACCATTGAAACATTTACTAATATTTTACAAAAGATTAATTATTCATTTTACTTTATTTCAATAAATACCTTTTCGAATTTAGGAAGTTAAATTTAATATTTACATTAAATAATCATAGTATTAATTCTAAAATTCGTTTTTTATTGTTATCAATACATTATTTTTTCTATATTCAAATTTATTAATCCACTTATTGTTATATACAACATATAATAATTATTTTGTTAAATTGCACATCTAAGAGTAGGTGTTTTGAAAAAATTCTAAGATAATTTAAAGATGGATGGATGATAGAATTGAATTTGAAAGCAAAATAAAAAAAAATGTAGAACACTATAGTGTATAAATTTACACTTAGACTTTGTGCAATGACAAAATGTATGGTAAATTCACTACTTATACCAGGAGAGATACTTATACATATGAGTTTCATTAAGCTTAGTCCATTAAAATATTTTTATTAACTCAATTTTTCCTTCATTTGTACTCCACTAACTTTGCAGTGAGGCTGTCAACCACTGTGGTTCATTCAAACATTAGCTTTTGATTATTTTTTTTACTAAATAGTGGCATTCACTTTCACCAACTTCAATATTTAAAAGTCGAGATTAGTAATTCATAGGTAACTTATAGTTATTTTTATTGTCTTTTGTTTAATTATGTAATTTTTATGTTCGGCATAATTCATGTTTTAGAATTTTTTTAATAATGATTAGAAGTGTTGCACACATGTAATAGACATATAAACTTAATATATTTTAAAATATTAATATTGAAGTTTCAAATAAATGTATTGAATCATTATTTAAGAACATTTAGAAAAAAAATATATATCATAATTCAGATTTAAAGATTAACATACTAATAAAGAATTGTGATGAGTATCTTAAGAAACAAATTATATTAGTCCAAAAATATTAAATATGATTATATATTTTCTTAATTAATTAGAAAATTTTCAACTTATCTGGCTAATTAATTAGAAAGTTTTTAATATGGTATGTTGAACATTGTTTTCACGTGTGAGATAATGATTAAGGCCTTATGAGCATTTTTTGACATTTTTTTGTCTCTTTAGTTTTAGTTACGGTGTCTCATAAGTTAAAATACTAAATGAAACAAATTATCAAAATAAAAAACTAATCAATAAATTCAAGAATATATAATTATTCAATTAGTTTGACTGACATGTTCTTTAGTTTGTTGATTTAATAGATGATAAATCAACAATCGATGAGTTTGACAAGAATTCTTGTAGAATAAAACACAATTACAATAAACTACTTGATTCTATTTGTGATGAAATTATTTAATATATGTTTGATTTATTTTATTTATAAGGTTGAAATTTTATATATTATGATATAATATTTTTTATGCGTCTTAACATCGATAAAATTACTAAAAATTTATTGATTTATATTTTAGATCTCGCTATCACATAATCCTGGTCCCATAACACATCAAATATATCTACTACAAAAACGCAAAACGACAAAGGATACATAAAAAATATAACTATGACACTGATACAAATAACTTAAAAATAATATGATGACAAACATATTGTCAGGAATCCATTAAAAAAAATTTTAATGTCAACTTTGACACTCAATTTTCAATGACTACCAAAATATCTCAATAACCAATATTTTGTGGACAAAACAGTAACATCACAATTTTAAAATCAAGACGACATTCTCCTTTTTATATCAATGATTGAAAATCGATAATATCATATATGACATCAGCAAAACTTTTTTTTAAAAAAAATTATAGGTTTTATTAAAAAAGAATAAAAATTTAAATATCAAAAACCAAGCCACATGATATTGTTTATACTTTTATTTAAATATATATTTTAAACATATAATATATGACTAATGGCCACAAGTAGAATAAATAGATTAAAAAATTAGAAACTTTAAAAAAAAGCATGCTTTTAATTTTTATTTAAGCATATAATTTTTGGCTAATGACCATTAGTAAATAAAGTATCACAATGATTTTTTGCCTTGTTTTATTCAAATAATTTATAAATGTAAACCACACAAATACACAGGGTGCAAATTTTTTTATTTAAATATATAAGTTTTACTCAACATCACTAGCAAATGGATTATAGATTGGAATATTAGAAACTAAAAAAATCATATCAAAATTAGAGCTGTCAGACTAGTCAACTCATGGTGAGACGAGCTAGACCGTCGAAAATCCACCATTTGGTTGGGCAGGTTGGGCCAACATCTATCTCAGCATGCTGAAAATCCCCAACTCAACCTAATCCAAGGTACGTTGTGGGTTACGGGGCCAACTCACAAAAAAATAAATATAAAACATCAATACAATAAATAAATATTTGTGAAGGCCCGAAAATTCTTACTTTGAAAATTTGCGGAAAATTAAAAATTTTTCTTTTAAAATAAATGGAGTGCCTCATCCATAAAATCAACTGATGAATCAAGTTCAATGTTTAAAAAAAATATATAGCAGTGGAAGAAAATAAAGTTTGCCAAAAATAACAATTCAAAGAATGTCCAACGACTGGTAAAAATGTTTGAGCATAAAATGACATGTGCTGAAACTGAGGTCCTCGGGTGCCACTACTGCCGACCCAAGCTGGCTCACTGTTCCCCGCCCTCGGCCCTGGCCTCATCAGTACCTACAACAATCAAGTCTAGTGAGCCTAAAGACTCAGCATGCAAATATCGTAGGTAACGAGAAAATGTAATTTGCATAGATAAAATATCATGTCATGAGGCATACTTAAAATAACTTGTACTGAGCAATTATAATACGTGCATAACTGAACTGAAAGTCATAGTAAATAGAATGTTTGCTCCTTGGAGCCCTGTACTGAAATAACTGATAAAAATTTTCTGTTGAGATTATGGTCTACGCCTGTGGCCCCTGCACTGAACTGAACTGATCGGTAACTGGCTACCGGGGAGTATCAAACTGAACTGAGCTGACCGGTCACTGGCGACCGGGTGGTACCAAACTGAACTGATCGGTCACTGGCGACCATATAAAATAATGCTCCCATAATAGTGAATTGACCACAAGCAATATCGCATAAATCTCAAAAATAAGTATTTTCTATTTTCATGCACGTAATATAATTAAATGGCATAATGAAAATATCCTGAATATTTTACCAACTGGATTGGATCGTTCCCAGGCTCGCTGCAACCTAAATATGCCATGAAAAATATGCAATAGTTTATACTTGACCAAATTATGCAATTAAGTTTGAAAATGCGACAATTACGTCTAACGACTTCGTATTTAATCATGACTCCGAACCAACCCGAACCAACACTGAACCGACGTATAGTCATGATTAAAATACGCTTAAAATTATGAACTAATGCTCCTAAAATGATGAGGGTCGAAATCTAGGTGAAATGGAGGCCAAAACAAGAAACGCTCTTTCGAGAGTCAATTTGGCACATCGCACCGTAAATTCTCGTACGACCTCAAAAATGATCCGAATCACAAACGGTCAAAAACACAACCTTCCTAACTCGATGAGGCACTGTTCAGTCCAAGACCATAGGCTAAAAGCCAACCAAGAACTCAAACGAGCCTCCGAACCGTCACAGCAAGTTGCTGTCAAATTCCAGCAGCTGTGCAATCGCGTGTCTTGTGTTGTTTTCGAGACTACCGGTTATTGGGGCGTGAACCACCAACCAGAGACTCTTACCAACATCCCAAGGAATGATTTGAATCATGGGTAAGGGCCCTAGGCCAGCCACAATCCTCACCATTCCAGCAACCAACCAAAAGCTCTTACCGAGGGCCCTCATGCGTGCGTGTGTGGTGTTGTGCTTCGCTTGCTGTCTCGACTCGTTCCAGTGGCCATTGATTGACCATGGCACGATCTAGACATCTAGGGACATGGTATGAACCATGGCTAAGGGCCATAGGCCAACCAAGATCCATACCAACCCAACCAAAGCCGAACTCATATGCTGTCAAAACCGAAGGGGGCCGAGAGGGGAGGGGGTTGTTCTTGTTTTAAAATTGAAAACCGATGAGCCATGGACCACGCCACCAAAAGGGTGACTTAGTCTCATCTTAGACATGCTAGGGGAGTGATCCAACCATGGCTATAGGCCCTTAGGGCAGCCAAGATCAGATCCTTTCCCTTGACCTCAAAACAGAATTTTCGAAAAACACAAATGGCTATGAATGAGAAGCTGCTGTCAATTTCGGTTTCTTTCATGCATGGGGCTTGTTTGAATGGACCATCATGGTCTTGACACACCCTAGTATGTGTCTAGATGTAGCCTAGTGAGCCTGGAGTCGAACCATAACCTGTAGCAACTGAAACAAAAGAAAACCGTGAAGAGCATCATGAAAGTCAAAAAAAAAAAAAATTCTGCACATGCATTTCGAAAATGCTTGATGTAAATTTCGGTTTTCTTGTGTAAAAATCATGTAAAAGTGATGTTTAAAATAATAGTAGGACTTGATTGAGGTTTGAAAGAAAACTAGACATGCCTTGGTTTTCGTTTGAATGAAAAACGAAAGAATACGACGACTCGGCGCGGAGGAGGTGGAGCGTTCTTGCTACCTCGTTCTTCACTCGATTTTTCCTTAATGAGCTATCGATTTTCCTCTTTAAACCCACGAAAATGCTCTGAACTCTCTCAAGATTTCGGTGGTGGGGGGAGGGGAAATGGTTAGGAGTGTGATGGAGATCCAAAAATAAAGGGATACCAAGGTATGACCAAGTCTCCTCTTTTGAAATTTGAATTTGGTTTGCTATCAAATCTTCTTGGATGGATCTAGAATGAGTGGCCGATTCCTCATGTTAATCTAGACTAGGATAATGCTTAATAATTAATTAATTAAGGTTGATTAATAATTAAAAGGGTTAGCATGCTAAAATAACAAAGAATGGGTTCAAAGGGTGAGTTGGCATATCAATGCTTAATCCACTAAGGGTGGCCGAAATTACACAATAAAAATGAAGGGGGAATGTTGTTTAGTTGATAAATTTTAATACCTTAAGAGCCTTACCTATCCCTTAATTAATTTAGTGAACTAACCCCTTAATTATGGAACTTAAATGAATTTATTTTCTACTCACCTCAAGTAGCTTAAATAATTCCTTAAACTTCTTTATTAACTTAAATTAACTTACTTGCTAGCTAAAATAAATCCTGGAAATATTTTCTAAATCTTAAATTTATTTCTAAACTCCAACTCCAGTCCGGGCTCACTTAAATAACTGAAAGAATAAAATTAAACTGCTGGCTAAAATAATTAACTTCAAAGAAAAACATTTAAATAATCATGCAATAAAGTCAATTAAATTCAAAATATTAGAATTATGCATGTCTCGTACGTAGTCTAATTTACGGGTTCTACAATATTTATAAAAAATTCTCAACAAGAATTCTAATTATTGATTTCACACTTGTACATTTTAGACAAATTATTTGACGGAAAAATTCACAAATTTCACTAAAAAAAAGCACATATCACCATAAATCCATAATGCATAAAAAAAAATCCTTACCAGGCCCGCGCAGGCTCATTTTGGCCAACCTTTAAATGAGTTGGCAAAATTTCAACCCAGCTTACTTAAATTGTTTGGTGGAGTGTTGGTTGCAGAAACACTAGCAATCTTAATTTTGATGATAACTAAACTTATTATTGTGTTTCTAACATATTTACTCAAGTTGACCATATATCTCAGCTCGCTTATTGGAATGAACCGATTCGGTATGCGTTGGAAAGATAAGACGATGATCTACAAATCATCTTCAGAAGTCAAAGTCAGAATCGAAGCTTAAGATGCTGATAAATGGCGATGAAGCTACTAGTTTTGCGCAACACACCAATTGAGCTGCGGTTGAGATACCGACCAGATTGAAATGCTGACCAGTTTCAACCGCTGAACTTTTTTCAACCGCTGACCAGTTTTCAACTATTGACCGGTTTGAACCATTGACCAAACGCTGAATGACCCGTTTAAGCTCGGGAAAATGTCCAGCAAGACGAATTTGACCGTTACAATTTCAGAAACAATAAAGAAACTTTACAAACGGTCATATTCATGTGTCTAACGTATATATCACTGCTGGAGCATATAAATTGAAACGTCTGCTTATTCGTTTTCTTAAAATGTACTAGAATTTTTTTTTTTAAACCTCACGTAGTATTCGGCCGATTCATAAAATATTTTTGACATCATTTTAAAAATAAATCAACCAACTCACATTTAAAAATCCAAAGGAAAATATTTTAAAGCATAAAATCGTCAAACATTTTACCAAACCTAAAAAGCAATAATTTGAAAAGAATCGCCCATACTAAACCTCTCAAAAATCTCTCAAATGCATAAATAAATAAACTTAAAAATCTTTAATCGTAAAGCATGAGTCAAAAGTCATAATGCGAAAAAAGTAGAAGCGCTGGTCCTCGGGTTGTGTGCGCCTTCAGTTCAGTCAAATCACTCATCAAGTCCTCCCTCAATACCACCTGCTTCCATCACACCTAGTGAGTCTAAAGACTCAACACACCATAATCTTTATAACGAGTAATACGTAATACAGTCAACATATAACGGTGAAAAATATTTGTACTTAAAATATCGTTTTCATGAAGATGCATAATCTTAAACATTTTCGTAAACATTTTCATGATGCATAAAAACATTTTCATAAAAATATAAACATATTCATATTCATATTCGTATTCATATTCATATGCATATCCATATTCGTATCCATATTCATATTCGTATTCATGTTCATGTTCGTGTTTGTTGAATTCAGATCGTGATTGTGACTCGTATTCTTGATCGTATTGGGCGATGGATCCATCTACATGTAACCATAGTACTGGGCGGCGGGGGACAACAGCAACACTCTCACCGGTCAACTGGGCCCTGGCCTACGTATTAACATATCATGGCATTGGAAATACGATCGTCGGGGCTCCCTCTGGGGCCTTTTCCCATAAATGTGCTCCCTCTGGGGCCTTCTCCTCTCACGACATCTCCAATCATATTCATCATATTCGTATTCGTATTCGTATCCGTATCCAAGGAAACACGATCGTCGGGCTCCCACTGGGACCATAACCCTCACGATATTTCCAACATATTCAGTAGTCACAATCCCTTCACATCCTTCAACATGTCGTATTTCCATCACTTATAAAAATATGCATATAATATCATTTTTATTTTGAAACCAAGCATGCAACATATCTTTTAAATGACCAATTTAACCCTTAATAATCCATGGACATTTAAAAATCATATTTCAACATATAAAAATTCATAAATATGTTACATAATCATATTAACATATAAAACAGCAAATAGGGCACTGCCATGACGTTTACTAATTTTTAGGTGTAAAAAGACCGTTTTACCCCTAGACGTAAAATTTCACGCTTTTGATATTTTCTTAAGTTTATTGACTCTAACATGTCCTAAATAATTATTTAAGCTTACATGAATTTTCTCATATTTTTATTTAGCTTAATTCGACGACTTTTAAATTAATCTTTAAATATAACGTATTAATGCGTTTTAATCCCGAATTAAACCAAACCTTAATATAAAATTCCCAAATTAAAAACTTAGACTCATAATAATTATTTAAGCTTAACTCTAATTTTTCATAATTTTATAAGGCATAAACTAGGTGTTTCAATTAGTTATTTAATTAGCATTTCATGTGGCGATTAAATCCCGAATAAATCCAAAACTCATTATTTTGATCCCAAATTTTAAACATAGCATTTTTAAGATTTATTCTACCCTTCCAAGTCATGAGCCATCCCCATGGACCCATGGATTCAATTTTTGTCTTTAAAATCTCGTTTTTGACCCTTCGACGAACACACCGAGCCATCTCCTAATTTACCCGAGCCACGCCCGAGCCACCTTGAACCAAAACCTAGCCAACCCATCTAGGGACCCTACTGTGCAAGCCCAGCCCGTAAAATAAGCCCTAGCCCGACCAAAACTTGCTAGAAACTCAACCCAATATTCTGTTGTGTTGTGTGTGTGCTTCCTTGTATGTCTAGGACTCCTAACCCAACTAGGACTCTCCCAGCCGAGCCACCACCGAGCCCACACGTCCCTAACCTTCCCTAGACCACGCCTAAACCAAGCCCAGACCAACCCAGCCCCTGGAACTCTCGTGTGAGCCACCTGGATCAGAAGGCAGCAGCGCGCGACTCATGCCCCTCTCATGTTTACAGGTTTCGCTCATGCCTTTCCCTAAACCAAACCATACCAAACCTTGCACCACCCCATCTAGGCTCTCCCTAGGACCCTTATGACTCGACCTAGCCCAGCTCAAAGCCCCCAGGCCGAGCCATCTCCTCCCTGCACAAACCTGCAACCCTGCGCATGCTTCCCCCTAAAACTCACAGGTGGAGTCCTAGCTTGCTAGGACTCCTCCCCAGCCCCTAACCGAGACCCAGCTGTGACCCAAGCTAGGCCATGCATCGATAATCCCTTAAACCGAGCCCCATGATCAATACGTTCCGATTTCGGTCCCGACTTGTTTCTATTATTGTTTGTGTCATGTTGTGTAGTTCTAAGACCCCTTAGACTCGTGTAAAACATTCCTATAACATATCCTAATCATGGCAGCCCCTTCTAGCACATATAAATCATGTTTTGGAACACAATCAAGCTTTTAAAAAGTTCATGAAGATGCATGAACGAAAATATTCAAGGGTGCAACTTGTTTTTCATTCAAAACTCAATTAAATAAATACTATGGTGTGATAGATGAGTAAAAGAAGAAATATGACCGTTGACGACGAAGAACGACGACGACGAGGGCCTATACTTGATTTCTTTTCAAGCTTTTCGAAAACTTTCTCTTCCAAAAATCTGGTGTGTGCCGTGTAAAACTTTGCAAGGGAGAGTTTGATTTGTTGGGGGAAGTGGGACGTGTGCTTTAGGGATTAGGGGGTGGGTTATGGGATTTAATTGTATAATATATAGTTTAATTAAACACTAATCAAGCCTTGGCCCACTAAGAGGTTAATTAGGCCCATTAGTACTTAATTAATATATTAAAAATAATTTAATTTAACTAAGTTTGTGAATTTATTAGCCGGGTTGCCAAAACGCTCGCATTTTTGTTAAAAATCCAACAACAATAAAAATTACGTTCCGGCGTATAAAATCACCTCAAAACCACATATTTTCAAAATTAATAAAAAAGCATCACCCATATTTTAAATAATTAAAAACATTTATTTAATAAAATCATTTTCCATTTTTTAGCCATCGGTCTTCGTTCCTCGATCGCAACTCGAATAACCTTTTAAAAATAAATTTTAATGCAACCATGTAGAAAAATATATTTTAAACATGTAAAAATGCACCACATAATTAATTAATGCAATTAAATCATTTAATTAAAATACAAGATAATTTAATAATTGCATGCACGTGGTTTGCGTGGACCTTAAAATTTTCGGGGCGTTACATAAATACAACAACTTGAAGATCAAACAAGAGCTTTTGAAGGGGATTCAAAGCATGAGCAGTTAGCATGTCTGCTAGTTGAGAGCACAAGCTATTGTGTGAGGATACATTTGAGATGTACACTTTAAAGGATAAATTCTTCAAACACAATCACTCACACATATCAAGAGAATTGAACTTCAAAGTTTAGTTGAGTGAGTCTTTGCACAAAGACATTAAAGATTGTGTTTGTAGTCTTGGCATAAGAGACGTTAAACATTATGCGGATTGTGAGGTTGTGGCCTGCAATCGAGAGTGTGCTAGGAGTTTCAATTAGCAAGAGATAAGTCCTAAGTTAAAATGGGTTTGTACAAGGTGTTGTATAAATCAAAGTCTTCTAGTGGATCCTTCCCAAGGGGAAGAAAGGGTGACGTAGGAGTTGTTAATCTCCGAACATCCATAAACAAATTCGTTTTTATTTATTTATTGCATTTACTTATCATTTTCATTGTTTTAAAGATGCATTGTTGAAGGATTTTATGTGTTCTTCAAATATCAAAATATTGCATACCAAGTGTTTGATAAAATGCTTCAAATAAAATATTTTTACTCATCAACTTGAATATATTTTAAATGATTTACAAAATCTTTAATCGATTTCTACGAAGGATTATTTCTAGTGTCTTCAGCTTGGTTTGAAAATCAAACTCGATTTAATTCATCGGTGTTCAAATGTTCAAGAACAGGCTATTGTAGCTTTTAATACAATTTTTTTTAAAGAGTCTATTAACACCCCCCCCCCCCCCTCGCGAAACTCTTTCCCGATCCTAATATGGGCCAACATGATGGACTCAATCCAAATTGACAGCTCTAATCACAATGATCTTTTACTGTTTTTTATTCACGTAACTTATCAATGTAAACCGCAACAAAATGTGGTCGCCGATTTTTTTAAAAAACACATAAATTCTAGTCATAGTCAAAAGTAAAAATATATAAAAATTAGAAACTTTTTTTTAAAAAAAAGTATATCACAATAATTTTTTGAGCATATTTTATTAAAGTAATTTATAAGCATGATCTATAAATATTTAAAAAGAATAAAAAATGAATTAAATATCGAAACAAAACCACATGATATAGTTAATACTTTTTTTAAAATATATAATTTAACACCAAAAACTCAAATGAGACAATCTCACAGGTCTATTTTATAAGACAAATATATTATTTGGGTCATCTATTAAAAATATTAATTTATATTGTAAATATAGGCAGGGTTGACCCGTCTCACGAATAAAGATCCGTGAAACTCTCTCACAAGAGACATACTCTTAATTTAAACCTATAATTTCTAGCTAATTGCCACAAGTAGAATAAAGATATTAGAAAATTTAAAACTATAAAAAAAGACATAATTTCTATCTAATGACCATAAGTAGAATAACGAGATTAAAAAATTAGCTCTAAAAAATGCATTTAACTTTTATTTAAACATATAATTTCTGGCTAATGGCCACAAGTAAAATAAAGATAGTAGAAAATTATAAACTCTAAAAAAGTATATCACAATGATTTTTATCATATTTTATTCAATTAATTTATAAAAGTAAAAGTCATATAATTTTTATTTAAACATATAATTTTTTGTTAATAGCGCCACAATTAGAATAAAGATATTAGAAAATTATAAACTACAAAAAAAATATCACAATGATATTTACTGTTTTATTCAAGTAATTCATAAATGCATATCCAAAAATTGTTGGTTGTAGAAAACATTTTTTTTAATGCATAAGTTCTAGCCAACGTCGCAAACAAATGAATTAAAAATAAAAAATTGGAAACTAAAAAAATGCATATAACAATGTTCCTTTGTTATATTTAATTCAAGTAATTTATAAATGTAAACCACAAAAAATTATTGGTTGCAAATAATTTTTTTTAACACATAAGTTCTAGCCTTATTTAAAAATAATCAAAGGAAATTAATATAAAGTGTGATGAAAAATCAAATAAAAAATGTACAAATTAATTAATGAGGAAATAAAAAAATTTATTAAGACACGAAAGAAAATTCACAATTTAACAATGAATTATTTCTAAATTTTAATTTAATTAATTTACATAATGAAAAGATACATAAAAAAAATTATAAAACATTAAATAAAAAGTAATATATTGTAATGATGGTAGACATAAAAAAAAAACCAAATACTAATAATAACACATTTTTAAAGCATAAATAAAAAGATAAATGAACACATTTAAAGCAAGTAATTAATAAGGTCACAAATGAAAATTCACATATAAAATCACACACACACACACATATACATATATGTTAGGATCGGTTGATTGGTTGAAAGGTGTTTAGAAAGGCGGGTTGAATAAACACTCACGATTTTTATAACATTTTCAAATGAAGTGTCAGTTTTGTGATAAACTGAAACTTAGGAATCTTGTCAGTCGATGAAAATCAGTTTAACTAAATATAGTTGCGGAAATAAACTGACTGAAAGATAGAATAAATGACTGAAGTAATAACACGAAGATTTATGGATGTTCGGAGATTGAATAACTCATACCCCTTCTATCACAAGGATAGGATATGCACTAAAAGACTTTGATCAATACAAAACTTGTACAGACCCACTTCAGTTTAGACTTAACATTGTCAAAACTGAAACTCTTAGTTAACAACAATTTTCACAGTTCTTCGACTGGACTTAGCACAACTGATCTAGCTCAGATCAAATAAATAATACAATGGTTTGTGCTAGTAAGCTCGAAAAGTAGCCCCAAATGCTACGAATAATTCTGATAAGTGTGAGCTTTTTGGATCTCAAATGAGAGTAATAAATTCAGCAGGGTAACAACAAGCTTTGAAAGAATAGATGAATCGTATTGATAAGTTAGTTTCTCAACTGCTCTTCTCACCTATTTATAGGCTTCTTCTTCAACGGTAACATTAAATAATATTTGAATCTTTATATCCGTTGATTTCCACGTCAATATGCTTCTGACATTTGTACACTGCAAGTTCTGAAATGCGGCGTTCCACTACGAGTTGCAGCCTGCTTTGTACTGTTGTTGGTTGAATGTTCTTTTCAACTGATGACGTGTTCAGCTGAGTGATCAGCTGATATGTAGACGCTGGTAAGCTCACAACTGAATATCACAATTGATCAGTTTCCAACTCATCAGTCAGTTGACTTTGTAGATTCAGTTCGCTGGTTTCAGTTGCCTTTTATACCTGCGCATTAATTTTCAGTTAGGCAACTGTCAGTTCATGATCAGTTAGTTCAATAGATTTAATTTCTTAGTTTTTCAAACCACCGAAATTAAGTTTCCAACAATATATATTAGCCCACAAGATCATCATTACTTGTTTATAATTATAAGTAAAAAAAGATGTATCACAATGATTTTTTACCATGTTTTATTCAAATAATTTATAAATGTAAACCACAAAAATATATAAGCAAAAAACCTTTTATTTATATACATAAGTTTTACTCAACATCACAAGCAAATGGATTATAAATTAGAAACTAAAAAAAAGACGTATCACAATTAGAGTTGTCAGACTGGTCAACTCATGGTGAGACGAGCTAGATCGTCGAAAACCCACCATTTGGCTGGGTAGGTTGGGTCGATATCCATCTCAGCAGGATGAAAATCTCCAACTCAACCTAACCCAAGGTGGGTTGTGGGTTAGGGAGCCGACTCACAAAAAAATAAATATAAAACATCCTTATAATTAATTAAATTTATAATTTCATAAATAAATATTTATAAAAAATCTCAACAAAAATTATAATTATTGATTTCACACTTGTAAATTTTAGACCGTATTTGATAGAAAAAATTTACAAATTTCACTGAAAAATTCACACATCACCATAAATCCATAATGCATAAAACAAATTCGCTACCAGGCCCACGCAAGCTCTGTTAGAAACTTAATTTCGGAGTTTGACAAATTGAGTGTGAAAAATTGAACAACTGATCAAGAGGACTGAGAGTAACTGAACTAAAAAATTCGTAAACTGTTAGTTACACTACAATCAGTTGAGAGCAATCAGTTAATCATATCGGCTATATCAGTTTGACATGTCATCAGTTAAGGAACGAAGCTATCAACCGACAATTGTATAAGAGCAGATTGCAACATGTAGTGGTAAAGCCGCATTTTAGAAAAGCTACAGTGTACGATTGTCAGAAGAATGTTGACATGACAATACAACAGATATAAAGATTCCAATGCATTCATTGTTACCGTTGGAAGCAAAGCCTATAAATAGCCGAGAAGATCAGCTGAAGAAGGGTAATATAGCTACGAAACTGTTCAAGTTATCAAGCAGAACTATGTGCATATTCTTTCGGTCAAAAATCTCTCAAAAGCTCACGCTTAGTATACACATTCATAGTCTTCAGGCTATACATTGAGCTTAAAAGCACAAAGACTTATTATTGTATTATTCGATCTTGTAGAGATCAGTTATGCTAAAAAGTTACACGTCAGTTGAGTGCTGATAAATTGTATTGGAACTAAGAATTTCAGTTTTGGCATTGTTAAGTCCAAATTGAAGTGGATTTGTACAAATCTTTGTATAAATCAAAGTCTTTTAGTAAATATCATATCTTATAGATAGAATGGGTGACATAGGAGTGTTTGAAATCTTCAAACATCCAGAAATCTTGAGTTCTTTAATTTCAGTTTTATTATATTTGTCATTCAGTTTATTTTCGCATTTTTATTAGTTAACCGATTGACATTGACAACAAGATTCCTGAATTCAGTTTGTCACTAAACTGATTCATTATTCGTAAAGATTGTGAAAATTTTCAATTGTTTATTCAACCCCCTTCTAAAAACATTTTTACTCCCAACTGATCCTAACAAATGGTATCAGAGCAGTTGAATATTGTTCCTGAATATTCCTATCTACAAAACTAATTATCATGTCTTCCTTCAACAAAATTCCAATGTTTTCCGGAGAGAATTTGACAATTGGAAGATTAGAATGCAGGCTCATCTAGCTGCACAAGATGATAATATGTGGTACGTTATTACTGACGGACCCATTAGAATAATGAAAGCAAATATTATTGTTGTCATAACTGATGGTGCACCACACCACATTGAAAAGCCAATTTGGACAATATGGATAAATAAAGCTTGTACAAAACGCTGGATCAAATTACTTTCAGCAAGATAAAATGTGCAAGACTGCAAAAGAAATATGTGAGAAGTTAATTCAGCTCTGCGAAGGAAATGAGCAAACCAAAGAAAATGATCTATCAGTTGCTGTTCAGAAGTTCGATAATATTAAAATGAAGATTGGAGAATCTATGAATGAATATGATGAGAGAGTCAGCATCATCATAAATGAACTGAATGCACTTGGAAAAGTGTATTCAAACAAAGAAGTCGCGCTGAAGGTGGTCTGAGGTCTTCCCAAGGAGTGGGATGTTAAGACCATGGCCATGAGAGAATCAAAGGGCCTGAATAGGTCAAACTACACGATTTATTTGCTGATCTAAAGGCCTATGAGTTTGAGTTGCAAACAAGAGAAGGAGAACCGTCTACACCAGCAGCTACAACTGCTCTTAGTGTTTTCAAACTGGAACCAACTGGTTCAGTTGAGAAAACTGCAGATCAGTTAAGTAATGAAACAATGTCATTATTTGTGAAGAAGTTTAACAAATTCATGAGAAGAAACCAAGGTTCATTCCAAAGACAATATCAAAGAAACAACTCCAAGGAAGAACCAAATTCATGTTACAATTGTGGCAAGCCAGGACACTTTATTGCTGACTGTCCTAAACCAAAAAGGGACAGTAAACATTCAACTGAAAAAGGGAAGAAATCAGTTGAATACAGAAGAAGAGACAAGAATGATAAGAGATCATTCAAGAAGAAACACGAAGTCCTGCTAGCTGAAAAGAGCGTAGCAAAATGGGCAGAGACTGATAGTGAAATGTCCGAATCAGAGAGCTCAACAGCTCCAGTGATGATGAAGAAGAGGTTAAGCGCTTAATTGCAAACGATGCAGAACTGGAGTCAACAAGTGAGCAGGTATTTGACTTCAGCTCTATTGATTTTACACGAGAAGAACTCATTACCACTCTGCATTACATGGTGAATGAGTATCACAAACTTGCTCGCTCATTTGAGAAAGCCAAAGCTGAGCAAACTGATCCCAAGGACAATAAAACAGAAACTGATCAGTCAGTTGAACTGTTGAGTCCAAAAAGGGATATTGCAAAGCAAAAAGTTGAATGATCGAGAGTCTATCCTTGATTCATCAGTTGAGAAATGATATTTCGAAGAAAACTTACTTGATTCATGATTGGAATAAGCGTTCAGTCACTCTGACTGAAATGCAGATTCTGCAAAAATCAGTTACTGATAAAACTGGTTTAGGCTTCAATAGCATTGAAGAAACCTCTGCAAGTGATACAATGCCCAAGTTGAATCAGCACAAAAGAAAGTACATTACTTTTGTGAAATCAACTGTGGCACATGAAATTTTTGAACCATGTAAACCCGTTGTTCAACCGATTGAACAAAAGAACAAAGCTAAGCGGTTTGAAATTGAATATAGCCCTGAGAGTCCAGCTTATTCACAAAGCTGGTTATCTAAACGGTCCAGCTACAAAATTCAGCACTCCAGGATTGGCTATTACAATTACTACAACTGTAAGCCAGTTCAACAGAGTTATCGAGTAAACAAGAAGTTGAAGAAGGTTAACAATCATATTGTTTCGTCCACGCATCACACAGCTAACACACACAAGCCGGGAAAAAAATTTGGAACACAACAACTAGTAAGTCAGTTAGACTGATCCAAGTCTGGGTTCCTAAAGGACCAATCAGTTTAGGACCCAAATAAATATGAGTACCAAGATTATATATTGTGTGTGATTTCAGGTGACAGGTACAACAAAAGAATCAATTTGGTACTTGGATAGTGGTTGCTCGCGACATATGACAGGGAATGCAAATTTTTTATCCCAATTGATCAAATACACTGGTCCAAACATCAGTTTTGGAGACAACTCTAAAGGTAGAACTGTGGGTAATGGTAAGCTTATCCATGGTAACTTTACTATTAAAGATGTTTTACTAGTTGAGAATTTGAATTATAACTTGATTAGCATTAGTCAGTTATGCGACAATAATTTCTCAGTTCAGTTCAACAAACACACTTGCACAGTTAAAGACTCAACTGATGAGATCATTTTAATTGGCAATCGTTGTCGAAATACTTACAAAGTCAGTTGGACTGATCAACCTAATGCACCACTTTTTTTATAGCTTCAAAATCTTCTAAAAACTGGTTATGGCATAAAAGGTTGAACCACTTAAATTTTAAGTATATTGCTCATCTGAGTAACCATGATCTTGTAACTGGTCTGCCCAAAAAAAGTTATTTCTAAAGATAAAATTTGTTCAACATGTCAGTTTGGTAAGCAAGTAAGATCTTCATTTAAAAATAAGGGTAGTAAGTCTTCCTCCAGATGCTTAGAACTGCTGCATATGGATCTTTTTGGTCCAATACTAGTCATAAGTTTAGGGAGAATTAAATACAACTTGGTAATTGTTCAATCAAAAGACCAAACTGCTGCACAACTGATTAAATTTTTCAAAAGATCATTAAATGAAAAATCAGTTGGTATTGGCAGAATAAGGTATGATCGAGTGACTGAATTGATCAATCAAAATCTTTCACAATTTTTAAAAAATACTGGGATTAAGCATGAGCTCTCAGCAGCAAGAACTCCTCAGCAAAATGGTGTGGCTGAGAGAAGAAATCGAACCCTTAAAGAAGTTGCTAGAACAATGCTTGCTGATTCTGGTATTTCTCAAAGGTTTTGAGCAGAAGCAGTAAACACTGCATGTTACACTCAGAACAGATCAATGATTAACAAAAATCATTTAAAAACTCCATATGAGATCTGGCATGGACATAAAAGTGTGGTATCTTACTTCAGAATATTCGGCTGCAGATGTTTTATTCACGATAATGTCAAAAATCATTTAAAAACATTTGATGCAAAATCTGCAGAAGGAATATTTCTAGATTATTAATAAGTTAGTAAAGCATATAGAGTATCTAACAATTGCACTTTGAATGTAGAAGAGTCAATTCATGTTATATTTGATGAATCTATAAGGAATATTTCTAGATTATTAATAAGTTAGTAAAGCATATAGAGTATCTAACAATTGCACTTTGAATGTAGAAGAGTCAATTCATGTTATATTTGATGAATCTATACTAACTGATAAGTCAACTGATCCAGTTGATCTAGTTGATCGCTTTACATATATAAGTTTGGAGGATGATAGTGAAGAAGAAGTTCATATCAATCAAAATATCCTTCAAACACCTGAACCAGAGATACTAGATCAATCAGTTGAACAAGAAATTGTTCCTGATCATCAGCTGGTGGAGCAAAATGATGAATTCAAATACCAACTGAAGTAGCAGCAACTGAAACTGAAGAAAACGTTCAGTTACCAACTGAACCAGTTGCTGAAATCGATCCAACCAATGCTGAATACAGATGGAAGAAATCACACCCACCAGAAGTGGTGATAGGTAATCTGTCTGATCCGGTAAGAACTCGGAATCAAATGATCAATTTATTTATTCATTCAGCTTTTGTTTCCCAACTGGAACCAAAGAAAATCGATGAAACTCTTGCTGACCCTAACTGGATAAATTCTATGCAAGAAGAGTTAAATCATTGTACCCATTACAATGTCTGGAACTTAGTTTTAAGACCAATTTCTAAAACTATTATTGTTACAAAGTGGATCTACAGGAACAAATTGAACGAAGAAGGTTCAGTTGTGTGCAACAAAGCGAGGCTTGTAGCACAAGGATATAGACAAGAAAAAGAGATAAATTACGACAATACATATGTACCAATTGCATGACTGGAAGCAATCAGAATATTCCTTGCTTATGCCTCATTCAAAAACTTTAAAGTCTACCAAATGGATGTCAAGAGTGCATTTCTAAATGGTCAGTTGCATGAAGAAGTATAAGTTGAACAACCACCAAGTTTTGTTAATCACTCTCTTCTTGATAATGTTTATCATTTGAACAAAGATCTATATGGTCTTAAACAAGCTCCAAAAGCTTGGTATGAAACACTTTAAAATTTCTAATTGATCATGACTTTACTGTTGGATCAGTTGATAAGACTCTGTTCAAATTTTCAAAGAATGATCATATTTTACTTGTGCAAATATAAGTTGATGATATTATTTTTGGGTCAACTAACCCCAAATTATGTGAGAAATTTTCCAAGTTAATGAAGGAAAAATTTGAAATGAGTATGATGGGTGAACTGACGTTCTTTCTCGATCTGCAAGTGAAGCAATTGGAAAGGAGTACTTTTATCAGTCAGACCAAATACACGAAAGAACTGTTTAAGAAATTTGGCATGGAGACATGTTCAGCTGCAAGTACTCCCATGAGCATATCGATTAAATTAGATAAAGATGAAGAGGGAATATCAGTTGAGATGACAATCTACAGAGGTTTAATAGGTTTTTTGTTATACCTAACTACTAGTCGTCCTGATATTGTATTTGTTGTTTTCATGTGTGCTAGATTTCAGGAAAATCCTAAGCAATCACATTTTTCAGGTGTCAAACGCATATTGAAATATCTTAAAGGCACGCAAAATGTGGGCTTATGGTATGCTAAGGACTCATCTTTCAATTTAGTTTGCTATTCAGATGAAGATTATGCAGGATGTAAGCTTGATCGTAAAAGTACCAGTGGATCATTTCAGTTTCTATGAGACAGACAGATTTCATGGTTTAGCAAGAAGCAAACATCCATAGCAACTGCGACAACTGAAGCAGAATATCTAGCTGCTGGAAGTTGTTACGCTCAACCACTATGGATTCAGCAACAACTGAAGGATTATGGAGTCATTGCAGAAGAATCACCAATCTTCTGTGACAATACAAGCACAATTGCGATTACCTATAATCTAGTTCTTCTCTCCAGGGTCAAGCACATTGACGTCAGACATCACTTCATCAGAGATCATGGTCTAAATAAGGCAATTATGTTGTAGTGCAATTCAATTGAACAACAAGCAGCTGACATATTCACAAAGCCATTACCCGAGACTAATTTTTCTTACTTTCGAAATATTCCTGGTTTAACTGATTTGTCTTAATATTAGTTGCTTTGTTATGTCAGTTAATAGATTGTTTAACTGTCACTAATTATCTTTTAAGATAGTATCAGTTAGGATGCAAAAGTAATTAAAGTAATAAAGATTAAACAAACATTGACTGAAATAAATTTTTTATTGATTGGAACGAGTATCTATTACATTGTTTATATATCTCTCTATTGCATCTAACCAGAAATTCATCCATGCGTACAATTTGCCAGTGGCAGACTTCGTAAACTCATCTGAAAAAGCAATCTCTTTCAGAACCTTCTGCTCTTTGAGTAGCATCAGATGAAGGACTTCCTCTGTAAAAATTTCTGAAGCTTGAGCAACACCGAGTCGACTCATATATTTAGCTTCAGTTGACACTCGTTTTCTAGTGACCTCCAGTTCTTCCTCTCGGGAGGACTGCAGCTCCTGGATTTTTGTCAGATTGACAAAGTCTTCTCAAAGACGGGGTATTCTATTTTCAGCTTTCGAGCAGCTTCAATGGACTGCTTAAATTCCTCAACCAAATCTGGTTGTCGTGAACTACCTATGGCGTCCATTTTTTGTTGTGTTAATTTTTACTATTTGCTGAAATAACCAAGTGATATTGTGACTAATCTCTTCATTCTTATTTATAGATTAGCTTCGAAGTCATCTGAAGAGACATGTTTGTAATCTCCGAGGATTCATCTTCCAAGGATAAGAATCTTCTTACTTTTATGCAATATAGTTAGTGGGAAATCGTTAACTTAACTTAAATCTATTTATGTCAGTTTTTGTAATTATTATTCAGTTAGTCAATTGTTCGTTAGTCAACTGATTATCAGTTAGTATGAAGAAAGAAAATAGCAATGAATCGGAATAACAATTTTATTGATAATATCTTTCTATCTATTACACGATTCAGTTCTCTTTCAACAGCGTCTAGCCAAAGGGACATCCAACTAGACATCTCATTGCAGGCAATTCTTTCGAAGCCTTCTGATATAGCAATTCTTTCCAGCACCATCTGCTCCTTCCTAAGAATCAAGTAGTAAAGAGCTTCGTCAGTTACAAGGTATGAAGTGAATGACATTAAGACGCTTCTTATATTTGATCTCATTTGCTTTCTGTTTATCGATAGCAACTAATCTATCTTGCTGGATGGTTTGGAGGTCATGTATCTTAGTCCAGGTGTACATGACTCTTTAAAAGACATAATCTTCAATGTCTCTTTTCCACCTCTCCATGCGTGGAAGTCTTGCTGCAGGATTAGGATTGTTGGAACTTCTTGGTCTATCCATCTGTGCTTAATTGTTATTATTAATATCTAATGAAGTTGATCTTATTTATAGAAAGACTCTAACTGAAGAAACAAAAGAAGACGAAGATACATCAGTCAACAGAATGCATTTAATTTATCCAGAATGAGATTTTCTTACTCTCTATTACTTATACATATTTATTTAGGGGGAACATCGATTAGTTAACTGATAAGACATTCGTCAGTTGGTCTTCAACTGAACTGATCCAGTTCTCAATTGATCACTCAGTTATTGACTTAAATGATCTTATCATATAAGTTAACTGATTATTTGATAAGTATTCCATATTAAGTGATGTGATTGTTAAAATTACGCATTTAATTTATGTCATTCATTGAATAGTAATATGATATGTGGCCCCACGTAGTCCATTAGACTTCTATTCACGTTTTCACCGCACGTACACACAATCTTATTCAATTTATCTTGGACTGACACGTGTCCAAAAATTTGAACAGTCACAAACATAAGTAATTGTACCGCCTCATTTCAGTTTCTTCACGAGCATTTCAATTTCTGGAACTTATCAAACATACAAAATTCTTTCTTCTTCGCATATATTCAAATTAGAAATGTCAAGCCAAGTTCCGGTCTACATGCTAAAAATGCTATGGCAATTGATTTCGACTTCGTCCTCTCTGTTAAGGACAAAGTCGTTCAAAGTATCTTTCTGAAGCTGGAAGCGGCTGGTTTGAGGAAATTTTTTGGGTCATCTACTCAAGAAATTTATTCCAAAGAAAGTTAGGATTTCTATAACAACGGCTTTCTCTCAGCTGAAGGAAAGATTACAACCACTGTCAATGGAAAATTGCTGACTATTGACGAAGAAACGTTTAGTTCCATCTTCCACCTATTGTCTGATGGCCTTTATCACTACTCTGAAGTGAAAGTCGCCGATGTGGAGGAGATGCTCACACTTTTATCTGCTGATGGGAGGAAGATAAAAGTTTCTGATCCCAAGAAAGAGCTAAAATATGAATATCAATTGCTGGCAGATATAGTGGCAAAAGGTGTTCTAGCCAAAGCGGGTTCTTTTGCTGCCCTCACCCTCGAGAAATTTCAGATAATGGCTACTCTGGTGAATGGACGCAAGCTGAACTGGTCAACCATATTGTTCATCCTTTTGAAAAACATGGTTCAATCGACAAAACAGTCCAAAGGCTTTGCTGTGCCGATCAGCTTTATTCTGAAGAACAAAGGTTTGGAGGATGATTCTTCTGAGAAGTCATCCAAATAGAAAGTCTTCACCGATAAGAATGTTCAGTCACCGAAGACCAAGCTGGACATGTCTCTTGAGCAGTTTGTCAAATCAAGAAGGAGATTGGGACACAGACAACTCCCAAATCAGTCAAGAAGACCAAGAACTTGTCTCAGAAAAAGACAATCAAGAGGAAACTGATTGTCAGTGAGACTGAATCGGAGAAAACCCCTTCTTAAAAAATTTTGAAGAAGCCAAGAACCTAGAAAACCAAGCCAACAGCTATTCTGGAAACAATCCCAGCTGAAATATTGAGGCCAGCTGGAGCTGAACATCTTATCAGTGCCATACCTATCAGGGCAGTTCCAGTTTCTTCATCAATTGACAGTTAGTTACCGCTTCCAACTGCTCCATCAAAGGAGATTATCACTGAATCTTGTGATAAACAAAAACAATCTAGGTTGAAAGCACCACTGATCACAATTACCGGCCCAACTACTCTACATTTTGCCAGGCCCAAGGGAGTGGTGATGCGTGACAAGGTGGATGCAACAATGTCAGGACTGAGTATTTCTCATGTCCTCACTGACCCGAAAGGAAAGGGCAAGATGATAGAAGAGCCCCAACCGACCAATCCGATTCAGACTCATATCGAATTAATTTGGGAAGAGATAAATGAGTTTTCTGAATCGAAGTTGAAAACTTATAACGAATGGGTCAGATTTAGGACTGAAGTGTTTGCCAAGCGATTGCAAAAGACATCTATTTTGAATAACTTCATCGCTTTGGAAACCATCGTCCTAAGGGTAGTCAAAGCTGCCACCATTGCTCAAGCGTTGGCGAGGAGGACGTAATTTCTTTGATCTGATGCGTGCCAAGAAGCTAGCCGAGTCATCGCTCAGCTACGCAAGAACTATGATCCTACCGGTCCAATTGCCTTCAATGACACAGCAATTTATGACCAGTTGGACACGGGTCTATTATCACTGCAAATGAAGATTAAAGATTGGGAATTGGGTCAACAGTTAACTATTCCTACAAATTCCCAAAATTCATCCTCAGAAGAGCAGGCTGAACCATCATCTCAACAGCTAGAGCCATCCCCGGAAGCAGATGTTGAGCTAACTGAGCAAGTAACTGTTCCTTCTTCAAAGGATGCTCAACAATCATCTTCTACTCTTCAATCTCCTCCCAAAGGTCTTCAACTATATACCAATACTGAGTTTTCTCTGGCAAATATCGATGAAGCCAAACAATCAGTTGCCACTGATATCCAACTGACTTATTTAACTAGAGAATCCGTTGAAGATTCGAGCAAAACTGAAGAACTAGCCTCAGAGGCTATTTTACAAATTTAAGAACCAGTTCAGTCACCTGCCACGACTGAACAGGCAGTTCAAGCTGAAACTGAAGTGGCTCAGTTGAACGCGGAACCAACTGAAAAAGTGCCAATTGGAGAGTTGACTGAAGTATCAGCTGATCAACCAACTGAAGAGCCTACCTGAAACGTACCGTACTTTTACTACTTCAAAATTTGCGGAAAAATTAAAAATTTTCTTAAACATAAAATTCATACAGTCGTTACTTATCATTCAACATAATAATATTTAAAATCAACATCCCATACTCAAATTTTCCAACAAAGTACTTATTCCAAATTATCTCACAACCAACATAAAAACATAATATTTTAAAGTTTTCATAAAACATAAACATAGTGGTCCTCGGGTTTAGCCTTCCGCTCAGTCCAAGCCTGCCCCTTGGTCGCCACCTCCTGTCTCCTCATCAACATACTCACCTGCATCGATCAAGTCTAGTGAGTCTAAAGACTCAACACGTATAAACTGGAATAACGAGTACTACATAATAAAATCGCATGCAACTTAAAAATAGAACATACATAAATTCAAACTTGAACTTGCATAATAAACTTGAAACTTGCATAATAAATTTAAAACTTTCATAATAACCTTAAAACTTGAACATACATACTTTGAAACTTGAACTTGAATAATAGCTTGAACTTTGCATAATAACTTTGAATTTTGCATAATGACTTTGAACATACGTACATACATACTCTGACGTGCCATCATCATAAACTTTCATAAACATACTGCATACTTGAACATAATTGAACATACGTAACTTCATCATTTTCGTAGAGGATGTTTCAAAGCAAGTGACCCTTAACATAATAAATATCTGATAAGACAAACCACAGTACTGGGCTGACAGAGACGTATCCACTGCCACATACATGAGATCCCTGTTCATAATTTAACAGGCCAGTTGATCCACGTTCATAATTTAACGCTTCACAACCACGATCTAACCCGTTCATAATTTAACGGGCGGATTGGTCCCCGTTCATAATTTAACGCTTTCCAATCCTAACTTCAAACCCGTTCATAATTTAACGGGGTGGAGAGGTCCTCGGCCACGTTCACCGACTTCCAAACCCATTTACTTTTGGTCACAAGACATTTAGCATACCTCAAAAACTTCAAATATTTTCTTTGCACGTCATACATACTTACTTAGCGCTGAGGGATTCATTGGATGTCAATCGTGTCGTTGCTGCAACATACTAACATGAATTCATAAGCTTAACGCGTACAACTTAAACGTAAAAGTCATGCTTAATCTCAAGCTAAATAATTTCTTAGAACATTCTATAATTTCTCACCACTTGACCTTGTAAAACATTAATGTTAAATAATACCATAACACCTCAAACCAAACCTTAAGTGATAAAATATTTATCCCAAAAACTGAAGCTACACGGACCCCGTACCAAGGTCAGGCCCCGGGTCCGTGTAGGTACTGCCTCATATGTGTCATGTAAAAGAAGGAGCACGGACCCCGTCCCTAGGTCCGTGTACGGGTCCGTGTCTGTGCGTTTAAATATGTGTCGAAGAAATGAAAAGGCACGAACCCCGTGCTAACCTCCGTCTCCGGGTCCGTGTCCGTCTGCCCAACGAATTATTTGATGAAAATTTTATGACATGTCTATTCTCCCAATTAACACATAATGCATCAAGATTCCACACTATGAGACCATTCTAGGACACCATAACAATGAACTAAACTTTTATAATCACCCTACAATTTATACGACCCAAAAATACTGTCATTTATATTAAAGTTTATTTCTTACGACTTCTTAATAATTCAAGCTTTTAACGACATGAATCGAAACCTCAAAAATACTCTAAACATCATTACTAACTTTCTTATATGCAGCAACGATCACCCATCGATCCCCAACAAAGCCTGCAACATAAAAACTTCAAGAACACATTAAAATTCATAACTTTCTTGAAACACGATTTGAGCAGTCATACGAAAAACATCATAACTCACTCGTTTTTAATCCAAATAACTCGAATTTTATATCAAATCGAATGTATCGAAAAAGATCTACGTTTTTGTTGTTGAAAGTTTTCTCAAAATATGTACAGAAAAATTGCAGTTTTCGAAAGACCATCATAACACGAAATTTCAACTCCAAAAATACTTCCAAATACATTCGGTAGATTTTTCTGCTCAAACTTCTACATCATACATACATTTTTATGCTTAAAAACAACTTAATACATAATATGACATGATCGATGCAGCAAGAACAGATTATACGTGCCTTTTGATATTTAAAAATACCGTAACGACGATACCGAAGCGGAGACGATACGGAAGACGATCCGGGACTAACTTTGCTCGAATTTTTCTTGAATAACCTCAACCAAAAGATGCTGGAATATTGCAAAGAAAAAAAAAGATGGACGTGCTCTTGGAAAGACAATTTGATAAAGAAAAGTGGAGAGGAACCAAAAATAATAATGGAGAGAAGAGTTTTTTAAAAACTTTCTTTTCTCCTTAGTCAAATAGGTTGAATAACATGTGTTTTGTTTTGTGTGTATATGTAATATACGTGTATATGTATGTGTAAAGGTGTGAGTGTGAGTCAAATTGTGTGTGCTTGCATGTTTAAATAAATCATTTAGTAAATGATCATTTTAAGGATTTTAAATTAATATAATAAAAATACTAATTAATCAATTAGTATACTAAATAAAAATGATGATTCTCTACTAAAAATAATACATCCTTAAATTAATAAACTTTAAAAGTTTAAAATTCTAAAATAACTTAATATTCAAATTAGGCTTTAAACTTCATAAATTATTTAAAAATGCCTCAAGCCTAACTTAAAATAAAATACCACAATAATATTTACTAAAATCGTCCCGGTCTCCTTTCCTTGATTCCGCCTCGAATAAACATCTGAACATAAACTCAAGAAAACATTTTAACGTACATTAAATAAACATAAATAATTAAAATAATAAATTTCATAAATTAAATGAAAGTATGCATTAAAATCATAAAATACATAAGGAATTTAATAACTTGCACGCACGTGGTTCATATGGACTTAAAATTTTCGGGACTTCACACTACCAGCTCAACTGCTGTTCAGACTTCCATTCCTCCTCCAGAACTTCAACGGGAAGTAGTTACAGAAATGGTTACCGTTGTGACTGAATCAACTGATAAGGCCTTGGTAATCTTTAATGAAGAAGACAAGGAGCATTAACCAGAATTCTCTGAAGTTATTTCTCCTGAGATACCAATGGCTACTGATTCCATGATAGAAGACATTCAGTCCAACCTTCTCCATTTGATTTCATCTATTTATGATATCAAGTCAATCCAACTGCTGCACACTTTGAAGATTGATTCTATGAAGGAGAATACAATGAAGAACCTACACCAGGTTACAAAGGATATTACTTCCTTATTTCTCCAAATAGATAAATTAAAGAAAGATCGAGTGACAGTTCAAGCACATTTCCAGACTCAAGACATGTTCAAAAATCGCATTGAATTTTTGGAAACTGTGGTGACAAAGAGAATGGATCTGATGCAAGAACAAATAATGAATATCATATCTAATGTCATCTCGGAAGTTCGTGCATTATCCAGCAGGGTTGGTGAGTTTGACACAAAAGGGGAAGAGGTAGGAGAACAGCAGAAACTATCCAAGAAGAGACCTAGTCAACTGACTGATCAAAGACTAGCCGATAAAATAGCAAAACATTAAAGAAATCCAGATCAGTTAGAAGAAAGTCTTTATATTCAGTTGAGAAATTTGGTAGATTTTGAGGATTTTTAGACAATAGAAGATTCTTTTATTCTTTCATTCTTTGTACGAATTTGTACATTGAAATAGTTGTCAATAAAAGATTATTTTATCTACGAAGAGTTCAGTTTGATCAGTTCACATATTGTAAGTTTTGTCAAACACCTAAAAGGGAGAAATTGTTGGAAGCTTAATTTTGGAGTTTGATAAATTGAGCGTGAAAAGATTGAACAACTGATCAAGAAGACTGAGAGTAACTGAACAAAAAAATTCGTAAATTGTTAGCTACCCGAACTGAAGATTAGTGCGCATATAATCGAAGGCAACTGAACTAAGCTAACTGAACTAAGTAATCAATTGGATGATCAGTTGGAATTGATCAGTTACACTACAATCAGTTGAGAGCAATCAGTTAATCATATCGACTATATCAGTTTGACACATTATCAGTTAAGGAACGATGCTATCAACCAACAACTGTACAAGAGCAGACTGCAACATGTAGTAGGAACGCCACATTTCAGAAAAGCTGCAGTGTACGATTGTCAGAAAAATATTGACATGACTATACAACATATATAAAGATTCAAATGCATTCATTGTTACCGTTTGAAGCAAAGCCTATAAATAGTCGAGAAGATCAGCTGAAGAAGGGTAATCAAGCTACGAAACTATTCAAGTTATCAAGCAGAACTCTGTGTATATTCTTTTAGTTCAAAATCTCTCAAAAGCTCACGCTTATTATTATTCGATCTTGTAGAGATCAGTTGTGCTAAAAAGTTATACACCAATTGAGTACTGATAAATTATATTGGAAATAAGAGTTTTAATTTTGGTATTGTTAAGTCCAAACTGAAGTGGGTTTGTACAAATCTTTGTATAGATGAAAGTATTTTTAGTGAATATCCTATCTTCGAGATAGAAGATGTGACGTAGGAGTGTTTGAAAAGTCTCCGAACATCCACAAATCTTGAGTCCTTCAATTTCAGTTTTATTCTATCTGTCATTCAGTTTATTTCCGCACTTTCATTAGTTAACTGATTGGCATTGACAACAAGATTCCTGAATTCAATTTATCACTAAACCGATTCATTATTCGAAAAGATTGTGAAAATTGTCAAGTGTTTATTCAACCTCCCTTTTAAACACTTTTTCACTCCCAACCAATCTTAACAGGCTCATTTAGGCCAATTTTAAATG
The DNA here is from genome assembly GCF_025594145.1 of Primulina tabacum. Lineage (NCBI taxonomy): Eukaryota > Viridiplantae > Streptophyta > Magnoliopsida > Lamiales > Gesneriaceae > Primulina > Primulina tabacum. The sequence continues at coordinate 39,133,614 of NC_134561.1, read as the reverse complement.
AGTTGAAAAAATTTCAACCCAACTCACTCTAATTGTTTGGCGGAATGGGCCAACCCGATGGACTCAATCCAAATTTACGGCTCTAATCACAATGATCTTTCAACGTTTTTTATTCATGTAACTTATAAATGTAAACCACAACAAAATGTTGGACGCAATTTTTTTTATTTTAACACATAAATTTTAGTCAACGAGCAGAAGTAAAGATATTTAAAAATTAGAAACTTTTTTTAAAAAATTATATCACAATAATTTTTTTGAGCATATTTTATTAAAGTAATTTATAAACATAAACTATAAACATTTAAAAAAAACGAATTAAATATCGAAACAAAACTACGTGATATAGTTAATATTTTTTAAAAACATATAATTTAACAGCAAAACTCATATGAGATATTCTCACAGGTCAATTTTATAAGACAAATCTATTATTTGGGTCATCCATAAAAATATTATTTTTTATTGTAAATATGAGCATGATTGACTCATCTCACGAATAAATACCCGTGAAACAGTCTCACAAGATACCTACTCTTAATTTAAACATATAATTTCTAGCTTTGCCACAAGTAGAATAAAGAGATTAGAAAATTAAAACTCTGAAAAAAGACATAATTTTATTTAAACATATAATTTCTATCTAATGACCACAATTAGATTAATGAGTTTAAAAATTATCTCTACAAAAAGGCATATAACTTTTATGTAAACATATAATTTCTGGCTAGTGGCCACAAGTAAAATAAAGAGAGTAGAAAATTATAAACTCTAAAAAAGTATATCACAATGATTTTTATCATATTTTATTCAAGTGATTTATAAAAGTAAAAGTCATATAATTTTTATTTAAACATATAATTTTTTGTTAATAGCCACAACTAAAATAAAGAAATTATAAAATTATAAACTCTAAAAAATAAATATCACAATGATCTTTTACTATATAATATATATATATATATATGTATGTATGTATAAGCCCACATGATCATCATTACTTGAGAAACCATGAATATCACAAATTTGAATTCATCACAGTCGGATACTCAAGAACCAGAATCTCCAATATCAGGTTCTCCCGCAGTAAATTCATTTTCAATTAATTTAAGCAGTGGTGAAAATGCAGGTAGAACTCTATCTCAACGACCTCTTGGAGTGAAAAAATCCAAATTAAAGAAAAAAAAGAGAAGAAAATATATCGGAATTAATTTCCACGATGAAGGAAGGACATCACGAGCTTATCAATGTATTGCAAAAGGGATCTACCGATGTGCAACAAAATTATGATATTAAGCTGTTAGCATTGCAAAATGAGCAAAAAAAAAAAACTAGAAATTCGACAACAACAAATAGAATTGGCTAAAATTCAGGAGGAGAATAAAGTTTTGTACATGAATTTAAGCAAAATTGACGATCCAAAAATGCGTCAAATTGTTCAAAATAAACGAGCAAGAATTATGCAAAAAAGAGATGCAGAACGTCGTCAACATGAGAGCAGCTCATTTGGAAAATATTTTGGTATTTTGGAGGATCTGGATCCGGATTCGATTTTCCAAATTATTGATGATTTAGTTTGTTTATATTTTATTATATTTGCATTGAAATTATCTGAATTCGAATTCGTATTTTTATTTTAGTTGTGTCCTTGAATGTTTATACTAATTGAACAAAAAAATATGACACATGGTATTATTTATGGGATGAATATGGTCGTTCAAATATAAAAATATATGACCCATTTAAAATTTAATTAAATAAAAGGGATTTTGACTTTTTTAAATAGAGGAAAAAGAGTTGTATGGGATAAAAAAATTTATGGTTTCAGACTACGGTGCGGTCTTAAAAAATTGAGCGAGTACTCGAAGTGAGTCGAGCAGCTCGACCCAAAGCTGAAGGGCTCAACCCACCTGAATCGAATAGCTCGACCCACTTTTCATCTTTTTTTTAAATATTTCTATATATTAAATTAATATAATAATATCATATTATTCATATATTATTATATGAATAATATTAATAAAAATTAATATTTATAATTTTTTTTATAAATATTTATAATTTAAAAAACTAAAAAAAATTAAAAAAGAAAACTCCTCTACGCTAAATTTGACGCAGAGAAAAATGAAGCTGAGCTATTTTATTCCGTTGGAGGAAACCCAACACCAAAATAGTGTGAAAGATGCCTTTAAGATAGATAATGAAAATTAAAAATCAGTAATATATACCATATATATATTATATATATTCATATAGCACAAATTAAAATAGAGGAAACAGAATCTCAATCCAAATGCATGCAAATCTTTTTAATCTAATTTTGTAACACGCATGTTCCTTTTTATGATTATATTATATTATATTATATTATTACAACTTGAAAGTTACTCCCCACCTGCATCCTTTGACCAATTAATTAAAGATATAAAAAAAAAGAGTTGCTTAAGGCCAATTATTCCCTTGTAAATAATACAAGTAGAATTTTATGAAAGTGAAGATATTGGTTTTCAATTTCAAATTAGCACCAACAGAAGTCGGGCAGTGAGAGAGAGTTAGGTCAAAAATACCATAGATAAAGTAAGAGAATTAATATCCACAACTTTTAGATGTTTTTATTTATATTTTTTTGTAAAAGACCATATTTTTTTGAGAGACAATATCTATATTCGTGTGTAAAATCATCTCATTGTTGTAAATAAAGAATTGATATTATTCAACGTTCAAAATTAGAGTTATAAATATTGAAAATTAATGTGTGTGATAATGTATTTAATGATTTATTTATTTTTGAATTATTTTCAAAAAAATTTATAAATAGGTCTTTCAATTTATGAAAAAAACACAATTAGATAGACAAAATTTTATAGAGTTTATAGTTTAATATATTTTATGAATTTAAAATTTTTTATCGTAAATTTTTACAACACTCAGGTTAATTTTGTTTTTTTGCAAAATTAATATTAATATAGCAATAGGATACTCTGCTTGATTCATCGCATTCGTCTTCCAAAAACTATTCATTCCTAGCTTCCTTCCTCGCAAAACCCATTTCATCCTCATCTGCTCAAACGAAACAATGACTGACGAATTCTCCAAGGCGATCGAACTCGGCCTCAAGCTGTCCAAAAGAATCTACTACGGCAACGACGTATCAACCGTTTCATCACCGCCACGCACGCTGTCGATGATGGCGGAGCCGGAGACTTACCTCCCGAAGGCAGTCATGCTGTACGCCGAGATTTATGACCCTTCTGTTGTTGACAATCCGAATGTTCCCAGCTACCAACCCTACGTTTACGGCAGGTGCGAGCCGCCGGCCTTAATTCCGTTGCACATGCATGGGATGTCGATGAAGGTTGATTGCCACTTGGATATGGCCTTCGTTACAATTAGCGGCGCGTGGCACGTGCATTGTGTCGCCGCGAGTACGAACTGTAACTGTCTCGTTGCCGTACCGGTGGGTGAACAGGTAATACTGGTGCGCATATTTTCTTGACTTCGTGTGTGTGGTGTGTTTCCGCAGATCCATTTTCGTTGACATATTGAATATGAACCATGATTTTCATCATCAGTGCCGAATTTTATCGGTTGGCTTTCCATTGATATTGAAGTCCAGTGATTTCTTTAGACGAAGCTACTTGATCTAATTTTGTCTTAACTTCACTTTTTATTAAGCATTAATTGGCTAACAGGGATCAGTTCTAGGTGTAGAGGTTGAAACTCCTCTTAAGTCATACTATACCGAATTGGTTAGTACTATAGAGTTAGAAAAGGTAGCAGACTATAAAGATGGAGTCCTGATAAAAGGCCGGATATACACACTAAAAATACCCCAGGTGATTGCCAGTTTCTCTAAACATTTCGAATTATTTTTCCCACTTTGCACGTGTCACTGAATTTTTCTTCCTAGGTGGAGGGCGGAACCGAGCTATCCGTGAGAGTCAGTTGGTCCCAGAAGTTGTTGTATCAAGATGGGAAATTTAGCCTTACTGTGCCGTTCACTTTTCCTTCCTATGTTGTCCCTGTGATGAAGAAACTACCTAAAATGGAAAGTATTTTAGTGAATGTAAATTCCGGCGTAGGAACTGAAGTCTCGTGTGAATGTTCTACACATCCTCTGAAGGTACATCATATTAGGCAGGTCACTTTATATTCCGGGGACCGAAATTCTAATTTCTTCACCTCTCACAGAGAATAACACACGAAACCAGGAACATAGGATTTTCGTGTGAGAGGGAAGTTTCAACGTGGTCGAGGAATGACTTCAGTTTTTCATACCATGTAAGATACGAGCTACACGCTTTGAACTTTTCTTGTATACTCTATTTCGTTATGTTTGCACACAAAACGTTTCCCCGGATGGTTCTTCGTGTCTAAAGTAAGAGCTTAGCCAAGCATCCGATTTACTATCTTTTGTTTTCTAGCTTTTTCATGTACTTTTCAGGTTTCTTCAAGTGATATAGTATCTGGTGTACTGTTGCAATCTCCATCTCTTCATGATTATGATCAGAGAGAGATGTTTTGCTTTTATCTATACCCAGGGGAAATGAAGGTTGGTAAGGAGTCCCCTTAGGCTGATAAATTTTTTTCTCTTATTACTAGTGCAAAATTTCCCCTTGTATGATGCCTAAATCAAATATCTTTCAACTAACGGAAATGATAAATTACCTTCTACCGTTGCATTTTGCTAGAATTAAAGACTTTAGACCGGAAGTTATTAATCGTCAAGTTCAATCCTGAAATGGAAGTTAAATAAGTTTTATAAAAATTTCAAGTCACGTTTCCTTTTATTTTCTGTATTGCGGCTCTGCTTCAGTTATTTCAGAATTAGATAGGAAAGTTTCATGTTTCCCTAATCTCATCAGTTGCCAACTTTTACAGGTTTTCAGAAAAGAAGTTGTATTTGTAGTTGATATAAGTGCTAGCATGCGGGGAAGTCCACTCGAGAATGTTAAAACAGCAGTCTTAGCTGCTCTATTAAAACTTAACCCTGTAGATACTTTCAACATTGTAGCTTTTAATGGAAATTCTTCATCATTTTCCACATCCATGGTATCGGCAACTAAGGAAGTGATTGAAAAAGCTTCAGATTGGATTGGGGTGAATTTTATTGCAGAGGGAAGCACAAATATCTCGACTCCTCTGAACCAGGTTTTTTTTTATAAATTACATAATTCAGTGATCCATGAAGTTCTGATTTTATTTTTTATTTGCCCGTATCTTGACCTTCTGCATGCCAGACAATTTGGGTAATAGCTGTTAATGTATTAAGTTTAATTAAAAGCAAAATCATGTCGGAATGCACAAATTGGATGATGAATTATGTTTTACCTCTGCTAATTTCTATTATCTTTTCTCATGTTAGGCAATCAATATGTTCTCCAAAACCAGTGGTGTTCTTCCCATCATTTTCCTCATTACTGATGGATCGGTTGAAGACGAAAAAGATATTTGTGAAACCATGAAATCTCACCTTTTGGAGGGAGGCTTGACAAGTCCACGAATTTGGACATTTGGCATAGGTGACTTGTTAGTCATCCCTTTGTTTGTTTGTCTTCTTTGCACTTGATCTTATTCTTACTGTTTACTGTATTACTATTGACATCGAGTCAGCATTGTGCATTCAGGTTCATATTGCAACCATTATTTCTTGCAAATGCTTGCACAAATTGGAAGGGGTTATTATGATGCTGCCTTTGATGTAGGTTGGTTTCAACGTTCCATTCCGTTGCCTTGTGTACAAGCTTCGTTTCTTCATACCATATCCTAGTTCTTTAAAGGAAATTCTAATATTTCACTTTATCCAGATTCTGTGAACGTGCTGTTGGAAAGACTAATAAGCAATGCGTCAAAAGTCATACTTGCAGATATAAGCATTGATGCTTCGAAGGATCTCGATTCACTTGAGGTATGATTAATTATAACAGTGATACCTTACGATCGTCGGGAGTAAACAAACATTTGTTTGTTCCTGTTTCATTAGACCGGAATATCATAATTGAAATCGCAGAGAACAAAATTGCATACTATCATGTCCCTATTTTCAGTATACAAAATGCTTCGACACTTACTATACACTCTAATCTTATTATCTCGAATCATTGCGTTATGCACTTGATTAATCAGAATTTGATTATATAGCACGTCTATCCAACGTACTCTACAAAACCCTGACATCCAACTGCTTTTCTCATTGCAGTTTCATCCATTTCATTTGCCAGACCTGTCATCTGGATGTCCATTGTTTGTATCAGGAAGATATTGTGGGAACTTTCCTGACTTTGTTGAAGTTGGCGGGACGTTGGCCGATTCGAGCAGTTTCGTAATACAAACGAAAGTTCAACAGGCAAAAGATATACCTCTTGACAGTGTATGTCTTCAATTTATTGACAATGAGTCACCTTCGTAAAACTCATGAAATTGAAAATATTTTGATGACATATATACAACTTTAATTCCATTTTCGTTTGGCTATGTACTTCTAACAGGTATTTGCGAGGAGACAAATCGACGCCCTTACATCTCATGCGTGGTTTACAGGAAGCAAAGCTCTAGAGGAAAAGGTTTGCTCTCATGTTCTCAATCTAAAATTATGATATCTAAATGTATAACTAATCTGAATCGAGTTCTAATTTTATTTGTACTCATGAGCTTAAAATAACCCTTAGTTGAAAGCTCTTTAAATGGTTGTTATTGTCGGCTGCAAATCTTGATTAACACTCGATCTCTGCCAATTAAATGATTTTTTTACTGGAATTACACTGTACTTGTAGGTTACGAAACTGAGCTTGCATAGCAGGGTTCCTTCCGAGTATACGAGAATCACTCTGGTTGAGACTAACAGTGACAAGATATCTACCAAGTCAGACACAATACAAAAGGTATATATGTAGAAGCTGATACTAGTTGGAGATTGGGTCTCCAGACATTCCTCGAACTGATCATAGATAATAAAGCACTGTATATTTATACCCCTTCTTTTAACTAGCACACTACCTTTTTACCACTACCACTTCATACACTTATTTAGTATTTATATTTAATTTTATCAATTACATTTGTCTGTACGATCAGCTAGCTTCGTTTCCTCTGCACTTGTCTGCCTCATATCAGTATATGCTAATTTCGTTCTAAAGCAACTCCTTTGAAGTACAAGAAGTGAAAGGGGTAAAATGTTCCTTCAAACTGTGACTTTGCAGAAGATTACACTTTTGCGAAGCCTTGGCATTGGCTTCGGTGATCTGGAGGCCACAGCTGAGAACCGGCCTCCTGAAAGTGCTGAACCCAAGTTATACGAAACTCGAGAAATGATATTTAAGGGAGCTTCAGATTGCTGCGGACGGATGGTCCATTCCTGCTGCTGCATGTGTTTCATTCAATCCTATAATCGACTTAACGACAAGTGTGCCATCACTCTCACTCAGCTGTGCACCATTCTTGCATGCTGCGGATGCATTGAAGTTTGTTATGATATATGTAATGGATGAAAAGTAAATATCACAGTTTGTTGATTTAGTAACGTAAGATTACTAAATAATTAATGATTTTTAAATAGTAGAATATGACATAATTTGGTCATATGAAGTCCAAATGATTTGAAATTTGGATATAACGTAGAAAACTCAAAGATATAGAAGTTTCATGTTTTAAGTTTTTTGAAAATTTGGTCATTTGAATGATCCAAAGAGATATATCGGTGTTAAAATGTTAAATATTATATATGATATTATATTATATTATAATAATATAATATAATATTAAAAGATAAAAAAAATATTAAAAAAAAAAAGAAAATTGAGGCGGTAGATTGAATTGAAATTCAATTCCACCGCAACACTTTCAATTCAATTCCACCGCAACACACTGTTAGACGAGAGAGGTGAGGGTTTTGATTTTTTTTTCGATCGTGCGATTAATCGGTTTATACAATCGATGAACCGACTCAAGTTTTGGAATCGTTGACACGAGGTCTTCGATTTGGGTATAAATTTTATAGTTTTTGTGATATTTGAAATCCGTCGATTTCTAGAATAAATCTGATAAATTGTTAAATCATACTGAAATTGAAGATTGTTGAATAGTGTATGATTTTAACGAAATAGAGAAGATTATAGTGGTGTTATTTTGAATTATTCCTAATTCATTTTAATTAGAGATTTTTAATAGTTGGATTGAGATAGGAGCGTTGTTAGTTAGTTGTTGTTAATTCTGATTATATATTCGGAGTCTACGAAGTATAGGACACGCGTTGATATAAAGTTTTCGTAATTTAACGGATGTTGTAAAATAGCATATTATTTGAAGTTAATTAATTAGGGTGTAATTCATGGTAGTATTGTGAAATAAATACACCAGAATATTAAATTGTTGAACGATAAGAGTTTATAATCGAGTTTTATATTTTGTTGAATTAATTGTTGTTGGGCTATTTGATGTTATATATTGAGGCTGTTATGATTGTGTTGATACGATGACAATGATCTGATAATTCTTGTTGAATTATTTAGATACGTTACAAGCCTCAAGATCAAAGAAATAGCCATATTTTATATATACTCGATTATCAGGTACGTATTGACGTACGAGCATACGTTGTTATTTTTTAGTATTGATAAATACTATTGTGTTGAACGATGGTAAATCACCGGAATTGAGTGATTTGATATTATATTTGCTGTTGTTTATTATTGTTGATGTTGTTGGCTGTCGTTGTTGGGAGACGTCACGTTGATGTTGTTCGTTCAACGATATTGTTGTCGCCGAAGTTGGGGTACGACGTATCGTGGATGTTATTCGTTCGACGATATTGCTGTCGCCGGTGTTGGGGTGCGACGTATCGTCGATGTTGTTGTTTGTTCGACGATATTGATGTCGCCAGAGTTGGGGTGCGACGTATCGTCGATGTTATTGTTGCAGTATGATATTGTTGAGGTTGTTGATTGCTGATTGTCCAGAAACGACAAATGGGGTATTTCTGTTATCATTTCAGTTATATCTTATGTTGTTGTTAATATAACTGTTATTTATTGCGATGATGATTATTGTATATGCTCACTCTTTGGGGGCTGTTTCTGTTGGACAGATTACAGGACTATGCCGTGAGACATGATAGTGGTGAAGGACTAGATATGTCTAGTCAAAAAATCCTGTAAATAATAGTAGATAGATACAGTATAGCTTATTGTTTTATTTGAGTTATATGTGTGTATTTATTTTACTGTTTCTGCTACACTGACGTAGATAGTGTGGTGATTGCATTATTTTGTCGTATATGCATTATATTATTACGTCGTCGAAAAGAAATTTTTTATGTACATGACGTCACATGTTGTATGATTACGTGGCGAGTTTTGGGGCGCCACAATATCTGCCTTGGTGAGTAGTGGAGTATGAATGTTTAGTAACTTTAATGCGTCTTTCCTTCAATTTTTGTTCTTGGATTTAGGTCAAAACTGGACTATACTAAATTGAATGTAATGTTTAATTTTGTAAATTACGGATGAGTGCTTGGAAATAACTGGAGGTTTTTTTTTTTTTTTTTTATATGTCTTCCCTTAAATTTTTTCAGTTCCCCCGAGAAGTAAAACGTGTATGCTAAATGATTAAAAATAAAAATTTCATGTATTGTATTTTGTACGTGAAACAAAATTATACTTTATATTATGAGATATACAACAGTTTTCCTTATAAAATTTTGATTTATTTAAAATAAAAAAATAAATACTTTTGTACTATGTTTTCAAAAAATTTCATAATTTTTTATGATATATGAGTAAAGTATAAAAATAAAAATATTTCTATCTTGATTTTGAAATTTAATATTATCCTAAGTTTTAACAGAGATGTGAAAAATTATGGTCAATTTTTGTTTTTATAAAATACTAAAAAGATTTCGGTGTACGAAATTTTGATTTACCCAAATTTTATTAATTCACACCAACAATAAAAATATTTTTTATATTATATTATTTAGAACCTTGTTATTATTATTATTATTTAAAAAAAAAACCAAATATATTCACAATGCAGGGTATGATTTTAAGCAACCATTTAATCATAAATTTCCATTATCATGGATGACTGATTACGCATCTCTACTTTTTGGGTATAAGCCCTTTGTATTCTGGCTTGGTACATGCTAGATATTCTTATAGATTTTAGGGTTTCTCAGATCTGATTTCTTCAACCAAAAGTCAACCAAACCTCTCCCGTTTTACTCATATTCTTGTAGTAGGGTTGTTGCAGGTTTACAAAGTTGACGCTTTTTCGGTATTTTGTTTCCTCTTCTGGTGTGGAGTGCAATTAAACAAGGCAAATCTGAGCTGCCAATGCAATTTGTTTCATCGAACTTGTTCGATTTTTCGGTTAATTATTGGAGAATACCGAAAAATTTGAAATCTTGTTTTGAACCACATCGATGTCTTGGGCAGGCCCGGAAGATATTTACCTCTCCACATCTCTTGCCAGCTATCTTGACAGTACGCTTTTCTTCCGAGTATTAGTTAATTTTTTATGATAGGAATTGGAAGTGGTAGATAACATGCCTTTTGGGTTTTTTCCCTTTTTGTTTTTCCTTTTGTTATGGGCTTTGATTCTTGCATTCTTCTTTGATTTTAGTGTCGTGAGTTCATGTTGTAGTTTTGTATTTTCGAGTTATGTATTAAACTTTTGTTTTCTTTTGTTTTGTTTTTGCCTGGTTTGATAAGGTTGCGTTCTTGATTGGTATTTGAGATATAATTGTGTTGAGAATTGGATTTTTTTCGCTTTATTTTATTGAATGTTTTGTTGATTCTTGCATTTTTTTCCAGCTATATACTTTATGCATGGTTCTATTGTTGGCATTTGTTGTCCTGAATTTTTTAGTATTGCTTTGTGTTTTGGTTTTCGATAGTTGTAATCTGCTACGAGCATAATTTTTCTGGAGAAAATAAAGTTAGAGGCTTCCAACCTTATCTGGAGAATCTTAGTTTCTAGATTGAGGCGCCAACATGTAATTGTGTCTCTGTAGCTTATAGTGCCGGGCTTTTTCTATGATACGACGAATAGGTTGTTGCTTTGATGAATGCCAAAGGAAATTAAGCTAGTTAGTGGTTGGAAAAATGAAAATTACGTAAATACTAATGGGTTCTCAATTCTTATCGAATATAAATAATGTATTTTGTTGGGAAATGATGAGACTATGCGTTAAAATTTAATCATTGTTAGACATCATAGAATTCAAAGATACTTGTTACAATAGAGGTGGTTGGACATTTTTTTTACTCTTTAAATGTAGACATTATTTGAATTGCTGGCCAGCGAGATTATATATGCATAACCTCATGGGATATATTGAGATGCTGTGCTTATTAATCTTGAAACTTAGCAGTTTCAGAGCTATTCAGTTTATAGTTCTTTACTTCATTATGGGATATGGTCTGTTTAAACACTCTTGCAAACTGATTCTTACCTCCTGAATTGAAATGCTTGCCTCTTTCCAGAGAAACTTCTTGTATTACTTCGAGATGGGAGGAAACTATTAGGGATTTTTCGTTCCTTCGATCAATTTGGTATTGATTTTGAATTCTTCTTACTTTTTTGTTTTCCATCACATTCCAATATCATATCTCTAACTAATTTTTTAATATCGTATATGTAGCTAATGCAGTTTTGGAAGGCGCATGTGAGCGTGTTATTGTTGGCGATCTGTATTGTGACATTCCATTAGGTCTGTATGTGATTCGTGGAGAAAATGTTGTGTTAATTGGGGAGCTGGTATGTGATGTGATATACTGAAATTTACTCTCAGACCATTTTGTTTTTTCCCCACTGACATAAGGTGGGATATGACTTGTCAGGACCTGGACAAAGAGGAACTTCCTTCACACATGACTTGTGTTTCACCTGCAGAGATAAGAAGGGTAAGCATACACTCATGGTGTTTATCTTCTCCTTGTTTAACTGTGTTTCTTTGTGAGACATGGAATAAGTTTTTAGCTTGCAACTTTCTTGTCCCTTTAGTTTCGAAAAGGTTGGAACTTCAAGTAGATTTTAATCAGAATAATGGTTCTCTTTTATATCATCATTTTTTCCTGTCCGGTGGTGTTGGGGTAAGATGTGGTATTCAGACGGAGATTAAGGTTTCAAAGGGAAATATTTGTGCTTTGACCTGACCTATCATTTTGCTTTTCTCCTCTTTAATCGTGCACTTCTGAGGTGCTATTGTAATGGCTCAAGTCCTTTTCCTCTGTTGGACCAGGCAAAGAAAGCAGAAAGGGAGTCTTCAGAGCTCAAGGGGATGATGAAACAAAGGATGGATTTTCTTGATATGGATTGAGTTACAAGGCTTCATCCGTACCATGTCATGACGTCTGCAAATATTATCGCGGATGCTCGCCGCAGCATGGGAGTATCAGTCAGAATGGAGGATCATTTTGCTTGTGTTCTATTTTATCAGAATTCAGCGTTGTGTGTAGCATGGATTTAGAAAATTTAGTTAAACGATCGATTGATATAACTAAGAAAGAAATTTAGCTTGATAATCTGGATCGATGGTGGTGGGGGTTTTTTTTTTTTGGGATGGGGGTTGCTCTTCCATGGTTTTTTTTTGGTGTTTTGGAAGGACTGAAATTTTGTTTGTGACTGAATGGAGCTTGGTATCTATCTGCTTGGCTGATTTTCAATTGTTCATTGTGTATAAGAAGTGAACTGGTGAAACTTATCCATTTTATGGTAACTTTTCAATTGCCATACACTCCACGAGCATATTTTCAAGTTTAGAGGTTGCATTTTTAAGCTCTACAATCATTGTATTTATCAGCAGCATTCCAGCTACATTCTTTTAGTTTTATAACAATTTAAGAATGGTTAGACTAATAGTTTTAGTTTGACAGTGTGTAAGATCAACTGAAGTTGATTATTACAATTTGTTTATTATAATTTGTTGTAATATATCAAAATCTTATAGTGAAATTTTATCCTCGTGATAAAAAAGACGACGTAGAAATATTTGAAGTCTTCGATCATTCAGAAAAATTTCTGTGTTCATTTCAGTTATCAGTTCAGTTTATTTTAAATATTCAATCTATATTTCAGTCTAATTCCACACTTATTTTAGTTGACTGATCTATATCCACATACAAGATTCTAGGATCATTTCCTCAAAGAATTGATTCACATTTCAGAAAAGAATTCAAAAAGTCAAAGTGTTTATTTAACATCTCTTCTAAATATTTTAGTTATCTTAACTGATCATGTCTTTTAATGGTTATTTTTATAGTAAAAAATTTCAAAAATTTAAATATTTATTTTTTAATTTTGTATATTTATGTGTTTTTCGATATAATAATTGAGATGATATAATTAAAATTATAATAAACTAAAAACGTTTTTCAAATTACTTTATACTAAATTCATTTAAGTATAAAACTTGAAACATGACCTCGCCACTTTCTTGCTAAATGGTGATCGATAAGAACAAAGGTTTTTGTTTGCTCTTACAAGCTGAATAAACTTAACTTGTAAAATGACCCAAATTCTATTATGAAATTATGAGTAATGTTCAATTTTCGAGATATTTTAATTCTGTATAAATATACAAATTTCAAATCATTAATAATATGTTTTTAGACACATATATCTAACATATCTTTCTATTTGAATAAAAAAATTTATTGTTAGATAAGATGAAATATTTTGAAAATTTATTTTTTTAATTTATTTTTTCTGAAGCAATTGTAATTATTCGTTTTTATATTGGAGTTGTAGAAAAAAAATGGAAGTTTTAGTGTTATATTTAATAGAGATGTCAAAATCTGACTTGACTCACCAATTCGATACGGTCCAACTCGGAAAAAAGCAGGTTTGGGTTTGAGGTTTTCGGGTTTGGGTCAGATCGAGTTGAACTCGATAGCTGATCCGAAAAAAATCAACGGGTTGGGTCGGGTTTTGGTTGACCCGAAAATTCTAAATTTTTTTAAAAATATAATTAATAAATATTACCTACATTTTTATATATTGTATTTCTGAAAAATATTTATTGTATATTTATATCATAAATTTTCATAATTTAATATTCATTTTATATATATTTTTAGTTTTTAAATAATTGTTTATTTAATTTAGTAAATATATTTTATTTTTTTACTATTGGATTTTTAAATTTAAATCATTTATATAAGAAAGTTTTTGTTATTTTGTATTTAAATTAAAATATTATTATTATTTTTTGAATATTATTTAAATTTTAAAATTTTAAAAAAAATCGAGTTAATCGAGTTGTGTTCGAGCTGAAAATTTTTAAGTTGGATCGGATTCAAATTGAGTCATTTTTAAATAATACTTTACATTATACCCACCGAAATTAACCTGTAAGATATAACCAGAGTCGTGATACCTGACCACGCTAGTCGGGCAGTCGCTATTGTGTCTCCTCTGAGTCTGAATTCCTTCACCGGAGATCTCTTTCCTAGGTGTCAGCAGATCCACAGAAAGTTAATTGCGATGCAGCATTTGAGCTCTTTCATCACCATTCTACCCTTGGCGGCGTTGCTGCTGCTCCGTATCCCGCGCATTGAAGCGTCGGTGCATGGGTACGCCGGGGAGATATTCGTCGCCAAAGGCAATACGTTCGTTGTTCACGGTGGGAGTGAGGGGATTTACTCTTCTGCTCCTGAATTTAATGAATCCTCACCCGGCGTCTCTTTCATTCGGTGAGTATTGCTTCAGATTGACTTGAACTCTTTTTTTTTTTCCCTCTTTTGCCAAAAAAAAAAAATGTCTTGCTGAATTTGCTTATTTCCTTTTATTGTTGCGGTGCATCGAGGAGTCAATGGGAAGGGTGTCTGGCATTTGATCTTGTGGTTGGGTAATCAGTGTTGTTATTCTTAGATCTTTGTAGAAACTTGACTTTGAAATAACCAAACTCCTGGTTATTCAAATATATGATGAGATCGAGCGAGTAGGATTATTATATTCTTCAGAATGGACGCTTTAGTTAGTTTACGTTTTTGTTCCATGACTTTAAAAATGTTTAATCATTTTTAGTTAGTCTGAGTTGTAATTGACACTCAGTTGTCGATAATGGTATTAATCTCTTCAGAGAGAGATTATTTGCAAGTCTACTGAATCGAAAATGGTGAAATTATTATTTTATTTACAGCAGCGACTATTATTATAGGAACGATCTTAAAAAGTTAAGAGTGGGAGAAATTTTACCAAATAAACTCTATTGAAGTGATCGATTGATTTTATGTCACATTGATTAACTTACCGCCAACTTGGAACTTAGCTTGTTCTGGATTTACTGCTTTTTAACTTCCTTGCTGCAATGGAAGCCATTGGTGTTGCGACCAATGTTGTGAAATAGCATTATTATTACTTGGAGTTATTTACTTTCTCCAAAATCCATTTTCCCCTATAGATTCTAGTCATTTTTCTCTCAGTCAATATCTGATCACATCAATTTTATTCTGAATCAGCTTTGAAAACATCGTATTCCGGAGGTCTTTGGAGCTTTCTAATTTCAGTTCAGGATCAGTCCATACAATTGTATTTGAGGTGGATGATAGGGAAACCATAGGGGGTTCTGCCTATGGAGGTCAAAGAGCTGTGTGCTGCACAGCAGATCTTGCAAAACTTGGAGTCTGTACAGAAGGCCAAATCATTAACCGGCCATCGACAAATAATCCAGGTTGGCCTAAGGTGTTTGGTGCATCATTTGATGTCGATAAGACAGAGACTACTCTGCAGCCCAGATCCATTCAGATTACAAAAACTGGAATGTATAACCTGTACTTTATTCATTGTGATCCAAGACTTAAAGAGGTGGTTGTTGATGGGAAAACTGTCTGGAAAAATCCTACTGGTTACCTACCTGGTAGAATGGCTCCTCTTATGGATTTCTATGGGTTCATGTCTCTTGCTTTTGTGGTGCTTGGCATCTTTTGGTTTTTACAGTATGCCAGATTCTGGAGAGAAGTTCTTCCATTGCAAAACTGTATCACACTTGTGATTACATTGGGAATGTTTGAGATGGCCTTCTGGTATTTTGATTATATTGAGTTCAATGAAACTGGAGTCAGGCCTACTGGGATAACCGTCTGGGCAGTGACCTTTGGAACTGTGAAGCGTACCATATCACGATTGATCATCCTCATTGTTTCTATGGGTTATGGTGTTGTCAGACCAACCTTAGGTGGTTTGACTTCAAAAGTTCTTTTGCTCGGAGGAACTTTCTTCGTGGCATCGGAAGTTCTCGAATTGATTGAAAACGTTGGGGCTGTGAGTGATCATTCAGGAAAGGCTATCCTGTTTTTTATCCTTCCCGTGGCAATTTTGGATGCTTTTTTCATTCTTTGGGTATTTACCTCTCTCTCGTCAACTCTGAATAAGCTTCAGGTACTGGGGTGTAGGTGGCTTTTATATATTGTATACTGCCTTGCATAAATGATACATCTTGTTGTCTGGCCCTTTCTTACTCTTTAGCTTTATTGGTAGTTCATCTTTTTACATTCCAATGTTCAAATTTTTTTAGCTCTGTCCTCATCCCATCTCCTCCTTTCCTGTATTAAATTCAATGTTTAGAGAATCGTTTTTCGACAGAGCTGGATTGAATATTAATATTGACTTTGTCATTCTGTTTGTTGCTTAATGTTACAGGCTAGGAGGATGAATGCCAAATTAGATATTTACAGAAAGTTTACAAATGCATTAGCAGTTGCGGTTATTGTGTCAGTTGGTTGGATATGCTATGAGGTATTGTTGGTACTATATTTTTCAAATGGTGATTCTGTCACACCATGAGGCTGAGGATTTGACACAGCAATTTATCCAAATCCGAATTCTCTCTTCATCTTTTTCTTTTGAGATACATCACTATTAAAAATTTAATAATAATATTGAGAGAGAAAACATTGCTTGAACTTTTACAATTGTATGTCGCATGTAAAATTGAATGGCTTTACCATGTTATTGCATGCTTAAGCCTCGAATTTTTGCAGCTTTATTTCAAGTCCAATGATATATACAATGAGCGGTGGCAGAATGCATGGATCATTCCTGCTTTTTGGCAAGTTTTGTCTTTTTCTCTGTTGTGTGTCATCTGCGCTCTATGGGCGCCATCTCAGACTTCAATGAGGTATGTTTTTTGTTTTGATTTATTCATTGGTGATTAAATCTATAATGAAGCATTTATAGCTCTTGCATTCTTGTAGCCATCATTTGTGGAATATATCTTAATGCTCAGCCATGATACCTGCCATAGTGCCATGGTTGCCACTGTGCTATTTATTTCATTTTAGGTATCTACAGTGCTAAAAACACAAACGAAAATGTTTGTTCCTTCGTTACAAATTGAATGGAATGCGAAGTGTGAACCCAATCAAGCATGTCTTGAAAATTTTCATCTTTAGTTTGTAAATTTCAGAATCAGAACGGCTTAGTAATCGTTGTCATCCTTCTCCAACCTACACCTCCTTAAGAGCGCAGCATAAGAAACATCAAGTATTGTCAAGGGACTGAACCAATTTTTAATTGCTTGTTTTCTTGGTAGATATGCCTACTCTTCTGAGGATGCGGATGAAGTATTTGACGAAGACAACGTTTTGATGCTAATAAAGCCATCTTCTCTGATCTCGAAGGATATCAGGAGTCCTGAACCAAAATCCATCGAGACTGGCAATGGTTTATCAGACGGTGATCTTGAAGAGAAGACTGAGTGAGTAAGAATTACAAAGTGAAACGTACTTGAATCTGTGTGTTGCTTGCTGCTAATCCTGTGAGGGCGGAAGAGAGCGAGTAAGAATCAAGTAGTGGTTCAATTGTAACCCTTTTGTTTTTCTTTTGAATTCAATCACTATCAGTATACGTCTCTGTTGTATGCATAACCCTGTGGTCGATTAGGTGTTGTATTATTTTATTTACTTCTTTATAATTTTATTTATCTTAAAACTATAACGATATAAAAACGCAACCAATTACTCTATAGTTATGCAGATTAAATGTGGTTTTTTTTTTTTTTTTTTTGTGTGTGTTCTAGTATTGTTTCCACTTTGCCCTCATAAATCTATCTTCCTTTCTAAGCCAAATATACAACAAATAAGTACACTTGTAATACATTTTCTACAAGATCATATTTTGATAAAATAATTCCTAATCCTGGTATTTTCGCCCTTTTTTGTGTCGTGGTAAAGAAATCGTAAACATAAAGATACTAGTCCAATGTATTTAGTATTCTCTAGTATATTTGAAAATTATTAGAAAAGCGTTTGTGTGTTACGGTGGGTGATTAATGATTGAAAACATGATTATAAAATTTAAAACCGTTTGAATATCATAATGTTTACGAGTATTTATCAATTAAACAAATCAAAATATAATAGATAGAAAACATTATGATCAAAACTATTATATGTTCACTCACTTATCCATGTGGTACTTTTAAATATATTTTTCTTTGATTTTGATATAATGACAACTCTATGTCTAATCAGAAAAGATATTTTTTTCACCCAAATATAATCATAAAAGAAAAAAAATAAAAATAAATTAACAGAATAGTGGATTTTACCATGTCAAATCTGTCGGATCGAACGATTGTTGCATTATCAAAAGTTATAGCTGGTGGAAATAGAGAAATTCAAATATTTTAAATCATATAATAGTTCAAGCGTCACATTTCGATTACTCTACCCAGTAGAGAAAATTATTGCACCTCAACAATCTCTCTCACAATAATTGCGTTACTTGCAATCAATGAGAATCAAACTCATGACCTTGTCTCTGTTATCAATTATAAGATCGAATGCTTGCCACTTTATCAAAAGTTATAATTGATCGTAACAGTGCAACTCCAATATTTTAAGCTCTATAGCAGATCAAACCTATGTTTGGACAGTTCTTCCTAACATGAAAAATTATCCCAACCCAACAAAACCACGATTGACTTAAATAACATATTATAGTATTTTATAACATGTGTCATCAATTCAACTAAATAATTAAACATGATTCTTCCCATCCAATCTCAATCCCTAAAATCATCTCTTATCTCTAAGTCCAACCCAGTGGCCACCACCATGACCTAGCTCAATAGATTTTTTCAATAAAAATTATTTGATTAGAAGTTTTATCAATAGGATTACGTTTGGTTGAAGGATAAAATTATGAAATAATTAAGAGAGAAATGATAAAAAGAATGATAGAAATAAAAATATAATATATAATGATAAAATAATATTATGTTTGGTATAATGGTTAAGAATGTGATAATTAAGAATCTTTTGATGAATTGACAAAATTGCCCATCTACTTCGATGGCGGCGGCGGCGGCAGTGGTCGGCCGACAGCGACGTTGGTCGGTGGCGGTAAGTGGTGGTGAGTTTGGATATAGGATAATGGTAAAATTGGAAAAATATGATGGATTAAGAGTTGGATAAATAATCCTAGGGGGTGAGCAGTGATTATTTTATATCAGTTAATATAACCTAATTATTTATAGTAGAGATTGACTTGGTTAAATAAAAATCTTACCAAACATGGGATTAGGTGGGTTTAAAAACTATAAACACACCTAATCCCTCGTACAAAACGTAACCTAGGTGTATTAAGTGAGTTAATTTGTAATTAGTTTTTTGATACTATACTCATTTCCACCTCTCAAATGTACTTATATTAAATTAAATATGAAATTATAATGCTATGGTAAACTAATTTAAAGTTTCCAAAATCATCTTACATCTTAATTGTTATTTTTACTCGTTCGTTTGTCTATGTATGTGAAAAAATAATTAGGAATATCATTAAGTACATGATTTAATTTTAATGATAAAAATTGTGTGCCTTAATTTTAAAGTATGAATAAACGGAAAGCACTTGAAAAATGGAGTGACTAAAATAGATGTAAATAATAAATTCGAAATTATTAAGACATAATTATACGATATAAAAATTAGGTATATAAACGATTAATAGATTTTTTTTAAAAAATAAAACTCTTGGATTTAGGGATGAATCTTGACATTTTTATGAAGGAAGGCATAAGAGTATCGAGATAATTAATCATCAAAAAAGAATTGTTAACATAAAATTTTGAATATCAGTTTTGGTGATCACAAACTAAATTGATATGATTTAGTCGAAATTCATAAATGCGGAAATATTGAATTGAACTGACAAGAATATTGCTGAAAGACCATCAAGCTAAATCAAACATGTGATGATCAACTACTATGATACAAGATGAGACAGACAGACAACCGGGTTGTCTAATGAAATTTATCTTATACGTCGGTCTTAATTATGTTCAGAACAGACCAATCCACAAACTGATCTAATGATATTCTCTGAAGAAAATTATTAGTTATCTCTGTAAAAGATTGAACTGTCATCAAGAAGGAAGAATAAAGGATCCGTTGATTACCTCTTTCGGGTAGTTTCCAACAAAATTAAATTGGCCATTACTAGTTTCGGAAACAAGACAAAGACAAGTGACACCTTCTACACAATTTTCGGGTATTCAGTACATTTGTAAGTACCGACTTAATTTATTAATGTTGGATACCAACACCTATAAAAGAAGGATTCATCAAGATTGAAGAAAATATATTGTTAAATTGTATTGGAATCATAATTTTGGAGTTTGACAAATTAAGTGATTGAAGATTGCAGAACTGATTGGTTCAACTGAACTTATTCTAACTGAAATTGCCCGAACTGATAATAAATGCGCTAAATAATCAAAGGCAATCGAACTGATCGAATCTAACTAAATCTTTATAGTTAACTGAACTATCAGTTAAGGCTTATCGGTTATACAGTCAGCTCAACTGATCGGCTATATAGTCAACTAATAAGCAGTTTGACACATCATCAGTTAATAGCGTAGCCAATAACGGACAATTTGTACAGAATAAGACTTTTACTTGTAGTGGGAGAGCCTCATATCAGAACGCCACATTATATTATTGTCAAAAGAATGTTGACACGTTCAGAAAGGGCAAACCAACAGATATAAGTCATTTAAACGCATTCAATGTTACTGTTGGAACAAAACCAATAAATAACCGTGGAGATCAGCTGAGGCAAAAACTTTTGCACAATTTTCTGAGTGAATTATGAATTCAAGCTTACAAGTTCAATCTCGATATCCATATAGAAAACCTCAACAGAAGTATTCATAGTTTTCAGGCTATCATATGAGCAAAAGCACTAGCACATCACTTTGTTATATTCAATCTTTAAGATCAGTTGTGCTAATATAAGAAAATCAGTTGTATACTGATAAATTTGTAAAGATACTAAGAGTTTCAGTTTGACAGTGTTTAATACCAAATTGAAGTGAGTTATTTAAGTTTCTGTAATCAATCAAAGTATTTTATTGAAATCATATCCTTGTGATAGAAGGGGTGACATAGGAGCATTTGAAGTATTTGAACATCTATAAAATCTTCGTGTTCATTGTTTAAATTATTCTTTGAGTATTCAATATGTCCGTCAGTTTATTTCTACACTACATTAGTTAACTGATTGACATTGAGAACAAGATTCTTGAATTTAGTTTATCACTAAACTTATTCACCCAATTGAAAAATATTCGAAAATCTTGAAGTGTTTATTCAACCCACCCTTCTAAACACTTTCATCCGTCAAATCGATCCTAACAAGTGGTATCAGAGCAATTTTCAATCTTGTTTCTGAATAATTTTTATTCAGACATCTGATCACCGTGTCGTCTTTCAATAAAATTCTCATGTTTTCTAGAGAAGAATTCGATGCTTGGAATATCAGAATGTAGGCTCATTTAGCTACACAAGATGATGATACGTGATACGTCATATCTGACGGAACAATGAAAATATTAAAAGCAAGTACAACTAGAGCACCCCATCGCATTGAAAACCACGAGAAGAATGGACAGCTGAAGACAATAGGAACGCCAACTTGGACAATGTAGAAAATGATATTCTGTACAAAAAACTGGACAAGATCACATTCAGTAATATAAAGATGTGCAGAACAGCCAAAGAAATTTGGGAGAAACTGATTCAGTTATGCGAAGGCAACAAGCAAACAAAAGAGAGTATTCTCAAAGAATGAGATGTCAAAACCATGGCAATGAGAGAATCCAAGGATTTGAACAAGGTGGAATTACACGACTTGTTTTCGGATCTTAAAGCCTATGAATTCGAACCGCAGACGAGAGAATGAGAACCTTCAACACCACCGGTTACATCTGATCTCTGTGGCATGAAACTGGAACAAACTGATTCAGCGGAAAAGACTGTAAAACAGATTAGTAATGACGTCATGTCATTATTCATAAAAAAGTTTGGAAGATTCATGAGAAGAAATCAAGGTTCTTTCCAAAAACAATATCAAAAGAACACTTCTAAGGAAGAGCCAAATTCTTGCTACAACTGTGGCAAAACAGGACATTTCATCGCTGATTGTCCTAAGCCAAAAAAAGACAGTCGATATTCAACTGAAAAGGGAAAGAAGTCAGATGAGCGCAGAAGAAGAGATAAGAATGATCAAAGATTATTCACAAAGAAACATGAAGTCCTATTAGTTGAAGAAAGCGAATCCAAATGGGCAGAAACTAATACTGATGAATTAGATTATGAGATCTCGAGCAGCTCTAGCGATAAAGATGAAATAAAGTGCTTAATTGTCAATGATGCAGAACTGGAATCAAGCAGTGAACATGTATTTGATTTCAATTCAACTGATTTTACACGAGAAGAAATCATTTTCACATTGCATGACATGATTAATTAGTATCACAAGCTTGCTCTCTCATTTGAGAAAGCCGATGGTAAGCAAATTGATCCCCAAGACAACAAAACTAAAACTGATGAATCAGTTGAATTGTTCAGTCTAAAAAAGAAGATTGTTAAGCAGAAAGCTGAAATGATTGAGAACCAATCTATGATTTGGCGGTTGAAGCTTGAAAATTCAAGACAAACTGATCTGATTCAAGCTCTGAATAAGTCATCAGTCACGCAGGCTGCAATGCATGATTTACAGAAATCAGTTACTGATAAAACTGATTTAGGATTTAATAGCCATTATGAATCATCTGTAAGTGATATTATGCTAAATTTGAATGAGTGCAAAGGAAAGTATATTCACTTTGTAAAATCAACTATGATACATGAATTTTCAGAACCAAGTAAACTTTGATGTGCAACCGATTGAAGACAAGAACAAGGTTAAAAGGTATGGAATTGGATATAGCCCTACGAGTTCAACTGATTCATGAAGATGGTCACCTAAATGGTTCAGCTATAAAAATCAGAACTATAGAAGCAGGTATTCCAATTACTATAACATTAAGCCTTTTCAGAAAAGATATCGGATGAAAAACCAGTTGAAAAATGTTAAAAAATATATTGTTTCATCTGCACACAACACATCAAATACACAAGTCGAGGAAAATCATTTGGAACACAACGACTGAAAAGTCAGTCAGACTGATCCAAGTCTGGGTTTCTAAAGGACTAATGAGTTTAGGACCCAAATAGATGTAAGTACCAAAATCATTCGTTGTGTGATTGCAGATAACATGAACATCAACGAAAAAATCAATTTGGTATTTGGACAGTGGATGCTCATGACATATGACATGAGATGCTGATTTGCTATCCCAAGTGATCAAATACTCATTTCCAAACATCAATTTTGGAGACAACTCAAAAGGTAGAACTGTGAGTAAGTGTAAGCTTATCCATTGTAATATTATTATTAATGATATCTTACTCGTTGACAATCTGAAATATAACTTGATTATCATCAGTCAGTTATGTGACAACAATTTTTTAGTTCAGTTCAACAAACACACCTGCACAGTTAAAAACTAAACTGATGACATCATCATAAATGGAAATCGATTGGTAACACTTACAAGGTAAGTTGGACTAATCAACCTAATGCACCAGTTTATTTTATAGCATAAAAATCTTCTAAAAACCGGTTGTGGCATAAAATATTGAACCACCTGAATTTCAAATCCATCGCTCATCTGAGTAATCATGATCTTGTAACTGGTCTACCTAAAATTGATTTCTCAAAAGACAAAATTTGTTCAGTATGTCAGTTTGATAGACAAATAAGATCTTCGTTCAAAAAAAAAAGGGGGTATTAAATCTTCATCCAGATGCTTAGAACTGCTGCATATGGATCTTTTTGGTCCTATACCAGTCATGAGTTTAGGGAGAATGAAATACACATTTATAATTGTTGATGAATTTTCAAGATTTACTTGTTATTTTTCTCAAATCAAAAGACCAAACTACTGCACAACAGATTAAGCTATTCAAAAGATTATTAAATGAAAAATCAGTTGGAATTGATAGAATAAGGTCAGACCGAGGGATTGAATTTGTCAATCAAAATCTCTCTCAATTTTTAGAAAATACTGGAATTAAGCATGAGTTCTCAGCAGCTGGAACACCTCAGCAAAATGGTGTAGCCGAAAGAAGAAATCGTGCTCTTAAAGGGGCAGGTAGAACAATGTTTGCTGATTCTGGTATATCTCAGATATTTTGGGCAGCAGCAGTAATGATGGATAGGTTCAGGCACCTTTGAAGGTTCTTCAAACACAATATTCTGAATGAGCTGCAGTAGCTCATTTTTTAAGAATGTAAATACCAATGAATTAGATTGAGTTTGGTTTTTAAACCAAGCGAAAAATACTCGAAATAATCATTCGTTAAGAAAGCTAATCAGTTTATAGCTTTTAACTTGTGTAAAATGAAATAAAGGGATCAGTTCTTGCATATATCAGTTGAGGTATGGCGAGAACTAAGCTGATAACAACTTGAACTGATCAAATCAATTTTAAAATGAAAGTTAGGCAATTAAATACACAAGATATGTTTATGGATGTTCGAAGACGTCAGCTGCTCCGACGTCACCTCTTCTACCACCTCGGGTAGGTTCCATTAGAAGACTTTCATTTATACAAAACCTTTTACAAACCCACTCAGCTTAGGACTTACATTACTGCCTAACCGAACTCCTGGTCTAGACTGAAGGCAACATCTTCCAGCCAACACTTGTTTAACGTCTATGTGTCAAAGACTACAGACACAAGTTTTACATCTTTGTGCAAGACTCACTCAGCTAGTCAATAAGCTCAACTCTCTGTAAATGTGAGTGATGGTGTGTGCGCTTATATGAGAACTGAACTATGAATACAACACGAATGTGTTCTCACATACTGAGAATTTTGCTTCTAAAATAATCAGTTGGAATGCCGTGTTTCTCTTTTGAAATTCACACACTTCTTATCCATCGCTCATCTGAGTAATCATGATCTTGTAACTGGTCTGTCTAAAATTGATTTCTCAAAAGACAAAATTGTTCAGTATGTCAGTTTGATAAAAATAAGATCTTCGTTCAAAAACAAGGGTAGTAAATCTTCCTCTAGATGCTTAGAACTGCTGGATATGGATCTTTTTAGTCCTACACCAGTCATGAGTTTAGGAGGAATGAAATACACCTTGATAATTGTTGATGAATTTTCAAGATTTATTTGAGTTTTTTTCTCAAATCAAAAGACCAAACTACTGCACAACATATTAAGCTTTTCAAAATATTATTAAATGAAAAATCAGTTGGAATTGACAGAATTAGGCCAGATCGATGGACTGAATTTGTCAATCAAAATCTCTCTCAATTTTTAGAAAATACTGGAATTAAGCATGAGTTCTCAGCAGCTGGAACACCTCAGCAAATTAGTGTAGCTGAAAGAAGAAATCGTGCACTTAAAGAAGCAACTAGAACAATGTTGCTGATTCTGGTATATCTCAGAGATTTTGGGTAGAAGCAGTAATGATGGATAGGTTCGAGCACCTTTGAAGGTTATTCAAACATAGTATTCTCAATGAGCTGCAGTAGCTCATTTTTTTAAGATTATAAAGAACGATGAATTAGATCGAGTTTAGTTTTAAACCAAGCGAAAAATACTCGAAATAATCCTTCGTTAAGAAAGCAAATCAATTTAAAGCTTTCAACTTGTGTAAACTGAATAACTGAAATAATGAGATCAGTTCTTGCATATATCAGTTCAGTTATGGTGTGAACTAAGCTGATAAAAGCTTTAACTGATCAAATAAGTTTTAAAATGAAAGTTAGGCAGTTAAATACACAAGATATGTTTATGAATGTTCGAAGACTTTAGCTGCTCCTACATCACTCTTTCTACCACCTCGGGTAGGTTCCATTAGAAAACTTTGATTTATACAAAATCTTGTACAAAACCACTCAGCTTAGGACTTACACCACTCCCTAACTGAACTCCTGGTCTGGACTGAAGGCAACATCTTCCAGCCAACACTTGTTTAACGTCTATGTGTCAAAGACTACAGACACAAGTTTTACATCTTTGTGCAGGACTCACTCAGCTAGTTAATAAGCTCAACTCTCTGTAAATGTGAGTGATGGTATGTGTGCGTGTATGAGAACTGAACTATGAATACAACACGAAGGTGTCCTCACACACTGAGAATTTTGATTCTATACTAAGCAGTTGGCATGCCCTGTTTCTTTTTTGAACTTCACACACTTCTTATCCATCGCTCATCTGAATAATCATGATCTTGTAACTGGTATGCCTAAATTGATTTCTCAAAAGACAAAATTTGTTCATGATGTAAGTTTTGTAAACAAATAAGATCTTCGTTCAAAAACAAGGATAGTAAATCTTCCTCCAGATGCTTAGAACTGCGGCATATGGATCTTTTTGGTCCTATAACAGTCATGAGTTTAGGGGGAATGAAATACACCATGATAATTATTGATGATTTTTCAAGATTTACTTGAGTTATTTTTATCAAATCAAAAGACCAAACTACTGCACAACAAATTAAGCTTTTCAAAAGATTATTAAATGAAAAATCAGTTGGAATTGATAGAATAAGGTCAGATCGAGGGACTAAATTTTTCAATCAAAATCTCTCTCAATTTTTAGAAAATACTGGAATTAAGCATGAGTTCTCAGCAGCTGTAACACCTCAGCAAAATGGTGTAGCTGAAAGAAGAAATCGTGTTCTTAAAGAAGCAGCTAGAACAATGCTTACTCATTCTGGTATATCTCAGAGATTTTGGGCAGAAGCAATAATGATGGATAGGTTCGGGCACCTTTGAAGGTTATTCAAACACAGTATTCTCAATGAGCTGCAGTAGCTCATTTTTTAAGAATGTAAACACCGATAAATTAGATCGAGTTTGGTTTTAAACCAAGCAGAAAATACTCGAAATAATCATTCGTTAAGAAAGCTAATCAATTTAAAGCTTTCAACTTGTGTAAACTGAATAACTGAAATAAAGGGATCAGTTCTTGCATATATCAGTTCAGTTATGGTGAGAATTGAGCTGATAACAGCTTGAACTGATCAAATCAATTTTAAAATGAAAGTTAGGCAGTTAAATATAGAAGATATGTTTATGGATGTTCGAAGATTTCAACTGCTTCTACGTCACCTCTTTTACCACCTCGGGTAGGTTCCATTAAAAGACTTTGATTTATACAACATCTTGTACAAACTCACTCAGCTTAGGATTTGCACCACTGCCTAACTGAACTCCTGGTCTAGACTGAAAGCAACATCTTTAGCGAACACTTGTTTAACGTCTATGTGCCAAAGACTACAGACACAAGTTTTACATCTTTGTGCAAGACTCACTTAGCTAGTCAATAAGCTCAACTCTCTGTAAATGTGAGTGATGGTGTGTGTGCGTGTATGAGAACTGAACTATGAATACAACACGAAGGTGTTTTCACACACTGAGAATTTTTCTTCTATACTAAGTAGTTGGCATGCCTTGTTTCTCTTTTGAACTTCACACACTTCTTATTCATTTGTCTTCACTGATCTTCATCTTCTATTTATAGGTGCGAAGCTTGATCGTATAGTGAGACTCAATTATTTTATCCGTTGCATTTTTGAATCCGTTCCTCGAAATATATCTATACTTTCCGACAACCATTCTGTAACGTTTTGGCTTTAAGCACTACTGCAACGTCTATTATTGTCCTTTGACTGGACGAAAGCTTTTCCTCAGTGCGCACAACTAGATCCCATTGGATAAGCTGGTCGTGTTCTGCAAACTGATTGATTCCTAACTGATGTTTTGAGCTGGTCAGTTGAACTGATCTTGAATTGGTTTGGTGAAATCAGTTGGCTCATCAGCTGGACTGATTTCACTGCTTCAGTTGAACTGGTCAGCTGAGCTCTTCATCAGTTGAGCTCTTCATCAGCTGACCGGGCTTCTGAAGGTCTTCTGCTGAACTACCTATCAACTGGACGATCAGTTGAACTAGTCTTATGATATTTCAGTTGAACTGATTCAATTTGGGTGTTCAGTTGAAGCTTTCAATTTGCATTTCGATAGCTTCATTTTTGGCTCGATAACTGATCAGTTCGAATCCTGATCAGTTCCAATTTCTGGCACTTAGGTAAATTTATTAAAAATAAAATAACAAGTTTTGTTAACATCAAAGTGTGGTGTCCTACTATAGAATATTTGGCTGCAGATGTTTTATTCATAATAGTGGTAAAATTTATCTGAAAACATTTGATGCTAAATCTGCTGAAAGAATATTTCTAAGTTATTCATCAGTTAGCAAGGCTTATAAGGTGTTTAATAAGTGTACTTTTAAATGTATAAAAATCAATTCATGTTGTATTTGATGAATCTGCACTAATTGATAAGCCAACTGATTCAGTTGAGCTAACTAATCTCTTTACAGAAATCAGTTTGGAAGATGAATGTGAAGACGAGGTTCACATCAATCGAAACATCCTTCAAACACCAGAACCAAAAGTCATGGATCAAACAGTTGAACAGGAAGCTGTTCCTAACAATCTGTTGGTGGAAAAACGCGATGCTATTCAAATACCAACTGAAACTGTTGCAATTGAAACTGAAAGAAATGTTCAGTTACAAACTGAAACAGTTGCTGAAATTGATCCAACTACAGATGAAATAAATCACATCCACAAGATTTGGTGATAGGTAATCCATCTGATCCGATAAGAACTAGGAATCAAATGTTCAAATTTTTTGTGCACTCAGCATTTTTTCTCAACTTGAACCAAAGAAAACTGATGAAGCTCTAGCTGATCCTAACTGGATAAATGCTATTCAAGAAGAGCTGAATCAGTTTACCCATAATAATGTCTGGACTTTAGTTCCAAAACCACTTTCAAAAACAATTATAAATACAAAATGGGTTTACAGAAACAAACTGAATGAAGATGGTTCAGTTGTGCACAACAAAGCAAGGTTGGTGGCACGAGGATACAGGCAAGATAAATGAATTGATTACGATGAAACTTACGCACCAGTTGCACGACTGGAAGCAATAAGAATATTCCTCGCTTATGCCTCCTTCAAAGACTTCAATGTAGGCCAGATGGATGTCAAAAGTGCATTCCTAAATGGTCAGTTGCGGGAAGAAGTCTATGTTGAACAAACACCAGGTTTTGTAATCATTCTTTTCCTGATCATGTTTATTATTTGAACAAAGCATTGTATGGTCCCAAACAATCTCCCAGAGCTTGGTATGAGTAGACTTGTCAAATTGGGTTAAGCCCGTCGGGTCGGCCCGCCCCGCTATAAAAATTGAACGGATTGTGTTGATAAAATAGCTGTCCGTTTGGAGGCGGGCCAAATGGGCTGAGCCCGCTTGGGTTGCGGGCCAAGACGGGTCGAGCCCAAACAGGGCGGGCTGGCCCGCCAAATTAGGATAAAATTTTATATTTTATATAAAAATTGAAATAAGTTTCATGCGCCTCCATGTCTTAGAACAAATATATTGATAATTTACTCTTACAACAAATTTATTGATATTTACACTTACAAAAAATATACATAAAGAAAATAAAAAAAATTTACAGATATACATAAAGAAAACAAAAGGGAAGAAATTCCTGTAAATTTTATTCAGAATCTTAAAATAATTTTTAAGCATAACAATTGTTTGTGAACCCAATAGTGGTTTCATTTGAAGTCCGACGAGTTGCAGTGAAATTTTGTGGACCCGACGGAGGTTTGCTAATTATGTATATTGTTGAAGAAATAATATTTTTTAAAATTTACAACCGTCTCTTTCCTCGACTTTATGTTCTCTTCCATGTCTCAATCTTCATGTTTGATTTAAACACTTTACTTTTTATGGATTATGTTGTATGCTTTCTTAATTTCTTATTTCAATCTTTTTAATTATTTTATAAAACTATTTGACTGAAATAAGTTTATGATTTTTTTCTTAAAAAAATAAGCGGGTCGGTCCGCCTAACCCGCGGCCCAAGGTGGGTTGGGCTGGGTTGACCATTTAGAGGCCCGCCACGCTCCGCCTAATGGTGGGTTGCGGCGGGTGGCGGGCTGGCTCGCCCCGCCAACCCATTTTGACATGTCTAGGTATGAGACTTTATCAAATTTTTTAACTGATCACGATTTCACCGTTGGAACAGTTGATAAAACCTTGTTTAAATTTACAAAGAACAATCATATTTTACTTGTACAAATTTATGTTGATGATATTATTTTTGGGTCAACTAACCCGAATTATGCGAGAAGTTTGCTAAGTTAATGCAAGATAATTCGAGATGATCATGTTGCGTGGACTGACATTTTTTCTTGGTCTGCAAGTGAAGCAACTAGAAACTAGTACTTTTATCAGTCAAACCAAATACACGAAGGAATTCTTAAGAAGTTTGGCATCTAAACATGTTCAACTGCAAATATCAGTTGTAGCAAATTCTCTCGACTCCGTCTTTTGTTGTTTTAGCAATTTGCAGGGTTTTGAGTTCAAGACTGACAGCAGAATAGCTAAAATGATCAGTGGATAATATTTCAGTTGCCAGCCTACTAGTTCAGCTGATCAATAGACGAAAACCAACTACCAGCTGAAATGTTGGATGACCAGGAGCTTAATCATCAGCAGTTTACCGCCGCTTCATTGTTATATCGGATCAAAGTAGATTATCAATGCGGTTCAACATCCGTTGAGTCCAGTTTGCGTCAGCTAGACCAGTTAGCCAGCACAGAGATCAAGTCCAAGGCAATTAGCTGTTCTTCTGGAAAAGAAACTCAAGATCGATGCAACATTTCAAAGCATTCAAGGTAACCAGTTATTGGTATATCAAATTCTATTATGTATAAACTGACTGATATTTGACGTTGTTTAATTTTTTTGTCATTTCCCTTAAACATTTTGGTGTGGTCAAATGTATGATACAAGTGACGCGTATTTGATTAAATAATCATCATGTTTATTCAGTTAGTTTCTATGTAACTGAACTGGTGTCTTAATATTTGTTGCCCAAACTGCTTGAATGTTAAAATATGCCAAAACTTCATTAAACGCGTAAACAATTATATTTTTAAGGGGGAATTTTTAATTCAGTTCTTGAGGGGGAGTTTTTAATTGTTTTTTAACCGTTTATCCCTCGAACTAAAGAAATTTCTTTTTATTCATTTAAATGTTTTAAATATTTTTTATTCTCACAAAGGGGGAGAATTATTAAAAGTTTAAATTTTTTTAAATCATTTTATTTTAACAAGTATTGTGATAATAAAAAATGAGAAATTGTTGGAACATTTAATGTTCGTAATCTTGCTTGTGATGTTAACAAAACTTATTATTTTGTTTCTAATGAATTTATCTAAGTGTGCAGAAAGCTGAAACTGATTAGGCTTCGAACTGATCAGTTACTGAGCCAAAACTGAAAGTATTGAGACTCAAAGAACCAACTGATTGCCCAAACTATACCAGTCCAACTGAAATATCAAAGACCAGTTCAGTTGATAGGTAGTTCAGCAGAAGAGCTTCAGAAGCCCGGCCAACTGATGAAGAGTTCATGTAACGTCCCGAAAATTTAAAGGTCCACGTGAACCACATGCATACGATTTATTAAATTCTCTTGTATTTTAATTAATTATTTTAATTGCATGAATTAATTATGTTGTGCATATTTGCATGTTTAAAATATATTTTCTACATGGTTGCATTAAAATGTATTTTTAAAAGGTTATTCGAGTTGCGATCGAGGAACGGAGACCGATGGCTGAAAAATAGGAAATGTTTTTATTAAGCAATTTTTTTTAATTATTTAAATTAAGGGTAATAATTTTTCTTATTTTTGAAAATAAATGATTTTGATGTGATTTTATACGCCGGGACATAATTTTTATCGATGTTGGTTTTTCAACAAAAATACGAACGTTTGGCAACCCGGCGAATAAATTAACAAACTTTTCTAAACAAAATAATTTCTAGCATTTTAATTAAACATTTTTGGGCCTAATTATTTTTTCTAATGGGCCTAAACTTTTGTTAGTGTTTAATTACCTATGGATTCACACGCCCCACTTTACCTCAACAAATCAAACTCTCCCTTACAATTTTCACACGGCACAACACCTCCCAATTTGATAGTAAAGGTTTCGAAATTTAAAAGGGAAGAGCATCAAGTTTGCTAGAGTTTTTCAAGCCGTCGTTCCTCGTCGTCGTTCTTCGATTTGTCAATGTAAAATCGTGCGTTTAATACGCAAAGGCACGCCATATTCTCCTTTTTACTCATCATTCACACCATAGTATTTATTTAAAATTGGATTGCATGAAAAATAAGTTGCACTTGGATGTATTTTCGTTTTTATGCAAACATGAATTTTAAAGCATGTTGTTTTGATCCAAAATCATGATACAAGTGTGCTGAAGGGGCTGCCATGTATAGGATTAAAAAGTGGCATGATTTTACACATTTTAAAGGGTCTAGACACACACTAAACACTGCACATGATCGGGAATAAAAGCTGGGACCAAGTTGCTGTCATGGTGGTTGGAGGAGTTCGATTTTGGTCATGAGGGCTTGTCTTGGGTTCGGCTTGGGACCAGGGCTAGCTACGGACATGGTTGAGTCAAGGGAAGAGTCCTAGCCACGCTAGGACTCGAAAACCAGGGGCTGGGAGGAGTCCTTGCCAAGAAAGACTCCACCCGAGAGCCCAAGGGAAAGCATACGCAGGGCGTTGCTGCTTTTGCAGGGAGGAAAAACTCGGTCAGGGGGCTATGGGCTGGGCTAGGTCGACTCTTTAGGTTCCTAGAAGGGTGCTTGAGGGGCTGGTTCAAGGGCTGGTCCGTGGGTTAGGTGGCTAAGCAAGAAAACAAGAGTCCTTGTGCATGTGGGTTTTCTCGGCCATGACCAGCTGCTGAAAGGTGGCTTCGGTTTTGGGGCTTGGGGTTGGCCTGGGTTTGGTCTGGACATGTTCCAGGGTTGTTAGGGTCAGGTTGGGTCGAGGGTTAACCAGCTGGGGGTGTCCTAGTTGGCTAGGAGTCCTGGTGAAGGGTAGGAGTCACACATGCACACATGCAGGTTTTTGGGCCAAGTTTCAGAAGTGTTTTGTGCGGGCCAAGACTGGTTTTTTGGGCTGGGCTTGCACAGTAGGGTCTCTAGGTGGGTTGGTTTGGGTTTGGCTTGAGGTGGCTCGGGCGTGGCTTGAGTAAATTAGGAGATGGCTCGGTGTGTTCGATAAGATGTCTATTTCGAAAATTAAAAGGCTAAAAATGAATCCATGGGTCCACGGATGTGGCTCATGACTTGAAAGGGTATAATAAATCTAATAAATGCTATGTTTAAAATTTGGGGTCAAAATATGGAGTTTTAGTTTTATTCGGGATTTAATCGCCGCATGAAACGCTAATTAACGAGTTAATTGAAAAGCCTAGTTTTAAGCTTTATAAAATTATGAAAAATTAGGTTTAAGCTTAAATAATTATTAAAAGTCTAATTTTTTAATTTGGAAATTTTATATTAAGGTTTGGTTTAATTCGGGATTAAAACGCAGTAATACGTCTTATTTAAAAAATAAATTAAAAGTCCTCGTTTTATGCTAAATAAAAATATGAGAAAGTTTATGTAAGCTTAAATAATTATTTGAGACATGTTAGAGTCAAAGAAATTAAGAAAATGTCAAAAAGTGAAATTTTACGTCCAGGGGTAAAACGGTCATTTTACACCTAGAAATTAGTAAAGGTCATGGCAGTGTCCTGAATGCTGTTTTCTGTGCTAATATGATTATGTTCAATGATTTTGGATGTTTATGGATTTTATATGTTAAATCATGATTTTTAAATGTTCATAAATTATTAAGTTTTAAATTGGACATTTAAAAGATATGTTGCATGCTTGGTTTCAAAATAAAATGATATTATATGCATGTTTTTATTAAGTGATGGAAATACGAAATGTTGATGGACGTGAAGGGATTGTGACTACTACATGTTGGAAATATCGTGAGGGTTATGGTCTCAGTGGGAGCCCGACGATCGTGTTTCCGTTGATACGAATACCAATACGAATATGTTAATACATTGGCCAGGGCCCAGTTGACCGGTGAGAGTGTTGCTGGTGTCCTCCATCGCCCAGTACTGTGGATTTCTCTAGATGGATCCATCACCCAATACGATCAAGAATACGAGTCACAATCACGATCTGAATTCAACAAAACAAGAACATGAATATGAATATGTTGACACTAATATGAATATGTTGATACGAATATGGATATGTTAATATGATTATGAATATGATGACATGGATATGTTGATATGAATATGGATACGAATATGAATATGTTTAAATTTATATGTAAATGTGTATGAAAATGTTTATGCATAAGATTATGAAAACGTTTTTATTTAAAGTTTTATGCATCACGAAAATGTTTACGAAAATGTTATGTTTTAAGTTTATGCATCTTCATGAAAATGATATTTTAAGTACAAGTATTTTTCACTGTTATATCTTAACTGTATTACGTATCACTTGTTATCAAGGATATGATGTGTTGAGTCTTTAGACTCACTAGGTGTGTATGATGCAGGTGATATTAATAGCTATGATATTGGAGGTCTTGATGTTTATGCATAAGATTATGAAAACGTTTTTATTTAAAGTTTTATGCATCACGAAAATGTTTACGAAAATGTTATGTTTTAAGTTTATGCATCTTCATGAAAACGATATTTTAAGTACAAGTATTTTTCACTGTTATATCTTAACTGTATTACGTATTACTTTTTATCAAAGATATGATGTGTTGAGTCTTTCGACTCACTAGGTGTGTATGATGCAGGTGATATTAATAGCTATGATATTGGAGGTCTTGATGGGTGATTGATGGACTGTCGGTCCACATAACTCGATGACCAGCGCTTCTATTTTTCGCATTTAAGTTTATGATTATTCATTAAAGATTTTTACGACACTTTATTTATGCTTTTGAGAGATTTTTGAGAGGTTTAGTATGAGTTACAATTTTCAAATAATGTTCTTGGGTTGATAAAATAGTTGGTTATTTTCTTTTAAAATGGTTCTAATGTATTTTATGATTCGGCCGAATGCTATGTGAGGTTTGAAAAAAAAATTCGTACTTTTTAAGAAAACGAATAAGCAGACGTCTCAGTTCAACTGATGAAGAGCCCAACTGACCAGTTCAACTGAATTAGTGAAATCAGTCCAGCTGACGAGTCAACTGATTTCACCACATTAGTTCAAGACCAGTTCAAAGCATCAGTTAGGAGCCAATCAAATTGCAGAACATGACAATATTATCTAAGTGGAATCCAGCTGTGCACAAAGGTATAAAAGCAAATGCCCGATCAAAGGACAATAATGAACATTGAAGCAGAACTTAAATCGAGACGTTTCAGAATGGCTGTCAGAAAGGACAAGAGACAAATATAGAGGAACTGATTCAAAATGCAACAGACATATTTGATGAGTCTTGATGAATGGTCACGTAGTCTCTATAACTACAAGATCAAGATCATCAACAAAATGTGTGTGAAGATAAGTAAAGAAGAGAAAAATAGGGCATGCCATCGTCTTAGTTTAGAAGCAAAATTCTCAGTGTGTGAGAACACTTTCGTGTTATATTCATTGTTCAGTTCTCACACACGCACACACCATCACTCACATATACACAGAGAATAGAGCGTATTGAAAAGCTGAGTGAGTCTTGCACAAAGACAATAAACTTGTATATGTATTCTATGCATATGAGACATTAAACAATATACTGATTGTGAGGTGCTACCTACAATCTTGAGTGCTAGGAGTTCAGTCAGGCAATAGCGTAAGTCTTAAGTTGAGTGAGTTTGTATAAGGTGTTGTATAAATCAAAGTCTTCTAGTGGATCCTACCCGAGTTGGTAGAAGGGGTGACGTAGGAGCAGTTGAAGTCTCCGAATATCCATAAACGTATATTGTGTATTTAACTGTTTAACGTTTGTCTTTTAAACTGACTTGATCAGTTCGAGCTAATATCAGTTTAGTTCTCACCATAACTGAACTGATACAAGCAAGAACTGATCCCCCTTATTTCAGTTAATCAGTTTACACAAGCTAAAAATTTTAAACAAATCAGCTTTCTTAACGAAGGACTATTTCGAGTATTTTACGCTTGGTTTCAACATCAAACTCGATTTAATTCATCGGTGCTTACAATCTTAGAACATGATGAAGAACCTCAACAGGTTACAAAGGATAACACTTCACTATTTCTCCTCGTAGATCAGCTGAAGAAGGACAGAGTGACAGTTCCAGCTCTCTTCCAGACTCAAGACATGCATATCAACATAATTGATTTTGTGCACACAAGTATGTCAAAGCGGATGGATTTGCAAGAACAGATGTTGAATGCTATATCTCAAGTCAGTTCGGAAGTCCACCTTCTCTCTGCTATTGCTGGTGTTGACAAAAAAGGGGAATAAGAACAACAACAACAATCAAAGAAAAGACCAAGTCAACAAACTGATCAAGAACCTGCTGACAAAAGAGGAAAGCAATAAAGAACAGTCAATATCAGTTAGAAGACAATTCTTTCTTCTTTCATTCTTTGATTTGTACAAATCTGTACGGTGGAAGAGTATTTTAGAAAAGATCAGTTAGAAAACAATTCTTACATTCTTTTGTACGAATCTGTACAATGAAATATTATCTACATTGAAAGATTATTTTACCTACGGAAGTTTAACTCATTTTATCTACAATGAATTTTATCAGTTCTTGAACTCTATGTTTTGTCAAACACTAAAAAGGAGAAAATTTTTGGAGTCATAATTTCGGAGTTTGACAAATTAAGCGATTGAAGATTGTAGAACTGATTGGTTCAACTGAACTTATTCTAACTGAAATTTCCTGAACTGATAATTAATGCACTAAATAATCAAAGACAATCGAACTGAACGAAGCTAACTGAATTTTTATAGTTAACTGAACTATCAGTTAAGACTGATTAGTTATACATTAAGCTCAATTGATCGGTTATATAGTCAACTAATAAGCAGTTTGACACATCATCAGTTAAGAGTGTAGCCAACAACCGACAATTTGTACAGAAGCAGACTGTAACTTGTAGTGGGAACGCGGCATATCAGAACGTCGTAGTGTACTAATGTCAGAAGAATGTTGACACGTTCAGAAAAGACAAACCAACATATATAAGTCATTTAAACGCTTTTCAAATTACCGTTGGAAGCAATGCTTATAAATAAACATGGAGTCAGCTGAGACAAAAACTTTTGCACAATTTTTTGAGTGAATTTTGAATTCAAGCTTAGAAATTAAATCTCGATATTCATACAGAAAAGCTCATAGAAATATTCATAGCTTTCAGGCTATCATCTGAGCAAAAGCTGAGCAAAAGCACTAGCACTAGCACTAGCACATCACTTTGTTATATTCGAATTTTAAGATCAGTTGTGCTAAGATAAGAAAATCAGTAGTATACTGATAAATTTGTAAAGATACTAAGAGTTTCAGTTCGACAGTGTTTAAAACAAACTGAAGTGAGTTATTACAGTTTCTGTAATCAATCAAAGTCTTTTAGTGAAATCCTATCCTTGTGATAGAATGGGTAACATATGAGCATTTTAAGTCTCCAAACATCCATAAAATCTTCGTGTTCATTGTTTAAATTATTCTTTGAGTATTCAATATGTCCGTCAGTTTATTTCCGCACTACATTAGTTAACTGATTGACATTTACAACAACATTCTTGATTTCAATTTATCACTAAACTAATTCACCCCATTGAAAAAGATTTGAAAATCTTGAAGTGTTTATTCAACTCTCCCTTCTAAACACTTTCACCCATCAAATCAAGATCCTAAAAAATTACTCATCATCAAGCATTCTCAAAATACTCATCATCTCTCAAACATATTTTTCATAAGCTGATTTGCAAATGCACAAAGTTCTATAAGATCGATTAAAGATCATCTTCTGCACACTTTGTTCTCACTTATCATTTGTGTATACTTAGCTGTTAATGAGAATTATTGTAAAATTTCAGAAACCAGTTTCTGAATATATTGAGTTAAGAGATAATTACTAGGAGTTTCAGCTCAATAGGATTGATGGACCGAGCTGAAGTGGGTTTGTACAAGAGTTGTACCGATCAAATCTTCTAGTGAAATCTTTCTGGAAACAAAAGAAGAGGAGGCATAAAAAGCTAGTCTTCGAACTTTCATAAACAAATTCTTGTCCTCTTTTTAATATCAGTCAATTTACGTGCCTTATCTGTTATTGATTTAACTACTCATCTATTCACGAAAACTAATTTGTTGCACTTGCGTATATCTTATTCACTTAGTACATTAAAATATTTCCATACTTAATATTTTAGTATCTCATTTTACTCAGTTTGATTAGAATTTTAACTTGAGTTGTTAACAAAATTTAAAATTTTCATTATTTGCCATATTTGTATAACAATATAGTTACCCTTACTCTAAACTATTATCTTCGATCTTAACAAGTAGTATCAGAGCAGTTTATTCCGATTACTGAATATTTGATATACTTTGATGGCTTCTTTCAACAAAATTCCTATGTTTTCAAAAGAAGAATATGATAAATGAAAAATCAGAATGCAGACACATCTGTCAGTTTAAGATGATGACATGTGGTATGTCATATGTAAGGTCTAGGAAATTCGAACTATGTAACCTGAATGCATGCAGTGCAGGATTTTGATAAAAAAATGTGGGTAATGATTTTTATGCATTTTATTTTACTATTAAGCACTGATAGGCGTTGTTTCACATTAGGGTTTTAAGTTGCATTTCACGCTCGAACGAGTAACGGAGTTAGGGGATAATCAGGAAAAATATTTTTTATCGAATGATTCATTTTAATTAATCAATATAAAGTGTTTTTAAGTGTATTTTCGAAAATTGGGTGTTGGTGGGTATTTTTACTCGTCGGGTCGTATTTTTAATCAATACGAAAAGTTTAGCGAATCGGGGGACTTTTTGAGGGCTCAGACAATATTTCCAGAAACATACCTAAACAAAATATTTTTCAAGAGTGTTATTGGGCTTGATGGGTTTATTCTAATGATTAATGGGCTCAAAACTCTTTTAACCCTTTAAACTTTTACTTTGGGCCCATTAGTGATTTAATTATCACCTAAACTAAATCCTAAACATACTTAACACTTAGTGGCCGCGCACCTCATTTTTCAGAAGCCTCCTTCAAGTGAAAACAAGAGCTTTTCCCCCTCCTTGCAGCAACAAGCTTCAGCCCCTCAATATTTTCAAGAAAGCTTCTCCCTCACCCCTCTGTTTCACGTCCCACGCGCGTATTTTTGAGCTTTTGATTATTTAGTCGCTAAGGCACGCCATTTATCTCTTTTGTCATCATTTACACCATTTTTATATGCTTTTGTTTAAGTTTTGGCATGAAATTTTTTTGGTCCCTTTTCTAGCATTGTTTTTGCAAAGGTTTTGACACGTATATGCCTATATCTTGTGTGCAACTCACGCTTTCATGAATTTTTGCAAGAGGCTGTTGTGTTTTGATGCTAAGGGGCTGTACACGACAGTAAGGTAGTGTCATGAGGCTGGAGGCTAGGGCTAGTCATGTAATTTGAGGGCCGAGGGGTGTATGTTCGAAGGGATGGCTCGTTTGGGTGTAGATCGAGTGATGGGCTGAGCCGGCAGTGCAAGGGCTGATCCAAGCCGTGGACCAGACCTTGGTGGGTCTGAGACATGGCCTAGGAAGGCTCGACCACTGCTGGAACCTGCCATGAAGCCGATTGATCATGAGGAAGGAAGAGTGGTCGCGGGTGGAGCGTTTTCGGTGAGTCTCGAGTTTGCACGTTCACGCGTGAATGGGGATGAGGGAGTTGCTAGGTTGGTCCTGGAAGGCTCAAATGTGGGCTAGGAAGAGTTGGTTCGAGTGTGGTCTGGGCTGGTTGAGGGTGGTGCGACTTGTAGCTTCGTTGGTAAAAATTGGAATTCTGAACGCAGGGTTAGCGCCGCGGCACTGCTCATTGAGCACCGCAACGCTTAGGCTTCGAATCTGGCACCGCTGCGGTGCTCCATTCTTGGTGCTTAACCATTGGTGTACTACTAGCTCCTAGGCACCGGTACCGAACTTCGAGATTTGCGATTTTGTGATTATGTCTCGTTTTGGTCGTTCCCAATAAGTTAGGTCTGTTTCAAGATTATATGAGGTATAAGGCGGGTCATATGTGTTATGGTTAAGAGCCATCAAACTATGAATAAAGTTAGGTCAAGTCCTGAGTTGATTCGGGTTAAGCGAGACCCCGGTCTAAGTTTGAAACGAACTGTAGAACCTAAGACGTGGGCTCGAGATTACGTCTAGGAAATTATGATAGCTATGTTTCGGGATGCCTCTAATAAGCTAGTGGATCTAGCAGCGCCCTGATCTCAAATTCAACATGTTTTTTAAATGTTTGTGTGTCATGTTTTTGACTTTTTACGTAAATATGAAAATACGTTGCATGCTTGTTTTTAAGGAAAAAAATCGTATATGAAAGATTTTGTTAAATGATGAAAAATGATGATGTTTTGAAGGATGAGAGTTGGTTGTGACTGACAATGTATATGTATAGGATGATGATGAGGCCAAGTCTCAGTGGATGGGTAATACTGTCACTGATGTCTCCGCCGCCAGGTACCACGGTTATATAAATGGATCTATTGAATAGAGCTGATACGATTGAGTTGTTACTGAGCTGATACGATAGAGTTGTTACGAAAGTCACAACTAACGAACTGAATTTGATTAAAGAAAATGAACAAGTATATGATGAGATGATGAGATGTTTTGAC
Source organism: Primulina tabacum (assembly GCF_025594145.1). Classification (NCBI taxonomy): domain Eukaryota; kingdom Viridiplantae; phylum Streptophyta; class Magnoliopsida; order Lamiales; family Gesneriaceae; genus Primulina; species Primulina tabacum. Next base: position 39,092,483 of record NC_134561.1, on the reverse strand, counting down.
ACGCTATGCCATGATATGAAATGTTGAAGTGCATGTTTCTTTTCAAGTTCATGAAATATTATTTGTAGTACGGTATTTTTCACTGTTTCTAACCCAACTTTGTGAGTGAATGACCAGAATAAGGAGAACAAGCTGTTGATGTTCGTTCAGAAGTTCATAATATCAAAATGAAGGCTGAAAAAACAATGAATGAGTTCGATAAAAGATTCAGCAGCATAGCGATCGAGCTAGATGCTCTTGGAAAGGAACACAACAACAAAGAGGTTGCACTTTAAGTGATGAGAGTTCTACCAAAAGAATGAGATGTCAAACTGTAGGCATGCGATAATCCAAAGATCTGAGCAAAGTTGAGCTTTTTAAACATATCTAAATGTTTAAAATGTGTTTCAATATCATTTGAAAAGACTAAAATATCATCAATATAAACAATTATAAAATTGATGTAATTGTAAAAAATATCATTCATAATTTGGGCATTTTTAATCCAAATGGCATTACAGTCAATTCATAATGTCCTATTGGAACATTGAAAGCAGTTTTATATCTATCAGATTCTTCTATTTGAATTTGCCAAAATCCTGATCTTAAATCAAAATTTGAAAATATAATAGCATTAACTAGTCTATCTAATAAATCTTTTTTATTAGGAATATGATGCCTAATCTATTTTAATACCTTATTAAGAGGTTTATAATTTATTACTAATCTAGGAACTCCTCTTTCCTGTTCAGAATGTTTATTAACATAAAAAACAGTACATGACCAAGGAGATTGAGAAGGCTTTATCAAACTTTTATCTAGTAAAGAATGAATTTCATTTTTACATAATTCTAAATATTCAAAATTCATCTGAAAGGGACGAGCCTTGGTAGGAATATTCTTTTCATCAAAATTCTCTTCATATGGATGAGAAATAATATGCTTCTTACGATTCCAAAAAGCATTTGGAAGATCATTAAATATTTCTAATGAAAATTTATAAATAATTTTAATTTTTTCCTGTAATTTCGAATTTTGTAATTTATCATCTATAGTTAGAATTTTTACTTCTTCTTATAAAGAATTTATTTGAAAAGTTTTTCTTTCAATCTTTTCTTGTAATTCATTTAAAATTTTATGAACATGTTTAGTTATAAACTGAAAAGAAATAGGGTTACCTTGAAAAGTTCCTATAATACATGTTTCATCAACATAAGTTAAAGGATAAATTTGATAAATGAAAGGAAAACCAAGTATAAGTTGGCTAGAAATATCCTTTGCTAATAAAAAACTGGTTTGAATACAGTTTTAACTTTGCAAATATATGTTTTTGGTAATTTATAATTTATTTATAAAGGTTCTCCACCTGCATGAGAAAGAGAATTAGTAGTTTTATGAAAATATTTTGTAGGAATTAATCCTTCATGTATAACATTTAAATCTGCACGACTATCTATCATAGCAATAAAAATTTTCTTATAAGAATTTTCAATTAATATAGTAATGTTGGTATAACATTTTTGAGGTATTATAATGCAAATGTTTTTGATTTAGATCAGGAAATGAAATATCTTGAATATTATCAAAACTCTCAGAATTAATTAAATTGTTATAATTATTTTCAATAACTGAAATACGATAATTTAAACTATTATTATTATTATGCATGTTCTTGTTTAATTATTATTATTATTATGCTTGTTCTTGTTTTATTATACGATAATTTTCAATAACTGAAATACGATAATTTACTATATTTTTGTTGTAAAAGATTTTTTACTTCTTTCATAGATTAAGCTTGTTCTTGTTTAACAAGAATATTATTGTTACTAGTTGAAGCAATATTTTTCATTAGATCAATAATTGTAGATTTCAATATTGGATCCTTAATCATTTTAAGAAATTCTAAAATATTATTGTTAGTTAAGACATTAATATTTAAATCTTGAAATTGAGACATGAGTTTATAAAAATCATCATTTTTATAATTATTATCATCTATATGATTTATACAAGATTTTCCTTGTATACAAGTATCACATTCTTCTAAATCTGAAATATCTGATTCATTATCTAAAATTTCTTCTGAATTATAAGATTCTGAAGAATTCTCAGATTCACTATTAGAATATTGATCCATTATTATTTTAAATAATATTTCTTTTAGATTTTCATCTATATCTAAATTATTAATTTTTGTTTTAACCCAACATTGATTAGCATAATGTTATGACTTTTTACATTTTCTACAAATTATTAATTTATTTTTATATTTTTTTGCTTTCCGTAAATCACGGCTTTCTTTTGTTTTCTTCTTTTTCTCTTTTTTTCTTTCAGACAAATGTCTTTTCTTTCTATAAATTTTTTCGTCTTTATCTATTATTTTATTCTTACCTTTATTAGGTAGGTGCATACCAAATTGATCACAAAATTTACCTAATTGTTTTTTCTCAAATAAATTCTATCTTTTAATTTGGTTATTTAATTTTTATTCATTACAAAGAGCTAAACCCTCTTGAATACAAGTACTTATTAATTTTCCATAAGTATAATTTTCATATGGAATATATAAATCATCTTTTCTTAAAATTTTTCTAATTCTTTTAGCAAATAGAAAAGGTAAACCATCTATAAATTTGACTTTTCAAAGACTATTATTACAGTCAGGTATCTCATAAATTCTAGATAAAAAGGTATCTTTATACCATCTAAAATCAGTACGTGTTTTACATTTTAGATTACTTAATAAAGTACGAATTTGTTCACCATTATCTGTGAATCTACTAGTAAAACGTTCAATCATTGTCATTATTAAAGAATAAACTGAATTCTCCATTTGAATTTGATTCTCAATTTTAATTGATTTAAGAATTTCATCTTTATAAGATTGATTTAAATAATTATCCCACTAACCTTTAAGTTGGCCAGTAAATCCTGCTATAATCATTTTACCAATATTTTTATCATTATTGCCTGAAGTTTTACACACATTACTATAATTTACAAATAAATATAATATTTTTACAAAAATGAATTTGTTTCATATGATTTACTCAAGGATGATAGTGAGACAGATTTGGGATGTCCTTGGTCAAACTCGAGATCGGCCCTAAACTGTAAATCGTGGATGCAATCCGAGTTGGACACACAAAAAAGTACATATTTTTTTAAAAATTTTCACTACACAACAAAAAAATTTAAAAAATTAATAAAACATTAAAGTTATCGAACTTTATACTAATAATATTCAAGGATAAAAAATATATTAGCATAAATTAAAATTTATTGATTTATATTCAATTAATAATTTTAAGAACATATAATTCAAATCCTTATGTTTTAGAAAATTAAAATTATAAAAAATCCTTATGTTTCAGAAAATTAAAATTATAATGCACTATCCATACAATTATTGATATTCAATTTCAATGCAATTCTTTAATATTTATTACACAAAATACTAGTAAAAAGAATTTTTTTATTCATTATAAAAATATCTTCTTATTTTTTTTATTGCAAGAACCGTTTATTATAGATATTAATATTTTAATATAAAGAGTAAGTTATTTATGTCTTATAATATAATTTATAAATAAATATAATATTTTTACAAAAATGAATTGTTTCGGTTTGTAAAATCTTATCGGATTTTATTTCCAAAAATACTCTCACAACGGTCATATCAACCCAATAAATGGGTAACACTTCAAAACCCATCGATCCATTATCCCTCTCCGCTCCTCTCCCCTCCCCCGAATTCGCTCTGATTTCTCTGACGTTCAAGAATCGAGTGCTTGAAAAGGTGAGAAGACCCATTTGATGCTTCCCCCAAATTCAACCCAATTTTCAAACCTAATGTTCTTATCGATTATCCGTCTCCACTCCTCTATTCCTACTTCTCGCATCGAGTTGGACAGATTTCTTGGCATTCAAGAATGAACGATTCTTGATTAGGTTCGCGTCTTCTCTTCCTATCACGATAAATTTCTTACTTCGAAGCAATATATTAAACTTCAGTGTTCGAATATTATTCTGTTCATCGTGTTGCACCAGTGAATTGCTTTCTTGAAGATGTTGATGTTGCTTGTTTATGTTGATTTTTTTGGTTATTTAATGATCTTCGCTGGAAAATTTTGATGATTGATATATTTTTTTCATTTTTCTTCAGAAAATTTGTAAAACATAATTAAAATTTAATATTCTGTAAGTGGAATGTTGTTGTTGTCAACTTGCGTGGCTACTCTTCTGATTTTCAATTTTGAAGTTAGCTGTTAAATCATGTTTCTTGAGAGGTCTGGCGCTGGTCTTGATGAAGCGTTACCTGCTAAGGTATAAAAATTTCATATATCATTAAATTTATAATGTAGTGCAAGAAAGTATTACAGTTTGCAATAGTTGTTCATGATTTATAGAAAATCAACATCATAAATTGGAAATCCTTGTGATGTTTATAAACTATGAAAAGTTTCATTTATCATCAAATTTATATTCTAGTTTACTAGAAAATTTGATATGTATTGCAGGATACTCAGTGGGGTTTTTTTTTTAAATTTTAAATCCTTACAAATAGTTATTTTATCGTAATTTTGTTTCATTTCACGATGTTGTACTTTTCTGTAGATCTCATAAAAAATTGAGGATTAATTATTTTTTTCATTTTTTTGAAAAATATTTAAAAATTAAAAATCATTTAATATTATTGTTGCAAAAAATTCTTTCATTTCTGTGCAGAAAATAGTTTTGTGAAAAGTTATTTCATTATAAAATGTTAAGCTCTTTTAGTTTTTTTTTTATAGATCTTCGCTGACAAAACTTTGATGATTAATAATCTTTTTAAATTTTTTCATGAAAATAAAACATAATTGATATTGAAGTTTCTGTAATTTGAATATAATTACCATTACAATTTTATTTCAAAAATATCTTTTTTGGGGTTTTTTTTTTGAGTTTCTTGTAAATTATATGTGCTAGATTCTTAAACAAAACAACCTATCTGCAAAAAGGGTTGAAAAATAGTTATCCTTACAGTTTTCATCCTAGAGAATTTTTTTATGTTAGAAGAACTATTTTCTTTGTCAAGATTCTCAACCGGTTTGTAATTTTAATAAGTAATAATTTGTTGTAAAACTCATATTAAATAGTTTCATTTTTTTAGAGCTCATCTTTATTATTAATTTTTACTTGCAGTATTTGCTTTGATGTCTTTCACAAGGACCAAGAACGAGTGGACGACAATCTCGCATGATTTATGTTGACAACCTTCTTATTGATATTAGAGAATCGGAGGTTCAAGTTTTACAAGTCTGATTGAACAATGCAATTTTCCTTTCTCTGCCCTGTGTTATTGGGTTTTAAAGGCTTGTTTATGGGCGCAATTACTCTCTGACATTTCAAACGAAGATAAGTGATTTTCCTCTTCCTAATTTTTATCGTTTCAAAATTGGTGGTGAAAAAAAATTAGATAATTAAACATCGTAAAACCAAGTCACCTAAACTTTGACGTGAGAACTTGATTTTTGCAAAAATAATTTTTCTAACAGTTTTCATCCCAACGGATTTTTTTATGTTAGAGGAATTATTTTGCTTTGCAAGATTCTCAAACAAATTAAATATTTTAATATGTAATTTGTTGTAAATAATCATATTAAAATAATTTAAATTTTTTTTGGAGCTCATCTTTATTATTAATTTTTACTTGCAGTATTTGTTTTGACGTCTTCCACAAGGACCAAGAACAAGTGGACGGCAATCTCGCATGATTTATGTTGACAACCTTCTTACTGATATTATAGAATCGGAGGTTGAAGTTTTACAAATCTGATTGAACAATGCAATTCTCCTTTCTCTGCCCCTGTGTTGCTGGGTTTTGCAGATTGTTTATGAGTGCAATTACTCTACATTTCAAGCTAAGATAAGTGATTTTCATCTTTCTTATTTTATCGTTTCAAAAATAGTGGTCAAAGAAAATTAGATAATTAAACATCCTAAAACCAAGTCACCTAAACTTTGACGTGAGAAATTGATTTTTGCAAAATAATTCTCATATTAAAATAGTGTAATTTTTTTTGGAGCTCATCTTTATGATTAATTCATTTTTTTGAAAAAATATTTAAAAATTAAAAATCATTTAATATTATTGTTGTAAAAAATTCTTTCATTTCTATGCAGAAAATAGTTTTTGTGAAAAGTTATTTCATTATAAAATGTTAAGCTCTTTTAGTTTTTTTTCTATATATCTTCGATGACAAAACTTTGATGATTAATAATTTTTTAAATTTTTTTCATGAAAATAAAACATAATTGATATTGAAGTTTCTGTAATTTGAATATAATTACATTACAATTTTGTTTCAAAAATATCAATTTTTTGGGTTTTTTTTTGAGTTTCTCGTAAATTATATGTGCTAGATTCTTAAATAAAACAACTTATCTGCAAAAGGTGTTGAAAAATAGTTATCCTTACAGTTTTCATCCTAAGAGATTTTTTTATGTTAGAAGAAGAACTATTTTCTTTGTTTACTCTTAGTACAACTTATCACTCTCAAACCGATGGTTAAACAGAGAGAATGATTCTACCCTAGAGGATATGCTAAGAGCCTGTTCCCTAGACTTCACTAAAAATTGGATTGAACATCTACCTCTGATAGTGTTCAATTACAATAACAGTTATCTCAAGAGTATTGAAATGGCTTTATGTAAAGTCCTTTACGGTCGGAAGTGTCGATCACCACTGTACTAAGACGAAAGAGAGGAGACAGTCATAATTGGGCCAGAACTAATCCAAGCGTGAAATGGCTTAGGTGGCTAACATTAAAGACAGACTCAAGGCTGCACAAGATCGGCAAAAAAGTTGGGTCGATCTTAAAACGAGGTCAGTGGAATTCAAAGTTGGTCAAAAGCTTATATAAGGGTTTCATCGATTAGAGAAGTCGTTCGATTCAATAAAACAGGAAAAGTGAATCCTCGGTACTTAGGACCATTCGATATTTTGGAAAGAGTGGGCAATGTGGCATAAATGCTAGCATTGCCACCGGATATGTCTCGAATCCACAATTTACTCCACGTGTCCCAACTAAGAAAATACATCGCAGACCCAAGCCATGTGTTGGAAGTGGAACCACTCATGATCAAAGGTAACTTGAGGGAAGAGCTGAAACATGAAGAGGTCTATATTTGGATTGAGGATACCAATGACCAAGTACTGAGAAGACGTATCATTCTTTGTGTGAAGGTGCAATGGTCTAATCACACAGAACGTGAAGTTATTTGGGAGTTTGAATTGGAAATGCGCAAACAATATCCCTACTTGTTTGAAGAATCAGCCAACTCAAGTTTCGAGAATGAAACTTCCAATAAAGAGGGTGGGATGTGAGAGTAGAAGACATCCCAAAGACAGCCTCCAGAACAAAGTACGAGAATTACGAGTTCACGATAATGCCATTTGGATTGACAAATGTTCCAACAGTCTTCATGGACCTTATGAACATAATGTTCAAGATGTTTTTTGAGAAATTGACAGTGGTATTCATTGATGATATCCTTGTCTAATCTCCCAGCGAGGAAGACAACGAAGAGCAACTCCGCCTCACTCTACAGACACTAAAGTAGAAGAAATTCTATCCCAATCACACAGAACATGAAGCTATTTGGGAGTTTGAATTGAAAATGCGCAAACAATATCCCTACTTGTTTGAAAAATCAGCCAACTCAAGTTTCGAGAACGAAACTTCCAATAAATAGGGTGGGATGTGAGAGTAGAAGACATCTCAAAGACAGTCTCCAGAACAAACTACGAGAATTACGAGTTCACGATAGTGCCATTTGGATTGACAAATGTTCCAACAGTCTTCATGGACCTTATGAACATAATGTTCAAGATGTTTCTTGACAAATTGATAGTGGTATTCATTGATGATATCCTTGTCTGATCTCCCAGCGAGGAAGACAACGAAGAGCAACTCCGCCTCACTCTACAAACACTAAAGTAGAAGAAATTCTATGCCAATCACACAGAACGTGAAGCTATTTGGGAGTTTGAATTTGAAATGCGCAAACAATATCCATACTTGTTTGAAGAATAAGCCAACTCAAGTTCCAATAAAGAGGGTGGGATGTGAGAGTAGAAGACATCCCAAAGACAGCCTCTAGAACAAAGTACGAGAATTACGAGTTCACGATAATGCCATTTGGATTGACAAATGTTCCAACAGTCTTCATGGACCTTATGAACATAATGTTCAAGATGTTTTTTGACAAATTGATAGTGGTATTCATTGATGATATCCCTGTCTAATCTCCCAGCGAGGAAGACAACGAAGAGCAACTCCGCCTCACTCTACAGACACTAAAGTAGAAGAAATTCTATGCCAATCACACAGAACGTGAAGCTATTGGGAGTTTGAATTGAAAATGCGCAAACAATATCCCTATTTGTTTGAAGAATCGGCCAACTCAAGTTTCGAGAACGAAACTTCCAATAAAGAGGGTGGGATGTGAGAGTAGAAGACATCCCAAAGACAGCCTCCAAAACAAAGTACGAGAATTACGAGTTCACGATAATGCCATTTGGATTGACAAATGTTCCAGCAGTCTTCATGGACCTTATGAACATAATGTTCAAGATGTTTTTTGACAAATTTATAGTGGTATTCATTGATGATATCCTTGCTAATCTCCCAGCGAGGAAGACAACGAAGAGCATCTCCGCCTCACTGTACAGACACTAAAGTAGAAGAAATTCTATGCCAATCACACAGAACGTGAAGCTATTTGGGAGTTTGAATTGAAAATGCGCAAACAATATCCCTACTTGTTTGAAGAATCAGCCAACTCAAGTTTCGAGAACGAAACTTCTAGTAAAGAGGGTGGGATGTGAGAGTAGAAGACATCCCAAAGACAGCCTCCAGAACAAAGTACGAGAATTACGAGTTCATGATAATGCCATTTGGATTGACAAATGTTCCAACAGTCTTCATGGACCTTATGAACATAATGTTGAAGATGTTTTTTGACAAATTGTTAGTGCTATTCATTGATGATATCCTTGTCTAATCTCCCAGCGAGGAAGACAACAAAGAGCAACTTCGCCTCACTCTACAGACACTAAAGTAGAAAAAATTCTATGCCAATCACACAGAACGTGAAGCTATTTGGGAGTTTGAATTGAAAATGCGCAAACAATATCCCTACTTGTTTAAAGAATCTGCCAACTCAAGTTTCGAAAACGAAACTTCCAATAAAGAGGGTGGGATGTGAGAGTAGAAGACATCCCAAAGATAGCCTCCAGAACAAAGTACGAGAATTACGAGTTCACGATAATGTCATTTGGATTGACAAATGTTCCAACAGTCTTCATGGACGTTATGAACATAATGTTCAAGGTGTTTTTTGACAGATTGATAGTGGTATTCATTGATGATATCCTTGTCTAATCTCCCAGCGAGGAAGACAACGAAGAGCAACTCCGCCTCACTCTACAGACACTAAAGTAGAAGAAATTCTATGCCAATCACACAGAACGTGAAGCTATTTGGGAGTTTGAATTGAAAATGCGCAAACAATATCCCTACTTGTTTGAAGAATCAGCCAACTCAAGTTTCGAAAACAAAACTTCCAATAAAGAGGGTGGGATGTGAGAGTAGAAGACATCCCAAAGACAGGCTCAAGAACAAACTACGAGAATTACGAGTTCACGATAATGCCATTTGGATTGACAAATGTTCCAACAGTCTTCATGGACCTTATGAACATAATGTTCCAGTTATTTTTTGACAAATTGATAGTGGTATTCATTGATGATATCCTTGTCTAATCTCCCAGCGAGGAAGACAACGAAGAGCAACTCCGCCTCACTCTACAGACACCAAAGTAGAAGAAATTCTATGCCAATCACACAGAACGTGAAGCTATTTGGCAGTTTGAATTGAAAATGCGCAAACAATATCCCTACTTGTTTGAAGAATCAGCCAACTCAAATTTCGAGAAACGAAACTTCCAACAAAGAAGGTGGGATGTAAGAGTAGAAGACATCCCAAAGACAGCCTCCAGAACAAACTACGAGAATTACGAGTTCCCGATAATGCCATTTGGATTGAAAAATATTCCAACAGTTTTCATGGACCTTATGAACATAATGTTCAAGATGTTTTTTGTTAAATTCATAGTGGTATTCATTGATGATATGCGAGAAAGACAACGAAGAGCAACTCCGCCTCACTCTACAAACACTAAAGTAGAAGAAATTATATGCCAATCACACAGAACGTGAAGCTATTTGGGAGTTTGAATTGAAAGTGCGCAAACAATATCCCTACTTGTTTGAAGAATCTGCCAACTCAAGTTTCGAGAACGAAACTTCCAATAAAGAGGGTGGGATGTGAGAGTAGAAGACATCCCAAAGACAGCCTCCAGAACAAAGTACGAGAATTACGAGTTCGCGATAATGCAATTTGGATTGACAAATGTTCCAAGAGTCTTCATGGACCTTATGAACATAATGTTCAAGATGTTTTTTGACAAATTGATAGTGGTATTCATTGATGATATCCTTGTCTAATCTCCCAACGAGGAAGACAACGAAGAGCAACTCCGCTTCACTCTACAGACACTAAAGTAGTAGAATTTCTATGCCAATCACACAGAACGTGAAGCTATTTGGGAGTTTGAATTGAAAATGCGCAAACAATATCCCTACTTGTTTGAAGAATCAGCCAACTCAAGTCTCGAGAACGAAACTTCCAATAAAGAGGGTGGGATGTGAGAGTAGAAGACATCCCAAAGACAGCCTCCAGAACAAAGTACGAGAATTACGAGTTCACGATAATGCCATTTGGATTGACAAATGTTCCAACAGTCTTCATGGACCTGATGAACATAATGTTCAAGATGTTTTTTGACAAATTGATAGTGGTATTCATTGATGATATCCTTGTCTAATCTCTCAGCGAGTAAGGCAAGAAGAGCAACTCCGCATCACTCTACAGACACTAAAGTGGAAGAAATTCTATGTCAATCACACAGAACGTGAAGCTATTTGGGAGTTTGAATTGAAAATGCGCAAACAATATCCCCACTTGTTTGAAAAATCAGCCAACTCAAGTTTCGAGAACGAAACTTCCAATAAAAAGGGTGGAATGTGAGAGTAGAAGACATCCCAAAGACAGCCTCCACAACAAAGTACGAGAATTACGAGTTCACGATAATGCCATTTCGATTGACAAATGTTCCAACAGTCTTCATGGACCTTATGAACATAATGTTCAAGATGTTTTTTGACAAATTGATAGTGGTATTCATTGATTATATCCTTGTCTAATCTCCCAGCGAGGAAGACAACGAAGAGCAACTCCGCTTAACTCTACAGACACTAAAGTAGTAGAAATTCTATGCCAATCACACAAAATGTGAAGCTATTTGGGAGTTTGAATTGAAAATGCGCAAACAATATCCCTACTTGTTTGAAGAATCAGCCAACTCAAATTTCGAGAACGAAACTTCCAACAAAGAAGGTGGGATGTAAGAGTAGAAGACATCCCAAAGACAGCCTCCAGAACAAACTACGAGAATTACGAGTTCCCGATAATGCCATTTGGATTGAAAAATATTCCAACAGTTTTCATGGACCTTATGAACATAATGTTCAAGATGTTTTTTGTTAAATTCATAGTGGTATTCATTGATGATATGCGAGGAAGACAACGAAGAGCAACTCCGCCTCACTCTACATACACTAAAGTAGAAGAAATTATATGCCAATCACACAGAACGTGAAGCTATTTGAGAGTTTGAATTGAAAGTGCGCAAACAATATCCCTACTTGTTTGAAGAATCTGCCAACTCAAGTTTCGAGAACGAAACTTCCAATAAAGAGGGTGGGATGTGAGAGTAGAAGACATCCCAAAGACAGCCTCCAGAACAAAGTACGAGAATTACGAGTTCACGATAATGCAATTTGGATTGATAAATGTTCCAAGAGTCTTCATGGACCTTATGAACATAATGTTCAAGATGTTTTTTGACAAATTGATAGTGGTATTCATTGATGATATCCTTGTCTAATCTCCCAACGAGGAAGACAATGAAGAGCAACTCCGCCTCACTCTACAGACACCAAAGTAGAAGAAATTCTATGCCAATCACACAGAACGTGAAGCTATTTGGGAGTTTGAATTGAAAATGCGCAAACAATATCCCTACATGTTTGAAGAATCAGCCAACTCAAGTTTCGAAAACGAAACTTCCAATAAAGAGGGTGGGATGTGAGAGTAGAAGACATCCCAAAGACAGCCTCCAGAACAAAGTACGAGAATTACGAGTTCACGATAATGCAATTTGGATTGACAAATGTTCCAAGAGTCTTCATGGACCTTATGAACATAATGTTCAAGATGTTTTTTGACAAATTGATAGTGGTATTCATTGATGATATTCTTGTCTAATCTCCCAACGAGGAAGACAATGAAGAGCAACTCCGCCTCACTCTACAGACACCAAAGTAGAAGAAATTCTATGCCAATCACACAGAACGTGAAGTTATTTGGGAGTTTGAATTGAAAATGCGCAAACAATATCCCTACATGTTTGAAGAATCAGCCAACTCAAGTTTCGAAAACGAAACTTCCAATAAAGAGGGTGGGATGTGAGAGTAGAAGACATCCCAAAGACAGCCTCCAGAACAAAGTACGAGAATCACGAGTTCACGATAATGCCATTTGGATTGACAAATGTTCCAATTGTCTTCATGGACCTTATGAAAATAATGTTCAAGTTGTTTTTTGACAAATTGATAGTGGTATTCATTGATGATATCCTTGTCTAATCTCCCAGCGATGAAGACAACGAAGAGCATCTCCGCCTCACTCTACAGACACTAAAGTAGAAGAAATTCTATGTCAATCACACAGAACGTGAAGCTATTTGGGAGTTTGAATTGAAAATGCGCAAACAATATCCCTACTTGTTTGAAGAATCAGCCAACTCAAGTTTCGAGAACGAAACTTTCAATAAAAAGGGTGGAATGTGAGAGTAGAAGACATCCCAAAGACAGCCTCTAGAACAAAGTACGAGAATTACGAGTTCACGATAATGCCATTTCGATTGACAAATGTTCCAACAGTTTTCATGGACCTTATAAACATAATGTTCAAGATGTTTTTTGACAAATTGAGAGTGGTATTCATTGATGATATCCTTGTCTAATCTCCCAGCGAGGAAGACAACGAAGAGCAACTCCGCTTAACTCTACAGACACTAAAGTAGTAGAAATTCTATGCCAATCACACAAAATGTGAAGCTATTTGGGTGTTTGAATTGAAAATTCGCAAACAATATCCCTACTTGTTTGAGTAATCAGCCAACTCAAGTCTCGAGAACGAAACTTCCAATAAAGAGGGTGGGATGTGAGAGTAGAAGACATCCCAAAGATATCCTCCAGAACAAAGTACGAGAATTACGAGTTCAGGATAATGCCATTTGGATTGACAAATGTTCCAACAGTTTTCATGGACCTCATAAACATAATGTACAAGATGTTTTTTGACAAATTGATAGTGGTATTCAATGATGATATCCTTGTCTAATCTCCCTGCGAGTAAGACAAAGAAGAGCAACTCCGCCTCACTCTACAGACACTAAAGTAGAAGAAATTCTATGCCAATCACACAGAACGTGAAGCTATTTGGGAGTTTGAATTGAAAATGCGCAACAATATCCCTACTTGTTTGAAGAATCTGCCAACTCAATTTTCGAAAACGAAACTTCCAATAAAGAGGGTGGGATGTGAGAGTAAAAGACATTCCAAAGACAGCCTCCAGAACAAAGTACGAGAATCACGAGTTAACGATAATGCCATTTGGATTGACAAATGTTCCAACAGTGTTCATGGACCTTATGAACATAATGTTCAAGTTGTTTTTTGACAAATTGATAGTGGTACTCAATGATGAAATCCTTGTCTAAACTCCCAGCGAGAAAGACAACGGAGAGCAACTCCGCCTCACTCTACAGACACTAAAGTATAAGAAATTTTATGCCAATCACACAGAACGTGAAGCTATTTGGGAGTTTGAATTGAAAATGCGCAAACAATATCCCTACTTGTTTGAAAAATCAGCCAACTCAAGTTTCGAAAACGAAACTTCCAATAAAGAGGGTGGGATATGAGAGTAGAAGACATCCCAAAGACAGCCTCCAGAACAAAGTACGAGAATTACGAGTTTACGATAATGCCATTTGGATTGACAAATGTTCCAACAGTCTTCATGGACCTTATGAACATAATGTTCAAGATGTTTTCTGACAAATTCATAGTGGTATTCATTGATGATATCATTGTCTACTCTCCTAGCGAGGAAGACAACGAAGAGCAACTCCGCCTCACTCTACAGACACTAAAGTAGAAGAAATTCTATGTTAATCACACAGAACGTGAAGATATTTGCGAGTTTGAATTGAAAATGCGCAAACAATATCCCTACTTGTTTGAAGAATCAGCCAACTCAAGTTTCGAGAACGAAACTTCCAGTAAAGAGGGTGGGATGTGAGAGTAGAAGACATCCCAAAGACAGCCTCCAGAACAAAGTACGAGAATTACGAGTTCACGATAATGCCATTTGGATTGACAAATGTTCCAACAGTCTTCATGGACCTTATTAACATAATGTTCAAGATATTTTTTGACTAATTGATAGTGGTATTCATTGATGAAATCCTTGTCTAAACTCCCAGCGAGAAAGACAACGGAGAGCAACTCCGCCTCACTCTACAGACACTAAAGTATAAGAAATTCTATGCCAATCACACAGAACGTGAAGCTATTTGGGAGTTTGAATTGAAAATGCGCAAACAATATCCCTACTTGTTTGAAGAATCTGCCAACTCAATTTTCGAAAACGAAACTTCCAATAAAGAGGGTGGGATGTGAGAGTAAAAGACATCCCAAAGACAGCCTCCAGAACAAAGTACGAGAATCACGAGTTAACGATAATGCCATTTGGATTGACAAATGTTCCAACAGTCTTCATGGACCTTATGAACATAATGTTCAAATTGTTTTTTGACAAATTGATAGTGGTACTCAATGATGAAATCCTTGTCTAAACTCCCAGCGAGAAAGACAACGAAGAGCAACTCCGCCTCACTCTACAGACACTAAAGTATAAGAAATTTTATGCCAATCACACAGAACGTGAAGCTATTTGGGAGTTTGAATTGAAAATGCGCAAACAATATCCCTACTTGTTTGAAAAATCAGCCAACTCAAGTTTCGTAAACGAAACTTCCAATAAAGAGGGTGGGATGTGAGAGTAGAAGACATCCCAAAGACAGCCTCCAGAACAAAGTACGAGAATCACGAGTTAACGATAATGCCATTTGGATTGACAAATGTTCCAACAGTCTTCATGGACCTTATGAACATAATGTTCAAGATGTTTTTTGACAAATTGATAGTGGTATTCATTGATGATATCCTTGTCTAATCTCCCAGCGAGTAAGACAAAGAAGAGCAACTCCGCATCACTCTACAGACACTAAAGTAAATGAAATTCAATGCCAATCACACAGAACGTGAAGCTATTTGGGAGTTTGAATTGAAAATCCGCAAACAATATCTCTACTTGTTTGAAGAATCTGCCAACTCAATTTTCGAGAACGAAACTTCCAATAAAGAGGGTGGGATGTGAGAGTAGAAGACATCCCAAAGACAGCCTCCAGAACAAAGTACGAGAATCACGAGTTAACGATAATGCCATTTGGATTGACAAATGTTCCAACAGTCTTCAAGGACCTTATGAACATAATGCTCAAGATGTTTTTTGACAAATTGATAGTGGTACTCAATGATGATATCCTTGTCTAAACTCCCAGCGAGGAAGACAACGAAGAGCAACTCCGCCTCACTCTACAGACACTAAAGTAGAAAAAATTTTATGCCAATCACACAGAACGTGAAGCTATTTGGGAGTTTGAATTGATAATGCGCAAACAATATCCCTACTTGTTTGAAGAATCAGCCAACTCAAGTTTCAAAAACGAAACTTCCAATAAAGAGGGTGGGATGTGAAAACTCCCAGCGAGGAAGACAACGAAGAGCAACTCCGCCTCACTCTACAGACACTAAAGTAGAAGAAATTATATGCCAATCACACAGAACATGAAGCTATTTGGGAGTTTGAATTGAAAATGCGCAAACAATATCCCTACTTGTTTGAAGAATCAGCCAACTCAAATCTCGAGAACGAAACTTCCAATAAAGAGGGTGGGAAGTGAGAGTAGAAGACATCCCAAAGACAGCCTCCAGAACAAAGTACGAGAATTACGAGTTCACGATAATGCCATTTGGATTGACAAATGTTCCAACAGTCTTCATGGACCTTATGAACATAATGTTCAAGATGTTTTTTGACAAATTGATAGTGGTATTCATTGATGATATCCCTGTCTAATCTCCCAGCGAGGAAGACAACGAAGAGCAACTCCGCCTCACTCTACAGACACTAAAGTAGAAGAAATTCTATGCCAATCACACAGAACGTGAAGCTATTGGGAGTTTGAATTGAAAATGCGCAAACAATATCCCTATTTGTTTGAAGAATCGGCCAACTCAAGTTTCGAGAACGAAACTTCCAATAAAGAGGGTGGGATGTGAGAGTAGAAGACATCCCAAAGACTGCCTCCACAACAAAGTACGAGAATTACGAGTTCACGATAATGCCATTTGGATTGACAAATGTTCCAACAGTCTTCATGGACCCCATGAACATAATGTTCAAGATGTTTTTTGACAAATTGATAGTGGTACTCAATGATGATATCCTTGTCTAAACTCCCAGCGAGGAAGACAACGAAGAGCAACTCCGCCTCACTCTACAGACACTAAAGTAGAAGAAATTCTATGCAAATCACACAGAACGTGAAGCTATTTGGGAGTTTGAATTGAAAATGCGCAAACAATATCCCTACTTGTTTGAAGAATCTGCCAACTCAATTTTCGAAAACGAAACTTCCAATAAAGAGGGTGGGATGTGAGAGTAAAAGACATCCCAAAGACAGCCTCCAGAACAAAGTACGAGAATCACGAGTTCAGGATAATGCCATTTGGATTGACAAATGTTCCAACAGTCTTCATGGACCTCATGAACACAATGTTCAAGATGTTTTTTGACAAATTGATAGTGGTATTCATTGATGATATCCTTGTCTAATCTCCCAGCGAGGAAGACAACGAAGAGCAACTCCGCCTCACTCTACAGACACTAAAGTAGAAGAAATTCTATGCCAATCA
Organism: Primulina tabacum; assembly: GCF_025594145.1. NCBI lineage: Eukaryota > Viridiplantae > Streptophyta > Magnoliopsida > Lamiales > Gesneriaceae > Primulina > Primulina tabacum. The sequence continues at coordinate 39,075,223 of NC_134561.1, read as the reverse complement.
CACGGAACGTGAAGCTATTTGGGAGTTTGAATTGAAAATGCGCAAACAATATCCCTACTTGTTTGAAGAATCAGCCAACTCAAGTCTCGAAAACGAAACTTCCATTAAAGAGGGTGGGATGTGAGAGTAGAAGACATTTCAAAGATAGCCTCCAGAACAAAGTACGAGAATTACGAGTTCAGGATAATGCCATTTGAATTGACAAATGTTCCAACAGTCTTCATGGACCTCATGAACATAATGTTCAAGATGTATTTTGACAAATTTATAGTGGTATTAATTGATGATATCCTTGTCTAATCTCCCAGCGAGTAAGACAAAGAAGAGCAACTGTGCCTCACTCTACAGACACTAAAGTAGAAGAAATTCTATGCCAATCACACAGAACGTGAAGCTATTTGGGAGTTTGAATTGAAAATGCGCAAACAATATCCCTACTTGTTTGAAGAATCATCCAACTCAAGTTTCGAAAACAAAACTTCCAATAAAGAGGGTGTGATGTGAGAGTAGAAGACATCCCAAAGACAGCCTCCAGAACAAAGTACGAGAATTACGAGTTCACGATAATGCCATTTGGATTGACAAATGTTCCAACAGTCTTCATGGACCTCATGAACATAATGTTCAAGATGTTTTTTGACAAATTGATAGTGGTATTCATTGATGATATCCTTGTCTAATCTCCCAGCGAGTAAGACAAAGAAGAGCAACTCCACATCACTCTACAGACACTAATGTAGAAGAAATTCTATGCCAATCACACAGAACGTGAAGCTATTTGGGAGTTTGAATTGAAAATCCGCAAACAATATCTCTACTTGTTTGAAGAATCAGCAAACTCAAGTTTCGAGAACGAAACTTCCAATAAAGAGGGTGGGATGTGAGAGTAGAAGACATCCAAAGATAGCCTCCGGAACAAAGTACGAGAATTACGAGTTCACGATAATGTTATTTGGATTGACAAATGTTCCAACAGTCTTCATTGACCTTATGAACATAATGTTCAAGATGTTTTTTGACAAATTGATAGTGGTATTCATTGATGATATCATTGTCTAATCTCCCAACGAGGAAGACAATGAAGAGCAACTCCGCCTCACTCTACAGACACCAAAGTAAAAGAAATTCTATGCCAATCACACAGAACGTGAAGCTATTTGGGAGTTTGAATTGAAAATGCGCAAACAATATCCCTACTTGTTTGAAGAATCAGCCAACTCAAGTTTCGAGAACGAAACTTCCAGTAAAGAGGGTGGGATGTGACAGTAGAAGACATCCCAAAGACAGCCTCCAGAACAAAGTACGAGAATTACGAGTTCACGATAATGCCATTTGGATTGACAAATGTTCCAACAGTCTTCATGGACCTTATTAACATAATGTTCAAGATATTTTTTGACTAATTGATAGTGGTATTCATTGATTAAATCCTTGTCTAAACTCCCAGCGAGAAAGACAACGGAGAGCAACTCCGCCTCACTCTACAGACACTAAAGTATAAGAAATTCTATGCCAATCACACAGAACGTGAAGCTATTTGGGAGTTTGAATTGAAAATGCGCAAACAATATCCCTACTTGTTTGAAGAATCTGCCAACTCAATTTTCGAAAACGAAACTTCCAATAAAGAGGGTGGGATGTGAGAGTAAAAGACATCCCAAAGACAGCCTCCAGAACAAAGTACGAGAATCACGAGTTAACGATAATGCCATTTGGATTGACAAATGTTCCAACAGTCTTCATGGACCTTATGAACATAATGTTCAAGTTGTTTTTTGACAAATTGATAGTGGTACTCAATGATGAAATCCTTGTCTAAACTCCCAGCGAGAAAGACAACGAAGAGCAACTCCGCCTCACTCTACAGACACTAAAGTATAAGAAATTTTATGCCAATCACACAGAACGTGAAGCTATTTGGGAGTTTGAATTGAAAATGCGCAAACAATATCCCTACTTGTTTGAAAAATCAGCCAACTCAAGTTTCGTAAACGAAACTTCCAATAAAGAGGGTGGGATGTGAGAGTAGAAGACATCCCAAAGACAGCCGCCAGAACAAAGTACGAGAATCACGAGTTAACGATAATGCCATTTGGATTGACAAATGTTCCAACAGTCTTCATGGACCTTATGAACATAATGTTCAAGATGTTTTTTGACAAATTGATAGTGGTATTCATTGATGATATCCTTGTCTAATCTCCCAGCGAGTAAGACAAAGAAGAGCAACTCCGCATCACTCTACAGACACTAAAGTAAATGAAATTCAATGCCAATCACACAGAACGTGAAGCTATTTGGGAGTTTGAATTGAAAATCCGCAAACAATATCTCTACTTGTTTGAAGAATCTGCCAACTCAATTTTCGAGAACGAAACTTCCAATAAAGAGGGTGGGATGTGAGAGTAGAAGACATCCCAAAGACAGCCTCCAGAACAAAGTACGAGAATCACGAGTTAACGATAATGCCATTTGGATTGACAAATGTTCCAACAGTCTTCAAGGACCTTATGAACATAATGCTCAAGATGTTTTTTGACAAATTGATAGTGGTACTCAATGATGATATCCTTGTCTAAACTCCCAGCGAGGAAGACAACGAAGAGCAACTCCGCCTCACTCTACAGACACTAAAGTAGAAAAAATTTTATGCCAATCACACAGAACGTGAAGCTATTTGGGAGTTTGAATTGATAATGCGCAAACAATATCCCTACTTGTTTGAAGAATCAGCCAACTCAAGTTTCAAAAACGAAACTTCCAATAAAGAGGGTGGGATGTGAAAACTCCCAGCGAGGAAGACAACGAAGTACAACTCCGCCTCACTCTACAGACACTAAAGTAGAAGAAATTATATGCCAATCACACAGAACATGAAGCTATTTGGGAGTTTGAATTGAAAATGCGCAAACAATATCCCTACTTGTTTGAAGAATCAGCCAACTCAAATCTCGAGAACGAAACTTCCAATAAAGAGGGTGGGAAGTGAGAGTAGAAGACATCCCAAAGACAGCCTCCAGAACAAAGTACGAGAATTACGAGTTCACGATAATGCCATTTGGATTGACAAATGTTCCAACAGTCTTCATGGACCTTATGAACATAATGTTCAAGATGTTTTTTGACAAATTGATAGTGGTATTCATTGATGATATCCCTGTCTAATCTCCCAGCGAGGAAGACAACGAAGAGCAACTCCGCCTCACTCTACAGACACTAAAGTAGAAGAAATTCTATGCCAATCACACAGAACGTGAAGCTATTGGGAGTTTGAATTGAAAATGCGCAAACAATATCCCTATTTGTTTGAAGAATCGGCCAACTCAAGTTTCGAGAACGAAACTTCCAATAAAGAGGGTGGGATGTGAGAGTAGAAGACATCCCAAAGACTGCCTCCACAACAAAGTACGAGAATTACGAGTTCACGATAATGCCATTTGGATTGACAAATGTTCCAACAGTCTTCATGGACCCCATGAACATAATGTTCAAGATGTTTTTTGACAAATTGATAGTGGTACTCAATGATGATATCCTTGTCTAAACTCCCAGCGAGGAAGACAACGAAGAGCAACTCCGCCTCACTCTACAGACACTAAAGTAGAAGAAATTCTATGCCAATCACACAGAACGTGAAGCTATTTGGGAGTTTGAATTGAAAATGCGCAAACAATATCCCTACTTGTTTGAAGAATCTGCCAACTCAATTTTCGAAAACGAAACTTCCAATAAAGAGGGTGGGATGTGAGAGTAAAAGACATCCCAAAGACAGCCTCCAGAACAAAGTACGAGAATCACGAGTTCAGGATAATGCCATTTGGATTGACAAATGTTCCAACAGTCTTCATGGACCTCATGAACACAATGTTCAAGATGTTTTTTGACAAATTGATAGTGGTATTCATTGATGATATCCTTGTCTAATCTCCCAGCGAGGAAGACAACGAAGAGCAACTCCGCCTCACTCTACAGACACTAAAGTAGAAGAAATTCTATGCCAATCACACGGAACGTGAAGCTATTTGGGAGTTTGAATTGAAAATGCGCAAACAATATCCCTACTTGTTTGAAGAATCAGCCAACTCAAGTCTCGAAAACGAAACTTCCATTAAAGAGGGTGGGATGTGAGAGTAGAAGACATTTCAAAGATAGCCTCCAGAACAAAGTACGAGAATTACGAGTTCAGGATAATGCCATTTGAATTGACAAATGTTCCAACAGTCTTCATGGACCTCATGAACATAATGTTCAAGATGTATTTTGACAAATTTATAGTGGTATTAATTGATGATATCCTTGTCTAATCTCCCAGCGAGTAAGACAAAGAAGAGCAACTGTGCCTCACTCTACAGACACTAAAGTAGAAGAAATTCTATGCCAATCACACAGAACGTGAAGCTATTTGGGAGTTTGAATTGAAAATGCGCAAACAATATCCCTACTTGTTTGAAGAATCATCCAACTCAAGTTTCGAAAACAAAACTTCCAATAAAGAGGGTGTGATGTGAGAGTAGAAGACATCCCAAAGACAGCCTCCAGAACAAAGTACGAGAATTACGAGTTCACGATAATGCCATTTGGATTGACAAATGTTCCAACAGTCTTCATGGACCTCATGAACATAATGTTCAAGATGTTTTTTGACAAATTGATAGTGGTATTCATTGATGATATCCTTGTCTAATCTCCCAGCGAGTAAGACAAAGAAGAGCAACTCCACATCACTCTACAGACACTAAAGTAGAAGAAATTCTATGCCAATCACACAGAACGTGAAGCTATTTGGGAGTTTGAATTGAAAATCCGCAAACAATATCTCTACTTGTTTGAAGAATCAGCAAACTCAAGTTTCGAGAACGAAACTTCCAATAAAGAGGGTGGGATGTGAGAGTAGAAGACATCCAAAGATAGCCTCCGGAACAAAGTACGAGAATTACGAGTTCACGATAATGTTATTTGGATTGACAAATGTTCCAACAGTCTTCATTGACCTTATGAACATAATGTTCAAGATGTTTTTTGACAAATTGATAGTGGTATTCATTGATGATATCATTGTCTAATCTCCCAACGAGGAAGACAATGAAGAGCAACTCCGCCTCACTCTACAGACACCAAAGTAAAAGAAATTCTATGCCAATCACACAGAACGTGAAGCTATTTGGGAGTTTGAATTGAAAATGCGCAAACAATATCCCTACTTGTTTGAAGAATCAGCCAACTCAAGTTTCGAGAACGAAACTTCCAGTAAAGAGGGTGGGATGTGACAGTAGAAGACATCCCAAAGACAGCCTCCAGAACAAAGTACGAGAATTACGAGTTCACGATAATGCCATTTGGATTGACAAATGTTCCAACAGTCTTCATGGACCTTATGAACATAATGTTCAAGATGTTTTTTGACAAAATGATAGTGGTATTCATTGATGATATCCTTGTCTAATCTCCCAACGAGGAAGACAACGAAGAGCAACTCCGCCTCACTCTACAGACACTAAAGTAGAAGAAATTATATGCCAATCACACAGAACGTGAAGCTATTGGGAGTTTGAATTGAAAATGCGCAAACAATATCCCTACTTGTTTGAAGAATCAGCCAACTCAAGTTTCGAGAATGAAACTTACAATAAAGAGGGTGGGATGTGAGAGTAGAAGACATCCCAAAGACAGCCTCCAGAACAAAGTACGAGAATTACGAGTTTACGATAATGCCATTTGGATTGACAAATGTTCCAACAGTCTTCATGGACCTTATGAACATAATGTTCAAGATGTTTTCTGACAAATTCATAGTGGTATTCAATGATGATATCCTTGTCTAATCTCCCAGCGAGTAAGACAAAGAAGAGCAACTCCACATCACTCTACAGACACTAAAGTAGAAGAAATTCTATGCCAATCACACAGAACGTGAAGCTATTTGGGAGTTTGAATTGAAAATCCGCAAACAATATCTCTACTTGTTTGAAGAATCAGCAAACTCAAGTTTCGAGAACGAAACTTCCAGTAAAGAGGGTGGGATGTGAGAGTAGAAGACATTCCAAAGACAGCCTCCCGAACAAAGTACGAGAATTACGAGTTCACGATAATGCCATTTCGATTGACAAATGTTCCAACAGTCTTCATGGACCTTATGAACATAATGTTCAAGATGTTTTTTGACAAATTGAGAGTGGTATTCATTGATGATATCCTTGTCTAATCTCCCAGCGAGGAAGACAACGAAGAGCAACTACGCTTAACTCTACAGACACTAAAGTAGTAGAAATTCTATGCCAATCACACAAAATGTGAAGCTATTTGGGAGTTTGAATTGAAAATGCGCAAACAATATCCCTACGTGTTTGAGTAATCAGCCAACTCAAGTCTCGAGAACGAAACTTCCAATAAAGAGGGTGGGATGTGAGAGTAGAAGACATCCCAAAGATAGCCTCCAGAACAAAGTACGAGAATTACGAGTTCAGGATAATGCCATTTGGATTGACAAATGTTCCAACAGTTTTCATGGACCTCATGAACATAATGTTCAAGATGTTTTTTGACAAATTGATAGTGGTATTCAATGATGATATCGTTGTCTAATCTCCCTGCGAGTAAGACAAAGAAGAGCAACTCCGCCTCACTCTACAGACACTAAAGTAGAAGAAATTCTATGCCAATCACACAGAACGTGAAGCTATTTGGGAGTTTGAATTGAAAATGCGCAAACAATATCCCTACTTGTTTGAAGAATCTGCCAACTCAATTTTCGAAAACGAAACTTCCAATAAAGAGGGTGGGATGTGAGAGTAAAAGACATCCCAAAGACAGCCTCCAGAACAAAGTACGAGAATCACGAGTTAACGATAATGCCATTTGGATTGACAAATGTTCCAACAGTGTTCATGGACCTTATGAACATAATGTTCAAGTTGTTTTTTGACAAATTGATAGTGGTACTCAATGATGAAATCCTCGTCTAAACTCCCAGCGAGAAAGACAACGAAGAGCAACTCCGCCTCACTCTACAGACACTAAAGTATAAGAAATTTTATGCCAATCACACAGAACGTGAAGCTATTTGGGAGTTTGAATTGAAAATGCGCAAACAATATCCCTACTTGTTTGAAAAATCAGCCAACTCAAGTTTCGAAAACGAAACTTCCAATAAAGAGGGTGGGATGTGAGAGTAGAAGACATCCCAAAGACAGCCTCCAGAACAAAGTACGAGAATCACGAGTTAACGATAATGCCATTTGGATTGACAAATGTTCCAACAGTCTTCATGGACCTTATGAACATAATGTTCAAGATGTTTTTTGACAAATTGATAGTGGTATTCATTGATGATATCCTTGTCTAATCTCCCAGCGAGTAAGACAAAGAAGAGCAACTCCGCATCACTCTACAGACACTAAAGTAAATGAAATTCAATGCCAATCACACAGAACGTGAAGCTATTTGGGAGTTTGAATTGAAAATCCGCAAACAATATCTCTACTTGTTTGAAGAATCTGCCAACTCAATTTTCGAGAACGAAACTTCCAATAAAGAGGGTGGGATGTGAGAGTAGAAGACATCCCAAAGACAGCCTCCAGAACAAAGTACGAGAATCACGAGTTAACGATAATGCCATTTGGATTGACAAATGTTCCAACAGTCTTCAAGGACCTTATGAACATAATGTTCAAGATGTTTTTTGACAAATTGATAGTGGTACTCAATGATGATATCCTTGTCTAAACTCCCAGCGAGGAAGACAACGAAGAGCAACTCCGCCTCACTCTACAGACACTAAGGTAGAAAAAATTTTATGCCAATCACACAGAACGTGAAGCTATTTGGGAGTTTGAATTGATAATGCGCAAACAATATCCCTACTTGTTTGAAGAATCAGCCAACTCAAGTTTAAAAAACGAAACTTCCAATAAAGAGGGTGGGATATGAGAGTAGAAGACATCCCAAAGACAGCCTCCAGAACAAAGTACGAGAATTACGAGTCACGATAATGCCATTTGGATTTACAAATGTTCCAACAGTCTTCATGGACCTCATGAACATAATGTTCAAGATGTTTTTTGACAAATTGATAGTGGTACTCAATGATGATATCCTTGTCTAAACTCCCAGCGAGGAAGACAACGAAGAGCAACTCCGCCTCACTCTACAGACACTAAAGTAGAAGAAATTATATGCCAATCACACAGAACATGAAGCTATTTGGGAGTTTGAATTGAAAATGCGCAAACAATATCCCTACTTGTTTGAAGAATCAGCCAACTCAAATCTCGAGAACGAAACTTCCAATAAAGAGGGTGGGAAGTGAGAGTAGAAGACATCCCAAAGACAGCCTCCAGAACAAAGTACGAGAATTACGAGTTCACGATAATGCCATTTGGATTGACAAATGTTCCAACAGTCTTCATGGACCTCATGAACATAATGTTCAAGATGTATTTTGACAAATTGATAGTGGTATTCATTGATGATATCCTTGTCTAATCTCCCAGCGAGGAAGACAACGAAGAGCAACTCCGCTTCACTCTACTGACACTAAAGTAGTAGAAATTCTATGCCAATCACACAGAACGTGAAGCTATTTGGGAGTTTGAATTGAAAATGCGCAAACAATATCCCTACTTGTTTGAAGAATCAGCCAACTCAAGCTTCGAAAACGAAACTTCCAATAAATAGGGTGGGATGTGAGAGTAGAAGACATCTTAAAGACAGCCTCAAGAACAAAGTACGAGAATCACGAGTTCAGGATAATGCCATTTGGATTGACAAATGTTCCAACAGTCTTCATGGACCTCATGAACATAATGTTCAAGATGTTTTTTGACAAATTGATAGTGGTACTCAATGATGATATCCTTGTCTAATCTCCCTGCGAGTAAGACAAAGAAGAGCAACTCCGCCTCACTCTACAGACACTAAAGTAGAAGAAATTCTATGCCAATCACACAGAACGTGAAGCTATTTGGGAGTTTGAATTGAAAATGCGCAAACAATATCCCTACTTGTTTGAAGAATCTGCCAACTCAATTTTCGAAAACGAAACTTCCAATAAAGAGGGTGGGATGTGAGAGTAAAAGACATCCCAAAGACAGCCTCCAGAACAAAGTACGAGAATCACGAGTTAACGATAATGCCATTTGGATTGACAAATGTTCCAACAGTCTTCATGGACCTTATGAACATAATGTTCAAGTTGTTTTTTGACAAATTGATAGTGGTACTCAATGATGAAATCCTTGTCTAAACTCCCAGCGAGAAAGACAACGAAGAGCAACTCCGCCTCACTCTACAGACACTAAAGTATAAGAAATTTTATGCCAATCACACAGAACGTGAAGCTATTTGGGAGTTTGAATTGAAAATGCGCAAACAATATCCCTACTTGTTTGAAAAATCAGCCAACTCAAGTTTCGAAAACGAAACTTCCAATAAAGAGGGTGGGATGTGAGAGTAGAAGACATCCCAAAGACAGCCTCCAGAACAAAGTACGAGAATCACGAGTTAACGATAATGCCATTTGGATTGACAAATGTTCCAACAGTCTTCATGGACCTTATGAACATAATGTTCAAGATGTTTTTTGACAAATTGATAGTGGTATTCATTGATGATATCCTTGTCTAATCTCCCAGCGAGTAAGACAAAGAAGAGCAACTCCGCATCACTCTACAGACACTAAAGTAAATGAAATTCAATGCCAATTACAGTTTTCATCCTAGAGAATTTTTTTATGTTAGAAGAACTATTTTCTTTGTCAAGATTCTCAACCGGTTTGTAATTTTAATAAGTAATAATTTGTTGTAAAACTCATATTAAATAGTTTCATTTTTTTAGAGCTCATCTTTATTATTAATTTTTACTTGCAGTATTTGCTTTGATGTCTTTCACAAGGACCAAGAACGAGTGGACGACAATCTCGCATGATTTATGTTGACAACCTTCTTATTGATATTAGAGAATCGGAGGTTCAAGTTTTACAAGTCTGATTGAACAATGCAATTTTCCTTTCTCTGCCCTGTGTTATTGGGTTTTAAAGGCTTGTTTATGGGCGCAATTACTCTCTGACATTTCAAACGAAGATAAGTGATTTTCCTCTTCCTAATTTTTATCGTTTCAAAATTGGTGGTGAAAAAAAATTAGATAATTAAACATCGTAAAACCAAGTCACCTAAACTTTGACGTGAGAACTTGATTTTTGCAAAAATAATTCTTCTAACAGTTTTCATCCCAACGGATTTTTTTATGTTAGAGGAATTATTTTGCTTTGCAAGATTCTCAAACAAATTAAATATTTTAATATGTAATTTGTTGTAAATAATCATATTAAAATAATTTAAATTTTTTTGGAGCTCATCTTTATTATTAATTTTTACTTGCAGTATTTGTTTTGACGTCTTCCACAAGGACCAAGAACAAGTGGACGGCAATCTCGCATGATTTATGTTGACAACCTTCTTACTGATATTATAGAATCGGAGGTTGAAGTTTTACAAATCTGATTGAACAATGCAATTCTCCTTTCTCTGCCCCTATGTTGCTGGGTTTTGCAGATTGTTTATGAGTGCAATTACTCTACATTTCAAGCTAAGATAAGTGATTTTCATCTTTCTTATTTTATCGTTTCAAAAATAGTGGTCAAAGAAAATTAGATAATTAAACATCCTAAAACCAAGTCACCTAAACTTTGACGTGAGAAATTGATTTTTGCAAAATAATTCTCATATTAAAATAGTGTAATTTTTTTTGGAGCTCATCTTTATGATTAATTCATTTTTTTTGAAAAAATATTTAAAAATTAAAAATCATTTAATATTATTGTTGTAAAAAATTCTTTCATTTCTATGCAGAAAATAGTTTTTGTGAAAAGTTATTTCATTATAAAATGTTAAGCTCTTTTAGTTTTTTTTCTATATATCTTCGATGACAAAACTTTGATGATTAATAATTTTTTAAATTTTTTTCATGAAAATAAAACATAATTGATATTGAAGTTTCTGTAATTTGAATATAATTACATTACAATTTTGTTTCAAAAATATCAATTTTTTGGGTTTTTTTTTGAGTTTCTCGTAAATTATATGTGCTAGATTCTTAAATAAAACAACTTATCTGCAAAAGGTGTTGAAAAATAGTTATCCTTACAGTTTTCATCCTAAGAGATTTTTTTATGTTAGAAGAAGAACTATTTTCTTTGTTTACTCTTAGTACAACTTATCACTCTCAAACCGATGGTTAAACAGAGAGAATGATTCTACCCTAGAGGATATGCTAAGAGCCTGTTCCCTAGACTTCACTAAAAATTGGATTGAACATCTACCTCTGATAGTGTTCAATTACAATAACAGTTATCTCAAGAGTATTGAAATGGCTTTATGTAAAGTCCTTTACGGTCGGAAGTGTCGATCACCACTGTACTAAGACGAAAGAGAGGAGACAGTCATAATTGGGCCAGAACTAATCCAAGCGTGAAATGGCTTAGGTGGCTAACATTAAAGACAGACTCAAGGCTGCACAAGATCGGCAAAAAAGTTGGGTCGATCTTAAAACGAGGTCAGTGGAATTCAAAGTTGGTCAAAAGCTTATATAAGGGTTTCATCGATTAGAGAAGTCGTTCGATTCAATAAAACAGGAAAAGTGAATCCTCGGTACTTAGGACCATTCGATATTTTGGAAAGAGTGGGCAATGTGGCATAAATGCTAGCATTGCCACCGGATATGTCTCGAATCCACAATTTACTCCACGTGTCCCAACTAAGAAAATACATCGCAGACCCAAGCCATGTGTTGGAAGTGGAACCACTCATGATCAAAGGTAACTTGAGGGAAGAGCTGAAACATGAAGAGGTCTATATTTGGATTGAGGATACCAATGACCAAGTACTGAGAAGACGTATCATTCTTTGTGTGAAGGTGCAATGGTCTAATCACACAGAACGTGAAGTTATTTGGGAGTTTGAATTGGAAATTCGCAAACAATATCCCTACTTGTTTGAAGAATCAGCCAACTCAAGTTTCGAGAATGAAACTTCCAATAAAGAGGGTGGGATGTGAGAGTAGAAGACATCCCAAAGACAGCCTCCAGAACAAAGTACGAGAATTACGAGTTCACGATAATGCCATTTGGATTGACAAATGTTCCAACAGTCTTCATGGACCTTATGAACATAATGTTCAAGATGTTTTTTGAGAAATTGATAGTGGTATTCATTGATGATATCCTTGTCTAATCTCCCAGCGAGGAAGACAACGAAGAACAACTCCGCCTCACTCTACAGACACTAAAGTAGAAGAAATTCTATCCCAATCACACAGAACGTGAAGCTATTTGGGAGTTTGAATTGAAAATGCGCAAACAATATCCCTACTTGTTTGAAAAATCAGCCAACTCAAGTTTCGAGAACGAAACTTCCAATAAATAAGGTGGGATGTGAGAGTAGAAGACATCTCAAAGACAGTCTCCAGAACAAACTACGAGAATTACGAGTTCACGATAGTGCCATTTGGATTGACAAATGTTCCAACAGTCTTCATTGACCTTATGAACATAATGTTCAAGATGTTTCTTGACAAATTGATAGTGGTATTCATTGATGATATCCTTGTCTGATCTCCCAGCGAGGAAGACAACGAAGAGCAACTCCGCCTCACTCTACAAACACTAAAGTAGAAGAAATTCTATGCCAATCACACAGAACGTGAAGCTATTTGGGAGTTTGAATTTGAAATGCGCAAACAATATCCCTACTTGTTTGAAGAATAAGCCAACTCAAGTTCCAATAAAGAGGGTGGGATGTGAGAGTAGAAGACATCCCAAAGACAGCCTCTAGAACAAAGTACGAGAATTACGAGTTCACGATAATGCCATTTGGATTGACAAATGTTCCAACAGTCTTCATGGACCTTATGAACATAATGTTCAAGATGTTTTTTGACAAATTGATAGTGGTATTCATTGATGATATCCCTGTCTAATCTCCCAGCGAGGAAGACAACGAAGAGCAACTCCGCCTCACTCTACAGACACTAAAGTAGAAGAAATTCTATGCCAATCACACAGAACGTGAAGCTATTGGGAGTTTGAATTGAAAATGCGCAAACAATATCCCTATTTGTTTGAAGAATCGGCCAACTCAAGTTTCGAGAACGAAACTTCCAATAAAGAGGGTGGGATGTGAGAGTAGAAGACATCCCAAAGACAGCCTCCAAAACAAAGTACGAGAATTACGAGTTCACGATAATGCCATTTGGATTGACAAATGTTCCAGCAGTCTTCATGGACCTTATGAACATAATGTTCAAGATGTTTTTTGACAAATTTATAGTGGTATTCATTGATGATATCCTTGCTAATCTCCCAGCGAGGAAGACAACGAAGAGCATCTCCGCCTCACTGTACAGACACTAAAGTAGAAGAAATTATATGCCAATCACACAGAACGTGAAGCTATTTGGGAGTTTGAATTGAAAATGCGCAAACAATATCCCTACTTGTTTAAAGAATCTGCCAACTCAAGTTTCGAAAACGAAACTTCCAATAAAGAGGGTGGGATGTGAGAGTAGAAGACATCCCAAAGATAGCCTCCAGAACAAAGTACGAGAATTACGAGTTCACGATAATGCCATTTGGATTGACAAATGTTCCAACAGTCTTCATGGACCTCATGAAAATAATGTTCAAGATGTATTTTGACAAATTGATAGTGGTATTCATTGATGATATCCTTGTCTAATCTCCCAGCGAGGAAGACAACGAAGAGCAACTTCGCCTCACTCTACAGACACTAAAGTAGAAGAAATTCTATGCCAATCACACGGAACGTGAAGCTATTTGGGAGTTTGAATTGAAAATGCGCAAACAATATCCCTACTTGTTTGAAGAATCAGCCAACTCAAGTTTCGAGAACGAAACTTCCAATAAAGAGGGTGGGATGTGAGAGTAGAAGACATCCCAAAGACAGCCTCCAGAACAAAGTACGAGAATTACGAGTCCACGATAATGCCATTTGGATTGACAAATGTTCCAACAGTCTTCATGGACCTCATGAAAATGATGTTCAAGATGTATTTTGACAAATTGATAGTGGTATTCATTGATGATATCCTTGTCTAATCTCCCAGCGAGGAAGACAACGAAGAGCAACTCCGCCTCACTCTACAGACACTAAAGTAGAAGAAATTCTATGCCAATCACACGGAACGTGAAGCTATTTGGGAGTTTGAATTGAAAATGCGCAAACAATATCCCTACTTGTTTGAAGAATCAGCCAACTCAAGTTTCGAGAACGAAACTTCCAATAAAGAGGGTGGGATGTGAGAGTAGAAGACATCCCAAAGACAGCCTCCAGAACAAAGTACGAGAATTACGAGTCCACGATAATGCCATTTGGATTGACAAATGTTCCAACAGTCTTCATGGACCTCATGAACATAATGTTCAACATGTTTTCTGACAAATTGATAGTGGTATTCATTGATGATATCCTTGTCTAGTCTCCCAGCGAGGAAGACAACGAAGAGCAACTCCGCTTCACTCTACAGACACTAAAGTAGTAGAAATTCTATGCCAATCACACAAAATGTGAAGCTATTTGGGAGTTTGAATTGAAAATGCGCAAACAATATCCCTACTTGTTTGAAGAATCTGCCAAACGAAACTTCCAATAAAGAGGGCGGGATGTGAGAGTAAAAGACATCCCAAAGATAGCCTCCAGAACAAAGTACGAGAATCACGAGTTCAGGATAATGCCATTTGGATTGACAAATGTTCCAACAGTCTTCATGGACCTCATGAACATAATGTTCAAGATGTTTTTTGACAAATTGATAGTGGTATTCATTGATGATATCCTTGTCTAATCTCCCAGCGAGTAAGACAAAGAAGAGCAACTCCGCCTCACTCTACAAACACTAAAGTAGAAGAAATTCTATGCCAATCACACAGAACGTGAAGCTATTTGGGAGTTTGAATTGAAAATACGCAAACAATATCCCTAATTGTTTGAAGAATCTGCCAACTCAATTTTCGAGAACGAAACTTCCAATAAAGAGGGTGGGATGTGAGAGTAGAAGACATCCCAAAGAGAGCCTCCAGAACAAAGTACGAGAATTACGAGTTCACGATAATGCCATTTGGATTGACAAATGTTCCAACAGTCTTCATGGACCTCATGAAAATAATGTTCAAGATGTATTTTGACAAATTGATAGTGGTATTCATTGATGATATCCTTGTCTAATCTCCCAGCGAGGAAGACAACGAAGAGCAACTCCGCCTCACTCTACAGACACTAAAGTAGAAGAAATTCTATGCCAATCACACGGAACGTGAAGCTATTTGGGAGTTTGAATTGAAAATGCGCAAACAATATCCCTACTTGTTTGAAGAATCAGCCAACTCAAGTTTCGAGAACGAAACTTCCAATAAATAGGGTGGGATGTGAGAGTAGAAGACATCCCAAAGACAGCCTCCAGAACAAAGTACGAGAATTACGAGTCCACGATAATGCCATTTAGATTGACAAATGTTCCAACAGTCTTCATGGACCTCATGAAAATGATGTTCAAGATGTATTTTGACAAATTGATAGTGGTATTCATTGATGATATCCTTGTCTAATCTCCCAGCGAGGAAGACAACGAAGAGCAACTCCGCCTCACTCTACAGACACTAAAGTAGAAGAAATTCTATGCCAATCACACGGAACGTGAAGCTATTTGGGAGTTTGAATTGAAAATGCGCAAACAATATCCCTACTTGTTTGAAGAATCAGCCAACTCAAGTTTCGAGAACGAAACTTCCAATAAAGAGGGTGGGATGTGAGAGTAGAAGACATCCCAAAGACAGCATCCAGAACAAAGTACGAGAATTACGAGTCCACGATAATGCCATTTGGATTGACAAATGTTCCAACAGTCTTCATGGACCTCATGAACATTATGTTCAAGATGTTTTCTGACAAATTGATAGTGGTATTCATTGATGATATCCTTGTCTAATCTCCCAGCGAGGAAGACAACGAAGAGCAACTCCGCTTCACTCTACAGACACTAAAGTAGTAGAAATTCTATGCCAATCACACAAAATGTGAAGCTATTTGGGAGTTTGAATTGAAAATGCGCAAACAATATCCCTACTTGTTTGAAGAATCTGCCAACTCAAGTCTCGAGAACGAAACTTCCAATAAAGAGGGTGGGATGTGAGAGTAAAAGACATCCCAAAGATAGCCTCCAGAACAAAGTACGAGAATCACGAGTTCAGGATAATGCCATTTGGATTGACAAATGTTCCAACAGTCTTCATGGACCTCATGAACATAATGTTCAAGATGTTTTTTGACAAATTGATAGTGGTATTCATTGATGATATCCTTGTCTAATCTCCCAGCGAGTAAGACAAAGAAGAGCAACTCCGCCTCACTCTACAAACACTAAAGTAGAAGAAATTCTATGCCAATCACACAGAACGTGAAGCTATTTGGGAGTTTGAATTGAATATGCGCAAACAATATCTCTACTTGTTTGAAGAATCAGCCAACTCAAGTCTCGAGAACGAACTTTCCAATAAAGAGGGTGGGATGTGAGAGTAGAAGACATCCCAAAGACAGCCTCCAGAACAAAGTACGAGAATTACGAGTTCACGATAATGCCATTTGGATTGACAAATGTTCCAACAGTCTTCATGGACCTCATAAACATAATGTTCAAGATGTTTTTTGACAAATTGATAGTGGTATTCATTGATGATATCCTTGTCTAATCTCCCAGCGAGGAAGACAACGAAGAGCAACTCCGCTTCACTCTACAGACACTAAAATAGTAGAAATTCTATGCCAATCACACAAAATGAGAAGCTATTTGGGAGTTTGAATTTAAAATGAGCAAACAATATCCCTACTTGTTTGAAGAATCAGCCAACTCAAATCTCGAGAACGAAACTTCTAATAAAGTGGGTGGGATGTGAGAGTAGAAGACATCCCAAAGATAGCCTCCAGAACAAAGTACGAGAATTACGAGTTCACGATAATGCCATTTGGATTGACAAATGTTCCAATGGACCTTATGAACATAATGTTCAAGATGTTTTTTGACAATTGATAGTGGTATTCATTGATGATATCCTTGTCTAATCTCTCACCGAGGAAAACAACGAAGAGCAACTCCGCTTCACGTTCTGTGTGATTGGCATATAATTTCTTCTACTTTAGTGTCTGTAGCTTCGATATCCTTGTCTAATCTTTCACCGAGGAAAACAACGAAGAGCAACTCCGCTTCACTCTACAGACACTAAAGTAGAAGAAATTCTATGCCAATCACATAGAACGTGAAGCTATTTTTGAGTTTGAATTGGAAATGCGCAAACAATATCCCTACTTGTTTGAAGAATCAGCCAACTCAAGTTTCGAGAACGAAACTTCCAGTAAAGAGGGTGGGATGTGAGAGTAGAAGACATCCCAAAGACAGCCTCCAGAACAAAGTACGAGAATTACGAGTTCACGATAATGCCATTTGGATTGACAAATGTTCCAACAGTCTTCATGGACCTTATTAACATAATGTTCAAGATGTTTTTTGACTAATTGATAGTGGTATTCATTGATGATATCCTTGTCTAATCTCCCAGCGAGGAAGACAACGAAGAGCAACTCCGCTTCACTCTACAGACACTAAAGTAGTAGAAATTCTATGCCAATCACACAGAACGTGAAGCTATTTGGGAGTTTGAATTGAAAATGCGCAAACAATATCCCTACTTGTTTGAAGAATCTGCCAACTCAAGTTTCGAGAACGAAACTTCCAATAAAGAGGGTGGGATGTGAGAGTAGAAGACATCATAAAGACAGCCTCCAGAACAAAGTACGGGAATTACGAGTCCACGATAATGCCATTTGGATTGACAAATGTTCCAACAGTCTTCATGGACCTCATGAACATAATGTTCAAGATGTTTTTTGACAAATTGATAGTGGTATTCATTGATGATATCCTTGTCTAAACTCCCAGCGAGGAAGACAACGAAGAGCAACTCCGCCTCACTCTACAGACACTAAAGTAGAAGAAATTCTATGCCAATCACACAGAACGTGAAGCTATTTGGGAGTTTGAATTGAAAATGCGCAAACAATATCCCTACTTGTTTGAAGAATCAGCCAACTCAAGTCTCGAGAACGAAACTTCCAATAAAGAGGGTGGGATGTGAGAGTAGAAGACATCCCAAAGACAGCCTCCAGAACAAAGTACGAGAATTACGAGTTCACGATAATGCCATTTGGATTGACAAATGTTCCAACAGTCTTCATGGACCTCATGAACATAATGTTCAAGATGTTTTTTGACAAATTGATAGTGGTATTCATTGATGATATTCTTGTCTAATCTCCCAGCGAGTAAGACAAAGAAGAGCAACTCCACATCACTCTACAGACACTAAAGTAGAAGAAATTCTATGCCAATCACACAGAACGTGAAGCTATTTGGGAGTTTGAATTGAAAATACGCAAACAATATCCCTACTTGTTTGAAGAATCTGCCAACTCAATTTTCGAGAACGAAACTTCCAATAAAGAGGGTGGGATGTGAGAGTAGAAGACATCCCAAAGACAGTCTCCAGAACAAAGTACGAGAATCATGAGTTAACGATAATGCCATTTGGATTGACAAATGTTCCAACAGTCTTCAAGGACCTTATGAACATGATGTTCAAGATGTTTTTTGACAAATTGATAGTGGTACTCAATGATGATATCCTTGTCTAAACTCCCAGCGAGGAAGACAACGAAGAGCAACTCCGCCTCACTCTACAGACACTAAAGTAGAAGAAATTCTATGCCAATCACACAGAACGTGAAGCTATTTGGGAGTTTGAATTGAAAATGCGCAAACAATATCCCTACTTGTTTGAAGAATCAGCCAACTCAAGTCTCGAGAATGAAACTTACAATAAAGAGGGTGGGATGTGAGAGTAGAAGACATCCCAAAGACAGCCTCCAGAACAAAGTACGAGAATTACGAGTTTACGATAATGCCATTTGGATTGACAAATGTTCCAACAGTCTTCATGGACCTTATGAACATAATGTTCAAGATGTTTTCTGACAAATTCATAGTGGTATTCATTGATGATATCATTGTCTACTCTCCTAGCGAGGAAGACAACGAAGAGCAACTCCGCCTCACTCTACAGACACTAAAGTAGAAGAAATTCTATGTTAATCACACAGAACGTGAAGATATTTGCGAGTTTGAATTGAAAATGCGCAAACAATATCCCTACTTGTTTGAAGAATCAGCCAACTCAAGTTTCGAGAACGAAACTTCCAGTAAAGAGGGTGGGATGTGAGAGTAGAAGACATCCCAAAGACAGCCTCCAGAACAAAGTACGAGAATTACGAGTTCACGATAATGCCATTTGGATTGACAAATGTTCCAACAGTCTTCATGGACCTTATTAACATAATGTTCAAGATGTTTTTTGACTAATTGATAGTGGTATTCATTGATGATATGCTTGTCTAATCTCCCAGCGAGGAAAACAACGAAGAGCAACTCCGCTTCACTCTACAGACACTAAAGTAGTAGAATTTCTATGCCAATCACACAGAACGTGAAGCTATTTGGGAGTTTGAATTGAAAATGCGCAAACAATATCCCTACTTGTTTGAAGAATCAGCCAACTCAAGTCTCGAGAACGAAACTTCCAATAAAGAGGGTGGGATGTGAGAGTAGAAGAAATCCAAAAGACAGCCTCCAGAACAAAGTACGAGAATTACGAGTTCACGATAATGCCATTTGGATTTACAAATGTTCCAACAGTCTTCATGGACCTTATGAACATAATGTTCAAGATGTTTTTTGACAAATTGATAGTGGTATTCATTGATGATATGCTTGTCTAATCTCCCAGCGAGGAAGACAACGAAGAGCAACTCCGCCTCACTCGACAGACACTAAAGTAGAAGAAATTCTATGCCAACCACGCAGAACGTGAAGCTATTTGGGAGTTTGAATTGAAAATGCGCAAACAATATCCCTACTTGTTTGAAGAATCAGCCAACTCAAGTTTCGAGAACGAAATTTCCAGTAAAGAGGGTGGGATGTGAGAGTAGAAGACATCCCAAAGACAGCCTCTAGAACAAAGTACGATCATTACGAGTTCACGATAATGCCATTTGGATTGACAAATGTTCCAACTGTCTTCATGGACCTTTTGAACATAATGTTCAAGATGTTTTTTGACAAATTGATAGTGGTATTCATTGATGATATCCCTGTCTAATCTCTTAGCGAGGAAGACAACGAAGAGCAAGTCCGCCTCACTCTACAGACACTAAAGTAGAAGAAATTCTATGCCAATCACACAGAACGTGAAGCTATTGGGAGTTTGAATTGAAAATGCGCAAACAATATCCCTATTTGTTTGAAGAATCGGCCAACTCAAGTTTCGAGAACGAAACTTCCAATAAAGAGGGTGGGATGTGAGAGTAGAAGACATCCCAAAGACAGCCTCCAAAACAAAGTACGAGAATTACGAGTTCACGATAATGCCATTTAGATTGACAAATGTTCCAGCAGTATTCATGGACCTTATGAACATAATGTTCAAGATGTTTTTTGACAAATTTATAGTGGTATTCATTGATGATATCCTTGCTAATCTCCCAGCGAGGAAGACAGCGAAGAGCATCTCCGCCTCACTGTACAGACACTAAAGTAGAAGAAATTCTATGCCAATCACACAGAACGTGAAGCTATTTGGGAGTTTGAATTGAAAATGCGCAAACAATATCCCTACTTGTTTGAAGAATCAGCCAACTCAAGTTTCGAGAACGAAACTTCTAGTAAAGAGGGTGGGATGTGAGAGTAGAAGACATCCCAAAGACAGCCTCCGGAACAAAGTACGAGAATTACGAGTTTACGATAATGCCATTTGGATTGACAAATGTTCCAACAGTCTTCATGGACCTTATGAACATAATGTTCAAGATGTTTTCTGACAAATTCATAGTGGTATTCATTGATGATATCCTTGTCTACTCTCCTAGCGAGGAAGACAACGAAGAGCAACTCCGCCTCACTCTACAGACACTAAAGTAGAAGAAATTCTATGTTAATCACACAGAACGTGAAGCTATTTGCGAGTTTGAATTGAAAATGCGCAAACAATATCCCTACTTGTTTGAAGAATCAGCCAACTCAAGTTTCGAGAACGAAACTTCCAGTAAAGAGGGTGGAATGTGAGAGTAGAAGACATCCCAAAGACAGCCTCCAGAACAAAGTACGAGAATTACGAGTTCACGATAATGCCATTTGGATTGACAAATGTTCCAACAGTCTTCATGGACCTTATTAACATAATGTTCAAGATGTTTTTTGACTAATTGATAGTGGTATTCATTGATGATATCCTTGTCTAATCTTCCAGCGAGGAAGACAACGAAGAGCAACTCCGCTTCACTCTACAGACACTAAAGTAGTAGAAATTCTATGCCAATCACACAGAACGTGAAGCTATTTGGGAGTTTGAATTGAAAATGCGCAAACAATATCCCTACTTGTTTGAAGAATCAGCCAACTCAAGTCTCGAGAACGAAACTTCCAATAAAGAGGGTGGGATGTGAGAGTAGAAGACATCCCAAAGACAGCCTCCAGAACAAAGTACGAGAATTACGAGTTCACGTTAATGCCATTTGGATTTACAAATGTTCCAACAGTCTTCATGGACCTTATGAACATAATGTTCAAGATGTTTTTTGGCAAATTGATAGTGGTATTCATTGATGATATCCTAGTCTAATCTCCCAGCGAGGAAAACAACGAAGAGCAACTCCGCCTCACTCGACAGACACTAAAGTAGAAGAAATTCTTTGCCAACCACACAGAACGTGAAGCTATTTGGGAGTTTGAATTGAAAATGCGCAAACAATATCCCTACTTGTTTGAAGAATCAGCCAACTCAAGTTTCGAGAACGAAATTTCCAGTAAAGAAGGTGGGATGTGAGAGTAGAAGACATCCCAAAGACAGCCTCTAGAACAAAGTACGATCATTACGAGTTCACGATAATGCCATTTGGATTGACAAATGTTCCAACCGTCTTCATGGACCTTATGAGCATAATGTTCAAGATTTTTTTTGACAAATTGATAGTGGTATTCATTGATGATATCCTTGTCTAATCTCTCAGCGAGGAAGACAACGAAGAGCAACTCCGCCTCACTCTACGGACACTAAAGTAGAAGAAATTCTATGCCAATCACACAGAACGTGAAGCTATTTGGGAGTTTGAATTGAAAATGCACAAACATATGATCTCAGAATCAGGAGTGTCAGTGGACCAAAGTAATAGAGGCAATTCTAGATGGGCGAAAACCTAAGAATGCAACCGACATAAGGAACTTCCTGGGATTAGCAGGCTATTACCCAAAGTTCGTCGAAAGTTTCTCTTCGATGGTCATGGCGCTGACAAAACTCACACAGAAAAACTCCAATTCCTCTGGAGAGAAGAATGTGAACGAAGTTTTCAAATAGAATTCTTACTAGAGGCGGAGAGATCTTTCATTGCGCAAAAGGCAAAGCTCACATATCTTTAACAAGGTGACCGGTGAACAAAATTCTTTCATCATTTGATTAAAAGAAATAACAAAAAGAATGCTATTGTGGCCATCAAGAATGCAGGTGTTATTACCTATGATCCAAATAAAATTGCAACTCTTTTTGTTGACCACTACAATTACTTGCTAGGAACAAAGGTGAATATAGCTAATATTGACAGGGAGATCTTGATTGATGGTCCCTATCGTTTCATTGGATAAGTGGGACTCGCTAATTGTGAATGTGACTTGTACCGAGATCAAGGATGCTTTATTTGACATAGACAATGAAAAATTTTCCGGGCCTGATGGTTTTGGTTCGTTTTTCTTCAAGAAATCATGGTAAATCATTAAGGATGATGTTATTGCTGTAATTTCTGAATTTTTTTCCTCCGGCCGACTGTTGCGACAATGGAACCGTGCTGTCATTGCGTTGATTCCTAAATCGGATAATGCATCTACGGTGAATGAATACAGGCCGATCTCCTGCTGTACGGTTATCTACAAAATAATTGCTAAGATTCTTTCTAACAGGTTATCTGCTGCTATAGGAGACTTGATCGATGATGCCCAAGCTGCCTTCATTCGAGGTAGATCTATTGTTGACAATATTCATCTCACACAAGAACTTCTGAGGAAATATGCTCGCAAACAAGTCTCTCACCGATCCATCCTTAAAGTTGACATCCAAAAAGCATATGACACGGTAGACTGGGCTTTCTTGGAAGAGGTGTTACTTGGCTTCAACTTTCCACCGAGGTTTATCCGTTGGATCATGGAATGCGTATCAACCACATCATATTCGATTGCTTTGAATGGTAACTTTCATGGTCATTTCAAAGGAAGAAGAGGACTGAGGCAAGGTGATCCACTATCTCCTTTCTTATTTACTCTGTGTATTGAAGTGCTTTCACGCTCCCTTAAACGTATGTCCAGATCTCCAAGATACGGTTTTCATCCTAAATACCGAGATTTGAGAATTACGCATTTGGCTTACGCGGATGATTTGTTATTGCTTTCTCGTGGTGATATTACTAGTGTTACGATGATGCTAGAGTGCCTTCACAATTTTGGTGACATGGCTGGTCTTCGTATAAACTTTTTCAAGTCAAACATTTACATGGCTGGGTTGGATGATGAAACTAAGCAAGAAATTTTGCGTACTTCTGGATTTGCTCATGGTTCGTTGCCTTAGGTAGGGTCATTGCCTATGCGAGGCAACTGAAGTCGCCTGAGCAAAACTACACGACTCACTATCTCGAACTAACGGTAGGGGTCTATGCTTTACAAAATTTAGAGACACTAGCTCCATGGTGCCAAGTGTGAAATCTTTACAGTGAGAAAGACTGCGAAGAGCAACTCCGCCTCACCCCACAGACACTGAACGAGAAGAAACTCTGTGTCAAGTTCAAAACTTGTGGATTCTGGTTAAGGAATGTGTCTTTCTTAGGTCAAGTTCCGAGTGTAGGTGGACCCAAAGAAGTAGAGGCAATTCTAGATTGGGCCAAAACCTAATAATGCAACCGACATTAAGATCTTCCTTGGATTAGCAGGCTATTACCGAAAGTTCGTCGAAAGTTCTCTTCGATCGTCATGCCACTAACAAAACTCACAGAAGAACTCCAAATTCCTCTGGAGCGAAGAATGTGAGAGGAGTTTTCTGACGTTGGAAGAAACGCTCGCGTCCACGCCAGTGATAGTATTACCTACTGAGGATAAAGGTTTTACCATATATAGTGATGCATGAAAGGAAGGTCTAGGATGTGTACTCATGCAAGAAGGTAGGGTCATTGCCTATGCATCGAGGCAACAGAGCTACCCGACTCATGATCTCGAACTAGCGGCCGGGGTATTTCCTTTAAAAATATAGAGGCACTACCTCTATAGTGCCAAGTGTGAAATCTTTACAGGCCACCAAAGCCTCAAATATTTGTTCACCCACAACAATTTAAATACGAGGCAAATGCGACATATTGAAGTTCTGAAGGACTACGACTTCACCATAAACTACCATCCAGGTAAAGCAAACAAAATGATTGATGCGATAAGTCAGAAACTACCATCCAGGTAAAGCAAACAAAGTGGTTGATGCGATAAGTCAGAAGAGCGCGAGTAAAATGACCCTAGCTGCACTCTTTGCTCAGCCATATCAATTTAAATCAGGATCGAGACCATGCGTGGAGAAAGGTTAAAGAACAAGTCATACAAAGGAAGTCTCAAGATCTTCAGATCGACGACAAAGGAGTCCCATGGGTGAAAGGGCGCCTCTGCATGCCCGACACCAATAACCTTCGCCGGAGGTAATGACCGAAGCGCATAAGTCAAAGTTCTCGATCCATCCTGGTAGTACAAAAAAGTACATAGACCTCAAGAAAAAATTTTGGTGGAACGAAATGAAGAGTGATATAGCAAATTTTGTCTCTAAATGTCAAGTCTGTCAGCAGGTCAAGATCGAGCATCAAGAACCTGGAGGATTACTGCAACCGTTAGAAATCACAGAATGGAAGTGAGAATATATTTCCATAGATTTTGTAGTAGGTTTTCAAAGTCAATACAGAGTCATAATGGGATACGGATAATCGTAGATAGACTCACAAAATCTGTGCACGTCCTTATCGTTCATGTGAATTGCAATCTTGAAAAGTTGGCTACTTTATACATGGATAACATTGTACGACAACATAGAGTGCCAGCAAACATCTTATCGGATAGAGATCCAATATTTGTGTCACGTTTAGGTAGATCTTTCAAGAAGCCATGAGAATGAAATTTACTCTTAGTACGACATATCATCCTCAAACTGGTGGTCAAACAGAGAGAACGATTCAAACCCTAGAGGATAAGCTGAGGGCTTGTTCCCTGCACTTCAATGGTAATTGGAGTGATCATCTACCCCTGATAGAGTTCACTTACAATAACAGTTATCACAAGTGTATTGAAATGACTCTATGTGAGGCTTTCATGGATGGAAGTGTCGATCACCATTGTATTATGACGAAATAGATGATATAGACAGAACTGGTCCAGAACTAATCCAAGGAACAATGGACAAAGTGGCCATCATCAAAGACAGACTCAAGGCTGCACAAGGTCGGTGGGCCGATCTGAAAAGGACTCCAGTTGAATTCAAAGTTGGTGAAAAGGCTTTTATAAGGGTTTCGTCGATGAATGAAGTCGTTCGATACAGTAAAACTGGAAGAGTGAATCTCCGATACGTAGGACCATTCGAAATTTTAAAGAGAGTGGGCACTTTGGTTACATGCTAGCACTACCACCAGATATGTCTATGATACATAATGTATTCCACGTGTCCCAACTAAGAAAATACATCCCGGACCCAAGCCATGTGTTGGAAGTGGAACAACTCACGATTGAAGGTAACTTGCGAGTTTGAAGAGAAAATGCGCAAACAATATTCATATTTGTTTGAAGATCGAACCAAGTCGAGTTTCGAGTACGAAACTTCCAATAAGGACGGAAGGATGTTAGAACCCAAAGTTTTGGGCATTTAATTTTTTATTTAAATATAGACATTTATCATAATTTATTTTCGAGTTATGTTATTATTGTAAAAATAATAAATTCGAAAATATAAAATAATACATGGTATTTGAAATTCCAAAACAATAAATACAAGAAATTTGAAATCCAATAAAAAAATATATTAATTTCGAAAATTAAGACTGAGATATCAATCAAATTGGAAGAAAATATTACATACAAAAAAGTGTTTTTCGACAAGGAAACTAGCAAATTTCAGCGTTGTCTAGGTACGTTATGAACCAAGTATGGTATGATATTATGTATGGAAAAAACATGTCGAATAATGGAAGAATAAGCTCAAAATTTCGGAAGAAATGGCCACCGAATTATGGTAATATTTTCACCTCATTACCTATAAATATCTTCTTCCAATTATTGATAGTCTTTTCGATCAACTTAAAGGAGCTATAGTCTTCTCCAAACTCGACGTGAAGACAGGCTTTCATCACCTAAAGATCTGAGTAGAAGACAACCCAAAGACAGCCTTCAGAACAAAGTACAAGAATTACGAGTTCACGGTAATGCCATTTGGATTGACAAATACTCGAACATTATTCATGGACCCTATGAACATAATGTTCAAGATGTCCCTTGACAAATTTATAGTGGTATTCATCGAGAACATCCTTTTCTACTCTCCCAACGATGAAGACCACGAATAGCAACTCAGCCTCACCCTACATACACTAATGGAGAAGAAACTCTATGCCAACTTCAAAAAGTGTGAATTCTAATGGAGAAGAAACTCCATGCCAACTTCAAAAAGTGTGAATTTTGGTTAAGGAATGTGTCTTTCTTAGGTCATGTGATCTCGGAATCGGGAGTCAGTGGACCTAAAGAAGTAGAGGCAATTTTAGATTGGCCAAAACCTAAGAATGCAACCGGCATTTGGAGCTTCCTTGGATTAGCAGGCTATTACCGAAGGTTCGTCGAAAGTTTCTCTTCGATGGCCATGCCACTGACAAAACTCACACAGAAGAACTCTAAATTTTTTTGGAGCAAATAATGCGAAAGAAGTTTTCAGACGTTGAAAGAAAAGCTCGCATCCACGCCATTGTTAGTATTACCTACAGAGAATAATGGTTTTACCATCTATAGTGATGCATCAAAGGAAGATCTAGGATGCGTACTCATGCAAGAAAGTAGGGTCATTGCCTATGGATCAAGGCAACTGAAGTCGCATGAACAGAACTACCCTACTCATGATCTCGAACTAGCGGCAGTAGTCTTTTCTTTAAAAATTTAGAGGCACTACATCTTTACAGACCACCAAAGCCTCAAGTATTTGTCACTCCAAAAAGAATTAAATATGAGGCAAAGGCGATGTATTGAACTTCTGAAGGACTACGTCTTGACCATAAACTAGCATACAGGTAAAACAAACAAAGTGGTTGATGCGATAAGTCAGGAGAGCGCAAGTAAAGTGACCCTAGCTTCACTCTCTGCTCAGCCATGTCTACTAGAGACCGTCGAAGGATCGAGACCAGGTGTCGGCAAAGGTTAAAGAACAAGTCAAAGAAGGGATGTTTCAAGATCTTCAGATCGACAACAAAGGAGTACTATGGATGAAAGGACGCATGTGCGTACCCAACACCGATAACCTTCGCCAGGAGATGATGACCGAAGCACACAAGTCAAAGTTCTCGATCCATCCTGGTAGTAAAAAAATGTACAGAGACCTCAAGAAGAATTTTTGGTAAAACAACAGGAAGAGGGATGAAGCAGAATTTTGTCTCTAAATGCCAAGTGTGTCAGCAGGTCACAAAAATCACCTCCATTCAGCTGTTACTTAATCACCTCTAGCATGTTAATTAATTATAAATAAGTTACTTAGGTCTTCTAAACCTCACAGATCACCTCCATTCAGCCATGAGACACATCAAAGCACACACCACAATTTCAAAAAAAATAGGAAGGAAGAAGGGCTTGTGTTCTTCGTCGTCCGGTTGTCCTACGTCGCACCCTCGCCAACAATCGATTATTCGAGCGTTTTTAATGCAAAGGCACGTTTTCTAAACCCTTTGGGGCCTGGGCTAGACGTGGGTCAGGGTCTGGTAGGGTCCTAGCATGGCTAGGTCTTGGGTATCAGGGCTGGGGAGGAGTCCACGAAAGTTGGGACTCTCCCCAAGCAACTCCCGATCAGCTGCTGTTCAAGGGGGCTGCGGCTCGGTACGGGCACGGGCTAGGTGGTCTAGAGGGTGCCTTATGATTGTCCAGGGAGAGTTAGGAAGTGTTGGGCTCAGGGGTGTTGCTCTGTTCGGTCCTGGCTCATGAAAACGTGAGGGAGGCTCCCAGGTGGACGCGCAGGCTGCTGTCTGCTTCAGTGGTTCGCTGCTTGGGTTCTAGTGGCTGGGCTGGTCTGGATTGGGTCTAGGTGCGGTCCAGGGTCGGTTAGGGTCATGGTGGTTCAGTGGTGGCTTGGCTGGAAAAGTCCTAGTGCCACTAAGACTCAGCGTGAAGCTTCGTGTGCGCTGGTTGGGTCTGTTGTTCAGATTAGGTTGAGCGAGTTAGGGCTAGGTTCCAGGAGCTGGGCTTAGTCAGAAGGGTTCCTAGATGGGTTGGCTCGAGTTTGGTTCAAGGTGGCTCGGGCGTGGCTCGAGTAATTTGGGAGATGACTCGGTGTATTTGAATAGGTGTCAAAAACGAAAATTTAAGAAGGAAAATTAGAACCATGGGTCCACGGGTGTGGTTCATGGCTCTTAAGGGTAGAATAAATGGTAAAAATGTTATGTTTAAAATTTGGGATCAAAATAATGAGTTTTGGAATTATTCGGGATTTTATCGCCGGACGAAACGTTAATTAAAGAATTAATTGAAAAGCCTAGTTTTAAGCTTTATAAAATTATATTTAAGCTTAAAAAATTATTTAGAGTAAGTTAAAAGTGAGAAAAAGATAAATTCGAGAATTTTTACGTCCAGGAGCAAAACGGTAATTTTACACTTAGGAAAATACGTGAAACGCTTGGAAATGTCCCGAAGGATCATAATGCTTGTAAAATGATATTTTATGATTTAAAATTATGATTTTGATGATATTATGTATTTTTATGCTTTATGGTAAAGCTGTGCAATTTTTATTGTCTAAAATGTATTTTTGGAAAGTTATGTTATTTTTTATTTTTAAAGAAAAGGAAAAATATTTTGAGGGATGTGAATTGACTGTCACATATGATATATGATTTGTGGGGGATCCGTTTATGTTGAGGGCGGTGAACTTACAATTTTATGGGGATGTCGTGAGGGGAAAAGACCCAGAGGGAATCCATTTACGGGAAAAGGCCCCCGAGGGAACCCATTTACGGGAAAAGGCCCCCGAGGGAACCTGTCCATGGGAAAAAGCCCCCGAGGGAACCCCGAAGATCGTATTTCCATGGTGGAGCCTAGTGCACACCCCCATGGGCCATGTGGAGCTGAAGACTGATCAGTCGACCGAGGATAAAAGCTAGTCACTTTCAAGGATCAAACTTCACCCAAAATAATATATGATTGAAAGCTTAATGCTTAAAAAATGATTTTATGATATGATTCATGATGATGATTAAAGCTATTTTTAAATGATTTTTAAAATTATTTATTTATGTTTAAAGCTTATTTTAAATGATTTTTAAAATGATTTATTTATGCTCAAAGCTTATTTTAAATGATTTTTAAAGGATTTATTTATGCTTAAAGTTATTTTAAAATGATTTTACGAGTTATGATTTAATTATGCTTAAATGATTTTAAATGATTTATTTATGTCCAAAAGTTATTTTAAATAAAAGTATGATTTTACTGCATGTGATTGTATATGTAATATTTGTCATCCATATTTAGAACGTGCTGATTTTTTAGACTCACTAGATTTGTATGGTGCAGGATTTGATGATTTATGAGAGGTGCTGACGATTGAGTGGATCGAGTGCAGCAGTACACACCCGAGGGCCTTTATGTTTCCGCACTAGCTAAATAGTTTTATGATTTAAAAATTATGTTAATGATTTTTATTAGATATTTTATGCTTTATTTTTATTGTTAGTTGATATTCTATTGGTCGATTTAGGATGTTTTGTTAGTTGATGATTTAGGATTTATTTTATGCACTTGATATTTAAATTGTTAAATTATTATGATTCATGATTATGTTAGATTATTTTATTTAGTAATTTAGAATTTATGATTTAAGATTAGGAAAAAAACAAAAATTTTCTAGTGCTTTTTAAGTAAAACGAATAGCAGACGTTTCAGTTGGTATCAGAGCCAAGGTTTTCCCCAAAGGGTTGTGTACTGTCACTTCGAGAAGCTCAAGAAGTCACGCCTCAAATATGTGAGTTTTTACTGCTTTATATTTTATATGTGAGTTTTTCTGCTTTATATCAAGATGGGCCATATCAACCAATTAAGAAAGAGTATCCACCGACCAAATATTGGAAGTCAAAATCGACGATTCCAAAGTCACTGGTTCAAAAAATTTATTGGTAAGGGTACTCTCATTCGAAAGATGCTGATGCTGCATTTTGTTTTCTGTGCTTCTTGTTTGAACATAAGCATCCTCGTAATCCTGCATTTACAATTGATGGATTCAAATATTGGAAGCGAGTTAATGATGGCGATAGATGCACATTTTTTATGCATATAGGATGCAATACTTCACCACATAACAATGATGTGGAATATCTTGATAATTTGATGAATATACCTCGTCACATTGACAAAGTGATAAATGCACAATCTTCAGAAGAAAAACAGAAGAACAGATTGCGGCTTACAGCAACTATTGAGAGCATTCGATGGCTTACTTTGCAAGCATGCGCATTTAGAGGGCATGATGAATCTCCATCTTCTAATAATCGTGGAAATTTTATCAAGATGATAAATTTTATAGGAAAAATGAATAAGAGTATTGGGGACATCGTCTTAGAGAAAGCTCCTAAGAATGCAAAGTATACTTCACTAGATATTCAGAAAGATGCCTTGGATATCATTTCCAACCAAGTGAGAGCCAAGATTCGTAAAGAAACTGGGGATGCAAAATTCTGCATTTTAGTTGATGAAGCGAGAGATGCATCTAACAAGGAGCAGATGGCTATTGTATTAAGATTTGTGGATACTGAAGGCTTTTTACGAGAGCGGTTCTTTGCAATTGTACACGTGACAGATACAACTGCTGCAACACTTAAAAAGAAATATCTGATGCACTTGGTCTTTATGACTTGCATATCCACAACATGCGTGGACAGGGATATGATGGTGCTAGCCTCGTGTGCATATTATGTAAATTGTTTTGCTCATCGGCTTCAACTAGCATTAACTGCAGCTGCTGAAAAAGAGGTATCCATTTGGTTATTCTTTTCAAAATTGAATTACATTTGTAATCTCATCAATGCATCTCTTAAACGGCACGGTGAGTTACATTCTGCTCAAAGAATTGAAGCTGCGCATATGGTAGCTATTGGTGAACGTGATACAGGTAGAGGATGTAATCAAATTGGAAATTTATTACGACCTGGAAAGACTCGTTGGAGTTCTAATTTCGACTCACTTTGTAGCATGATTGATATGTATAGCTCATTGATTACCGTGTTAGAAAATATGTTGAATGATGGAGCTTCTAATTCCATTCATGGTGAAGCTAGTGGTGCATTGATTGCGATGAAGTCTTTTGATTTCATATTCATATTACACTTGATGCATAAGATAATGGGGATAACAAATCTGCTTTGTCGAGCATTGCAAGAGAAATCTCTAGATATTTTAAGCGCAATGGATTATGTTTCAACGACTAAAAATTTGCTTCGTACTTTGAGAGAAGAAGGATTTGATCTCCTACTTAGTCATGTGAAAGAAGTTTGTGTCAAGTATGACATTGAGATACCTCACATGGAAGCTCGTTATAAATCTGGTACATGCCGTTCTTGTCAACATAATGATTCAATCACAGTTGAGAACCACTATCGATTTGATGTATTTACAGCTGCAGTAGATTTTCAAGTTGAAGAGCTTAATAATAGATTCAAGGATGAGGCAGTTGAACTTCTTAAACTTAGTTGTGCTTTGGAATCTAAAGAAAAGTTTAAGCTTCTTAATGTTGATCATATCTATCGACTTGCTGAGAAATTCTGTTATCTTGATTTCGATTCACAAGATTTGCATCACTTGAGAATGTAATTGGATCACTATAAACTTGATGTTGCTGGCCATGAAAGATTTCGGAATTTATCAACTATTTCTGAACTATGTTGAAGATTATTTGAGACAAATAAGTCAGGAACCTACGATTTGATTGACAGGTGATTTATATATTTTTATCTACGTCGTTTACATAGTTATCGAATCTGATATATTTATTTAATTGACAGGTTGATTCGTCTTGTTTTAACTCTCCCCGTTTCTACATCAACAACAGAACGAGCATTTTCAGCAATGAAACTTGTTAAAACAGCTCTTCGTAACAAGATGGAAGCAGAGTTTTTCGGAGATTCTATGGTAATCTACATCGAACGAGATTTGGTTGAAAAATTGATAACGATTTAATAATCAATGAGTTTTATTCTAAGAAGAATCGAAAAGCACAACTTCAGTAGTGTTTTAACTCCATGTTTTTGAAGGTATTAAATATTAAATACTCTTGTTCTATGTTTTCATGAAGTCAATGTTTACATATTTTTTATTTTAAATTTTTTAGTTAATTATTTATTTTATTAAATATAGCATGGGACGGAGCCAGCCGCAGGTAATTTTGAATCCTGGCTCCGCCCCCTGCACAAGCCCCTGTATTTGGAAAGCATCCTAGGAGGTTCGCATATCCTGAACTAGAGCTTGCAGTATATGAATACATCTGCAACGGATCACTAGATTCTCATCTTTACGAAATGATTTTCATGCTTTTTAGTGGCTCTTTGGTAATGGACAATTCTGGTTTCTGAGATTTGCAAATGTATGTGGAATTTTCAGGACACCAACAAGGTTCACTTGCATGGAATGCGCGTAAAAAAAGTAGCAGTTGGAGCTGCACAAGGCTCGCGATATCTTCACAAAGAAAGTAGGGTTGACCATCGACATTTGCGACCAAATAACATTCTCGTTACCCATGATTTTGAGTCCTTGGTGAAAACATGTTTAAATTAACATTTTGTTCCAGACCTCCGTCACGGTGTTCATGTGCTTCGTCACCATTCTATTAATCTTGGTGCAAAATAGAGTGCAACAATTTCAAAATTTCTGACAATCCTTTAATAGATTAAACTCACATATTAGATTTACAAATAGAACATCTGTATTGTAAGTTATTCGAAAAATCGTTTTGTCTAGAAAGTTATGCTAATCGAACCTGGTTTTAGTAGTATCCCAGCTTATAACGTCCACTTCTAATTGTCTTCTTCTTGCATTTCCATTATTACACTGATTCCGTGTTTGTTACATGTCTTATGATGAGGCATGTCATTGACCATCCAGTCTGTGTACTGACACCTAGCAAACAATTTGTGCATGTATCAGAACATGATTTTTGTTTGATCTTCCGGGAGGTTCAGATGGAGAGATGAGAGTTGAAACGAGAGTAATTGGAACATTTGGGTGAGTTTCAAGTTCCTTTGGCCTCTCTCAAATATCAGGTTCACTAAACCATGATATTTATTTAGGTACCTGGCACCTGAGTATGCTCAAAGCGGTCAGATCACAAAATGTTTACTCATTTGGTGTGGTACTGGTGGAACTTGTAACCGGGCGTAAGGCTGTGGATCTTAACAGGCCCAAAGGACTGCAGTGCCTTGCCGTATGGGTATGTCTAACCTCCTGAAACGTTATATTTTCTCAAGCTCTGCGTGGCTGAGTAATTATATATCCATGTTTAATTTTCTTGTAATGTGATGCTTGGCAGGCACATCCATTATTGGATGCATATGCCACTGATGAACTGGTTGATCCATGGTTAGGAAGCTGCTATATAGAGCATGAGGTTTACTGTATGTTGCACGCTGCATATTTATGCATTCCGATCCTCGTGATTCCAAGGGCTCGGCCTCGCATGTTTCAGGTAAGTTGTACCAGTTAGTAACGAACAATTCCCGGTATCCTGCCATTTTTTATGCATCAGTACCCTTATGCTCAATCAGAATGTCATGTATTTGTCAGTATCTTCAGACTGAAATAACCACATTCCTTAAGTAGGTACTTGGGATACTTGAAGGCCATGTGATGGATCCAAGTTGTCAATTATCCACACCAGGATTTGACGTGGGCAGCAGGAGCGGCAGGTTTTTATCACATCACCGGCTACTGCATGAACAGCAAACTAACTCCATAGACGAGACATCAAGATGTTTTGGTTCGAAGCTCTCTCTCTACTCGGGAACCAGTTTAACAGCGGTAAAGATGGTCAGGTAAATGAGTACCTTTGGTCTTTATTTTTGTTCGAATCCATCAAAGATTTTGGTTTCTGTACAGAACTAGTGGGCTTTCGTTGTGTAAGCATTGGTATTATACTCGCTAAATTCCAGATTCCGATGCATTGATAATTTTTTAAGAGTAGTGTGAGACGGTCTCACGATCTGTGAGACCAATCAATCTTACCGATATTCACAATAAAAAGTACTACTTTTAGCATAAAAAAATAATATTTTTTGGATGATCCAAAATAAGAGATATGTCTCACAAAATATGACCAGAACGTCTCACGCAAGTTTTTGTTTAAATGGAAGTTTTTGTAATTTAAAAAATGGGGCTATCTTTTTTTTTTTACTGGGAAAAATCATCAAATTTATCCTTGGAACTAACTGAAAATACTTCATCCAAAAAAGGAATAATATTATTATACGTTCACCGATTGATTTCCTTCCAAATAATACAATACAATACAATACAAATCCCACAAAAGTCGAGCACACCAAGAAAATCAAGAGGAGGACGATGAAGCTCCACCACCCGCAGATCTCAACAAGCCTCCCGCCTCCTCGTCGAAGTATAAATCGTCGGTCTTCCTCACGATGGCGTGGATCAGAACCACTACCACCGCGATCGACAGCGCCACAAGAATATTCGTGGTCGCGTGCGTCAGCAGCAGAACAACAAGCGTCACGACGGAGAGAATTAGCAGCACCGCCTTATCGGAGATCGTGCGGCCTAAGATCGCGAGCGGGTCGTCTCGGAGGAAGTAGAGGAACAACCAAACCGTCATCATGACGATGAAGACGATGAGCGAGATCGGGTGCCACAGGAGGCCGAGGAAGATGATAACCAGAACTATGATGGCGTAGTTCATGCGAAAGTAGCCGGCATTGGTCTTCACGCGGGAGATGGAGTCTCGGAAGGATTTGGGGAGGTTGAGACAGTGGAAGGAGAACATCTCACGCCAGGGGCGGCGCGTGCCGAGTCCAGATTTGATGCGTTCCTTGGCCCGTGAGATGTACTCTATGTGGCCGCCGGAGGGTGAAGAGGAGGTGGGGATTGTGCCGTAATTCGTCATTTCGTGGAGGAGGTTTTTGGAAGAAAGTAGAGGGCGGAGGAAATGAAGAGTACCAGAAAGTCGGTCTTTATGGTATAATTTTAATAAATTAAATAAATAGATAGTTAGTGGTCCTCCAATCCAATCTGCTGGCAAAAATATGTTCCAAACACCATCATCGAAAAATGAGGCATTTTTGTATAGAATCATTTAATGTAACCAATGAATTTAGCGAGTCGAATTCGATCACGAGCTAAGTCACAAAACATTCTAGAAACGACTAAACGTTTTTATGAAGATCGAAAAAGATTAAGGAGTTTGATCTATTGAATTATGACTATAGCCGTTATTTTATACTTAAATTCGACAGAGAACGGTGACTCTTTGCGATTTTTTTGGAATTTCATCGAGGAAGATTTGAAAAACACCGTGCCATCAAGATTTCTAAGATTTAACTCAGTACCCATTACTAGTTGTACAGTGAATGGCTCAGTTGAAATTCGTTCATTCCGCGGTGGGCAGTTGGGCTTTTACACTTTTCAGAAGATAAGACTGCCTGCAGTTGAACAACGTGGCCTGTTGCGTTGTTTGGTATAGATTAGATAGTACAAAAGATTTGCTGGCATTACCAATTAAAACACCAACCTTTAAATCATATAATTCCAAATAAATAAATAAATAAATATTTGGTGTATTTGGGCTCAGTAACATTTTTATAACGGGCCTTGACTGCCCGACTAAATTGGAAGACATTTTGAAATATATTAAATTATTAATAAGTGGAAGGCAAAAAATTGTCCATTATGTTTGCATTTCATTCATCTTCGTTGACCTATAATAGACTACTTTGTAGCAAGGTTTTAAAAAGTGTGAAGCGCCCCAAAGTGTGGATGTCGAACTCTAAACTTTTCAAGCTTAAGCGAGATTAACACAGGCTTAAGCGTGAAAAAACGTTTTTTATTTTTAGTATAATTGTAATTATCTCAAACCAATAAATAGATAAAATAATACATAAATATGATAAATTTAAGTCTAATGCATTAATTCTCATATTTATAAAATCATAAAAATCTCAAAATTACAATCTTTATTTGTTTTTGCAACTAGACCACTTTAAAAAATGCTAAATATTTGTTAAATCATTATCAGACATGCTTAATCATAATTAGAATTAAAAAATAAACATCTAAATTATAAACATAATTTATTATTTTAAAATAAAATGACATACGTTCGAAATTAAAAATTTTAAAAAATAAATAAATGCGATTAATTGTGTTTAAGCACACTTAATTAAATGTTTTAATTACACTTAATTAAGACCTACAAATTATAGGTGTAAAACAAAATAGTCCAAAAAGCAATGGCTTTCTTGAAGAATGAAGCTAGCTGACGTCCTATTTTAGCTTGAATTATCAATAATAGGAGTAATTGGTAATCAAGAAACATGTTCTTATCTTATCAAATATTTGTCACGAAGATGGCTAGCTAAACAAGGGGTGTTCAAACTTCGGATAAAATCGAAAAAATCGAAAATCCAAACCGAAAAAACCGAACACCGAATCAAACCGAAAGCCGAATTTTATAATTCGGATATAAATGCTAAAACATAAGTTTATTTGGTTCGGTTTCGGATTATATATGTCAAAAATCGAAAAAACCGAAATTTCATTAAATTAATACTTTTTTTAATATTTTTATTTATATTATATATTTTGATATGATATTTAGTTAATGAAAAACCATTTTGAACAATTTTTAGTTGATTGTTGTATGTTTAATTAATTTAGATTTTATATTTAAATATTTTACTAAGAAAACATGTAGAAAGTTAACATATTATATTTTATAATATATTTATATTATTAATTTAAATAATTATACCAAAATCGAAATAACCGGCCGAAATAATCGAACCGTTTTGGTAAAAAACCGAAACCGAACCGAAGAAAAATGGTTCGGATATCGAATTATATATTTCTAAAACCGAAATAAAAAACCAAAAATCGAACCGACCCGACCGATGAACACCCTCGGCTAGCTTCTACTAAATTTTATTCCTCGTATAAGTAGAAATACAATTTACTTGTGAAAAAAAGAAATACAATTAGAACTTGAACTGAACACTGTCATCAAAGAAATACAATTTACCGGTGAAAAAAAGAGAGAAATATTTATACCCAACGAATTAACCATATATGAAATTAAAGACTTACATGTTTAGCTTCATCTTCAATAAACACAGGT
This sequence comes from Primulina tabacum, assembly GCF_025594145.1. NCBI lineage: Eukaryota > Viridiplantae > Streptophyta > Magnoliopsida > Lamiales > Gesneriaceae > Primulina > Primulina tabacum. The sequence goes on along the minus strand of NC_134561.1, from coordinate 39,037,431 downwards.
GAATCTTCTTCGCACCATTTATCCATGGATTCCATGACATACTTTTGCATATCTGTGGTAATCTGTGCTTTTAGGTTGGGAGATTTGATAAAAAGAACCAATCAATTAGCCATGTATTCTTCTGTGCAGACTTCCATTCACAAGCAAGATAGAGGATTTTCCCATGAGTTCAGTCAGAGATTTAGGGTAAGATGGCACTAATATATTTGCATCACTTTGCAGAATGATCTTGCTTACTTCTGCATCAGTTGATATTATTGTCGGACTTCCAAATAAGTGTGAAACATTTTGGACAAAATATCATAATTTTTTTACATAAAAATTTATAGATTTTTATTGTCTGGACACAGACCAAAATAAAGTATATATGACGACTTACATGAGACGTCGTTTGTTCATGAAAGTCTCAGGTTTGTCTGAATCAGCACAAGAGATGAAGTGGATGGTTTCTCCAATAAAAGGCAATATTCCAAGATGACCCAAAGGAATCGCTGAGGATGATAACCTCCTGCTTCTTCTGTTGAAAGTGGCACTTAAGATTTATGGTAGACAAGGACAACAGCATCGTCACTGTCGCCAGAAAACTCCACACGATTTGGTCCATTCAAAGGCAAAATAAAGTACATATTCCATTCGAAATAAAGGATTGTGATTTATAAATTTCGTCAAACTTTGAACGTGTAGAAAGTATGATATTGATTTTAAAGTTTATTATGCGTTTGTACTATTAGTAGTTCGAAGCTCTACAAAGAAAAAATAACATTAATAAATTAATTTAAAATATAATATTTATTAGATATTAATAATCATACTAGCTTGTTGATATACAAACTAAAAGAAAATCTTGTGATTATTTTTAAACGTTTATCATGCTTGTTGATATACAAACTTGCCCATTTCTTCATACCTAGATTCTATTCAAGAAAAAGAATCCTTTTTTAGTCTTCGAAATTCCATCAAAGAACTCAATAGTTCTGCACTAGCAACAACGATATCTATCAGATGTCTAATATGAACAGTGATGATTGATGTTTTTACAAGTGCTGTTCGAATCGATTTTCCAAGTCAAGAATCACAAATTTGGGATGAACTTGGCTCGAATAAACTGTTTGAGAATGGCTTTTTCTTCATCAATCCGTTTCTTCTCCTCACCATCTTTGGGCTTTATTTTCCTCTTTTCTTGTAACAGCCATTTGTACAATTCGCGTTGCTGATCCTCCGGGATTGGTGCACGTTGTACAGGCTCAACAGTGGGTCGAGTAACTGAATTTTCAGAGATGTTAACCGGAGCAGCAGGAGGTGATGTAGACGTAGATGTGGCAGGAGCATCTGGTTTTTCTGCTTCTTCAGGTCCCACATCTTTTTTTCCAGTTCTTGTAAAAAGATAGGCTATGAAGAATTGCAACAACGAGAAATTCATCAGTGAATGAGTACATTTTGTTCAAAACAAAATCTCACGAAAAGATTGATACAAGTTGACACAGGGAACAGTTAAAAAAACTGAAGGTGATCATATTTTATGCAGTGTCAAAGCACCAACGATACAAGTCATAAAACAATGACCAAGAAAACAAATAAGCCGATTCTTAGCACGGGCATTAGTAGAGTATACACGGGTAAAAAAGGAGGTTGAAAGGTGCATAATTGGTAAACTCTTGCTTCAATCAATGACAGACCAGCTACTCCACTCGAATCGAAAGATACTTTTAAATAATGAGAACAAAATTAGAGAAATAATTCAATGATAGTAGAATTATGCACTCTATCCATCAAATTTCTGAGAAACCTATGAGATAAGTAGAACACATTTCTATTAAACGTGCCACCATTTTGTAATTTGTTTCCCAAATTCAGTCCATACAAACTAAAACTTTAAACAAAGCCCTTGTAGAAGTAAGAAGAAATTATTTAATAAAGATAGAGTGTGGAAGAGGATGTCTCTGTTCCTTGAGCTACAGATGGTTCATGTTCATGATGGTAAAAGTACATGAAAAGAACGGATTTGGAAGAGGAACACCACAGCATTTTGTTTAATTCTCGGAAGCAGAGAAAAGATAAAACTTTTACAGGATCACAACTGGAGACAATAGATACAAAGAAGGTAAATAAATAGGGTGGCATTCACTATAGAGGTTATCCCGATTTTCCATTCTTAATGACACATACACAGAGTCAATTCATCAATTTGATGCCTATTCGATTGAATATGTACTTTTCTTGGATAAATAATTTTAAATATTCTTCCAAAGGAACAAATCTGGTAAGTGAAGTTCCTAAAACAATTGATGTTATCAAGTTCAAAGACAAAATCGACAAAGTTTCCGTTTCAGCATTTCTCAAGATACCAGAAAAGTAAAAGAAGGACCTGAAATAAAGATCCTTGATATCATTTCAAAAAAGCCTGAAATGAAATCTGGAAAATACTATAGTCAAATCGGAAATTCATTGATGTCCATCAGAGATCATAGTAAAGTTGATCGATCACTTTTAGCCTGTAAACCTCAAGGAAGCTGACAGAATAACCCAAGCATTGGTAACTAATTTTAGTAGTTGAGGACACACTTCTCTATTTCATGTCTCTGGGAAAACTAATCAGTCAGGCAACCCATCAAAATTAAACCTTTTCGAAAAATACTGCCAGAAATGAAAGTTGATGAAGATAGTCTTCATATTTCTAGATAAAATTATTTCAAACTAGCCATTTCATCTCAATCTGTCTAAGTGATCATTTCTAAACAAATGCGAGAAGACAATCGAAGAAACACACACGTGTAAAAAACAGAAATGCAAGGATAAAAACCTCCGACGACGAAATTGACAGCCAATAGAAGTGGCCACGTGAACTTATAACGGCGAGCGAACGATTCCTTGGGAGGCGGAGGCGGCGGCGTGGGTGGAGGAACAACAGAGGCAGTCCCCGTTGACGAAGAGGCAGCTATGGTCGATGGTGTAACAGGCTTCAGCTTCGCTACCAAAACCAAAAAAAAAAAAAATCATCATCATCAGAAATGAATGAAAAAGAAGAGCAAAGATTGGCGTTTGATTACATCTTTTGGGCTTGTTGGTGAAGAGTTTGAGTCCTTCTTCGGTCATTCTTGCTCGGTTCCAAATTCTCTCAATTGATTTCTACGCGTTTGGGGTTTTGCTTTATGTTCTCACGCGACGGCGTTTTCACAAATGTCAAAAATCTGTGTAAGGTGATCCAATGGATCTATTTTGCAAGACATATCTATTATCTTAGTCATCCATGAAAAAATATTACTTTTTATGTTAATAACATTATTTTTTATTGTGAATGTCGGTAGAATTGATCCGTCTCACATATAAAAATTCGTGAGATCGTCTTACAAGATATCAACTCTTCGCACATACGCATTTTGTTAGTCTCCATCAAATTATCAAAAATATTAATTATTTCTGATTTTGTTATCAAGGATCCGAATTCTCAAAAAGAGTTCGATACCAATTATAGTCAACAGAGTAGAATAGAAAATAGTAATTCCCTCCAAAATAACTACTTCTCTACACATCCAATACAAGATAATACAATACATACATGTGAGACCACAAGTTCAGTAGAAAAAACAAATAATATTCAAGACGATCGATCGTTCCAAGAACCGTCACCGCCATAACCCCTTCCACGATCTCCAGAGCCGCCGAAAGCTGTTAAGCGTTGAACAATCACATATCATTAGAAACAAAAGGAACCATTTAAATCTCCGTCCCAACCTAATTCTAGGAAGGTAGCATTATAGTAAATGACAGATTAAAGAGGCTGAAATTTATTCACAAAGCTGGCCTGGAGGAGGAGGAGGAGGAGGAGGAGGAGGAGCCCTGTCCCATTGATACAAGCTCAGGACTGACCACTTGTACATCCTCCTTCAGAATTTTAATAAGATCCTTGGAAAGTCTCGCATTAGCAGCCGTGAAGAAGGTGTAGGCGGTGGCTTTGGCTCCGGCCCTTCCTGTTCTGCCTATGCGATGGACGTAATCCTCAAGAGATCCCGGAAAGTCGTAATTGATCACATACTTCACATCTGGCAGATACGAACACAAGTAGTTACTTTAGCCAGGTTATTAAATTCAACACAGTATCTTCACATAGTCAATAACTAAATTTACAATATCAATTTCTGACAATAATTTTCTTATTGCTTCAAGGTGAATGTAATACACAAGACTTCATAATGAGAATGATAGTCCCAATCTGTACGACATTCCTTCTAACAAAATGAAGCCAACTTAACAAATCGCCATATACTATCAATTTCAACAAATACTAAGCTACTGTGGCTGCTGGTCTCATCATCTCATAAATGAGACTGCTATATGAGGAAGGCTTAATTAATCGTGGGTAATTTACATGCATATCGAATACCGTGAACCAGAGTTCGTAGATTCTGTGTTTGGTGTCAATCAAGAAAGATAACAGGTCAAATCCTGAGTGAATGATGAGAAATAGAAAACACAGGGCACACGGACGGTCTAGCCGTGCAAAACAACGAGGCCTTATAGCATTCAGGAATAGAGAATCCAACCCCAAAAAACAACCAAAAAAAGAAGACAAACTGAGAAAGATCCGTGCATCTGTAGCTGTCATTATGGGACTCTTGCCAGCCCTAAATTCAGATAGGACACAATCTCTTTCTGCTTGACTTTTGTCTCCATGAATGGACAAAGCAGGCCAACCACCCACTCTCAGCTGCCTGGTTATCTGATCACACCCTTTTTTAGTATCCATAAAAATCAAAATTCGGCTACCATCGATAATGTCCTCCAGCAACTTCACCAATCTGAATCCATCGTTCATTTACAATTCAATAAACATAAACAAACATGAGAACATACCACAATGTAAAAAGTAAAATTTGAACCATACTTGTTGTATTTCTGGTTCTCAGACATAATTTCCACATGCTGGTGAATAGCATGGTTGGCTTTCAGATCTGGGGAGCCAATAATCACCTGTCCGAAAAACATAAACCAGAGATAAATGAGTGTGAAACAAGAGCTATCTCCGATTTGGAATATTTTTTCCTTGTTTCCTTCACGGTGATGCCGTGCAAAAGGTAGAAAATCAAATTCTTTTATTTGTCCTGACGATGAAAATTGCTACTTCCTTATGTAATTAATATTAGTAATTAGCACAAAACGCAATAACTGTTTCCTAATTGAGGGAGAATGAGGAAACTCTACTTGGTTCAAATTTTACTAAACACCTGTTTATCCTTTCCGAGCTAAGATTAAAAAAAAACTTTCTTAATTTTGCTGAATCAGCAACTCCACCCATAAACACAATTCGCAAATAATTAACATATACATATTGCAAAGATCAACAAGCCCAATGATTAAGAGTTTAAATTCAGATTTTCAATCTGAATTGAGAGCAGCAACAAAAATATTCTCTTCTGCATTAATGACAGAGGATGCATTGAACAATGGAATCTAGACTTTCAATCACGATAGGAGCAAGAACAACGACAGTTATTTGGGCAGAGGCTTCTTGGGCAATGGAATTGATCACTTCTTCTGCTGCAGAAAATCTCTTACAGAAGGCAGTGAAGAATTGGGCTAAGGTTGATTCAATACAGCAGTAATACGTGCATGGGAATGTGTAGGAGTACTAGATACCTCATTCTTGGGAAGGATTTTGGTCTGTTTCTCAACTAGCTTAACTTCGAATTGCTCAGGAATCCGATCAACTGCATCATCAGTCAAATTTTGCTCGATGAAGGAGATAGAACACTCCAAAGTTCTTATATCATTTGAAAGTTGAGTGAATATGGTATGATCGGAAAATGATGTTGGGCTTCGTAAATCATAATTAGATCTACAGCTAGCACTGTCAAGATCGGTCATATTATTTTATACTGTTTTAGATATAAAAAAATATTTTAAAGAGTTTAGTCGCCCCTCATCTAACCTATAACTCGATCCTAACAAGTGGTATCAGAGATCAGAGCAGGTTTTTCTCGACCTCTGATATACATATGCTCAAATGGTTTCTTTCAATAAGACTAATGTTTTCTAAAGTATATATGATGACTGAAATTTTTTTATGCGAACACGCTTATCTGCAGAAGATGATGACATATGGTATATCATTACTAAAGCACCAATGAAGTTCCTAAAGGCAAATATAGTTGTTTCAATATCTGACGGTGCTCCACAGTTGGTGGAGAAGCATCTATTACAGTGGACTACAGAGGATAAAAAGAAAGACAATCTTTATAATGTGACCAATATATCTTTTTTAAAACTCTTGATAAAAATATGCTTTGTAATATTAAATCTTGTTTTACAGCTAACAAAATATAGGAGAAATTGACTCAACTTTTGTGAGAGAAACGACCAAAAAAAGAAGACGGAGCTAATTGTGGTCATTCAGAAGTTCGATAATGTCAAGATGAAGCTTGGAGAAACTCTAAATGAATTCGATGAACGGTTTATCAATATCATTATTGAACTTGCATCTCTAGGTAAGGACATTCTAATCATCAAATTGCCTTGAAGGTGATGTGAGCATTGCCCAGAGAATGGGATGTGAATATGGTATCAATAAGGGAATCCATGGATCTAAACAAGCTTTGAACTCAGAATTCGGACTAAAGAAGAGCCATCTACTCTCAACCAACAAAGGCTCTAGCTACGACCGTTGATTTCCTCCGGTCGAAGAAACTTCAAGCAAGAATTCTACTGAGCAACTAAGCAACAAGGCAATGTCTCTATTTGCAAGGAATTTCAGTAAATTTACGCGCAAAAATCAATTTAAATTTATTAAACCTTATTGTAAAAAAGGCCAGACATAGGATGGTCAAGCTTGTTATAACTGTGACAAGAAAGGTCATTTTATTGTTGATTGTAACAGGGCCAAAAATGTTGAAAAGAAACCGTTTGAGAAGACGGTGGAAGGATGAGAAAAATCCTTAAAGAAAAAGAAAGATCATAAGTTTCTTGTTGCTGAGGAGAACAAGAGCAAGTGGGCAGACCCAAAAAATGAGTCTTCTAGACCGAAAGCTAGCTCAAGTGATTGCTAGATCATTTATAGAAAGGTGATGCCAAAAAGGAGGAAGAAGAACAGTGAAGGATAGAAGATGCCAGACAAAGGATAGACGGAGCTAGAAGAAGAGCAGCAGCTGAAGAGGAGAAGAATAAGAAGAAGAGAGACTATCAAAAGAGAGGTAGTGGATTCGGAGGAGGTGGAAGATCTTGGTTTAGGAGGTAGATTATATATTTCTTTATACGTAGGTGCAATAGTTTTTTTTATTGTTTTCCTATTCTTTGTAACAATGAAATTTATTATCTCAATGAAATTCATTTTTTTTATCTCGTATTATCTCTGGGGTTTAGGTTCTGTCATCACCAAAAATGGAGAAATTGTTAGATCTTTTAGTTTTTGTGATAATAAACAATAACTTATTGTATTAGATCTAGCTATATATATGCTATTCGAAAAGGAAGTAGGCAAGATATTGTTCTCATCACCATCAATTCTTCATATATCTGGAGACATTGCATAGTTTTGAGATTGACAAAAAACATGTGATTACAAAATTTAGGTTATGAAGAAAAATTTGCTAAAACAAAGGAATTTTCTGATTGGATTCCTAATATAAAAGATGGAAAAATTGGAGAATCGAATGATGGTTACGTGACAATCGATACTCCTGATGAACTTTTGCTAAAAGATTGTGATGATCCTATTGCAACAATAGTTGAGAGTATGTATCCGTCTTCGGTCATCATTATCAGCGATGCTGCATATTTTCAGCAGAAAGCTATTTGGCACCAAAAATCTTGATGTCGATCAGTATATTAATGAATACATGATATCTCTAAACCATTATGATGGAAGTTTGTATTTAAATTCTGATACAACGTGCCACTTGAATATATATATATATATATATGTTCATATGCTGAATGATGTGCATACCCCCAAATTCTTAAATGGAATAAGATATTCAGGAGTACCAAATCACGAGTTAAACTTGAAGGTTGGAACTCCGGTTATGTTATTGCATAACATAGATCATTCTATTGGCTTATGCAATGACACTAAATTGTGATGAAGCTAGGAAACCATGTTTTGGAAGGACAAATTCTGATTGGAAGTAATGCTGGAAAAAATGTGTTTATTCCAAGAATGTCATCAACCTCTTCTGATCTAGGGTTTTCTTCAAAATTTCAACAAAGACAATATCGTTTGATTGTATTACACGCAATGACAATCAACAAAAGTCAGGGTTAATCATTATCTCATGTAGAATTTCTTTTGAACAACCTCGTTTTAGTCGTGGTCAAATCTAAAAATTTTGATATTTGATAATGAGAGCAATGGGAAAAATTCAATGACAAACGTTGTATTTAAGGAGGTTTTCAAAATTTATAGGATAATTTTTTTATTTTCTAATCGTATGCTCTGTAATTCATTTTGCTAATTTGTATTTTAATTATTTGTTCAAATGCACATACTTGGTAAGTTTTTTCGTTGATTATAAAAAATAAGATCTCTTACATCGCAGATATTAGTATATATAAAAACAGTGTCTTTGTCATATTTGGAAAATTCTCGCCAAAAAATTGTTATAAAAAGAAATCTTTATTAGTATTGCATAGAAAATAAATATATAATTAAATGTGAAGTCTTTTAAATTTATTTTTAAAAATTCAAATTTGAATTTCATGTACCTTGGAAATATAAATTATATTTAAGTGTCTATGTTGGTTAATCATTTGATTTAATTTTGGTTATTATTTTGTGTTACTTGTATATATTTAGTTATCATTACTTCTACTATATTAAATATAATATACTTTTTTATACAAAATTAAAATTTTTTAAAAAATATCATCATATTTTTTGATATTGATTGCCCGTTAATTGCTATTATTTTATGTATCTTAATTAGTATTTTAATATAAATATTTATTAACATGTTCTAAAAAATAATTAAACTTTTAATCAAAATTTATTCATCTTATAAATGACAATTTTGACGTTTTAAAAATATTTATTTATTATTTAAAATTTTGATAAATAAAACAAAATATGATTTTATAAATTTATTTATTATTATTATTAATTGTTTCACTTATTCGATATAAAAAAGTCAATTTAACACAAATAATAAATATGTAATTATAATATTTTTAATTTCTTTTTTAAAATTCCAATTCGAATTTTATGTCCCTTCGAAATATAAACTACTTTTAACTATCTGCATTGATTATATCATTTCATTTAATTTTTATATATTTATTTTTCACTATTCTCTATCATATTAAATAAAATATGAATTTTTATACTATCACGTTTTCCAACTATTTAAAAAGTTTCGTCGTGAATTTTTTTATATTAATTTTCTGTAAATTGCAATTATTATTGTTGTTATTATTATGTATTTTAATTAGAAATTTAAGATAAATATTTTTTTAACACGTCCTAAAAATAATTAAAATTTTTAATCAAAATATACTATTTTGATTTTAAAAAAAATTAAATATTTTTAAAAAAATTTATTTATTATTTAAAATTTTGATAAACAAAATAATACATTATTTTCGGTAAATTTGTGAAAAATCCTTCTGCAAATCTTTGAATTAAAATTCAGTACCTCGCCACAATTTTTGAAGATTTAGTAAATAACAATGATATAATTTTAGTTTTAGCTCCCTACAAACCCAAAGTTACAATTTTATCCTTTTATTATTTAAAAAATATATAATTTTATCTACAAAAATTGCACATGTCTTTTTCATCTAAAATATAATTTTTTAAAAAAAATTATTTCTCAATTATCATGGAATAAGAGTAAATACTTATTTTTACATACAAAGTACATATTATGGGGTTTCGGATACTTGATTTCGCTCTTTGAATATCCCAAATGTATAAGAAAATATTATATTTTCGAGTAATCATCACAAATTCGATCATTCTTGGTCTTTTCATGAAAAATGCATTATGATAACTTATTCATGTCATTTATTTAAAAAAACCATAGTTCACTACTCATCATTAAATAAGATTAGATATTTATTTTGACCTACAAAGTACCTATTTTGGAGTTCCAAATGCTTAATTTGGCTCTTTGAATACTCCAAATGTGTAAGAAAAAACTGGATTTTCAAGCAATCACCATAAATTCTGTAATTGTTAGTATTTTCATTGAAATTGCATTAGGATAACTTATTAATATCATCTAATTTTTGAAAAAACACAGTTTCTCACTAATCATGGAATTAGCAAAAAAATAATGGTGTTCCACATATTTCATTTGGCTATTTGAATACTTCAAATGTGTAAGAAAATACTTGAATTTCAAGTAATATAACGTGTCTTTTGATGGCATCATTTGTGAAATTAAAATGTGATACCTAAATTGGTACAAAGAGTATATAATTAGAGTCTATATATAAATACATGATTTTACTCCCTAAATACTCATATCCAATTATTTGGGGATGTCAAAATATAGTTTGATAATGACATTCATGAAGTAAAAATTTGATACCTAAATTAATACAAATAAGACATAATTCGAGTCCACATACTTGATTTTATCTTCTAAATACTCAAATTCGATTATTTGATGATGTCAAAATATATAATTTGAAGTTAATATTGAGTGTATTTTGATGATGAGATTTATAAATTAAAGACGTGGTACCTAAATTAGTATATATAGCACATAATTCGATCTTACATATAGTTGATTTTACCCTTTTAAGACTCAATTTTGATTATTTTAGCATATAAAAAAATATAATTTCAATTAATATTGAGTGACTTTTGATGTGTCATTTGTGAAGTTAAAATGTGATATCTAAATTGGTACAAATAGTATCTAATTCGATTGTACCAATACTTGATTTTACTCCATAATTATTAAAATTCAATTAATTTTTTATGTCAAAATATATAGTTTGAAGCTAATATTGAGTGGTCTTTGATGATGATATTAATGAAGTAATACCTAAATTAATATAAATAATATCTAATTCGAGTCACAAAATACTTGATTGCACCCTTTAAATACTCAAATTTGATTATTTGATGATGTTGAAAAAATATAGTTTGAAGTTAATATTTTCTATAGTGTCATTCGTGAAGTATAAATGTGATACCTGAATTGATATACGGAAAACATAATTCAAGTTACAAATAGTTCATTTTACCTTTAAATACGCATATCCGATTATTTGAAGATTTCAAAATGAATAGTTTGAAGTTAACATTGAATGACATTTTATAATGATATTCGTGAAGTAAAAATGTGATGCTTAATTTAATAATAATAGTGCCTAATTCGACTCTATTGATATTATCGAGTGGCCTTTGGTAATGACACCAACAAAAGCTATTAACTTCAAACTTTATTCTTTTTACATTCGTGAAGTAAAAATGTGACATATTACTTATTTGATAATGAAATTCGTGACCCAAATAATCGGATATGAGTATTTATGAGGTAAAATCAACTATTTGTAACTCGAATTATGTTTTTCTTGTACCAATTTATGTATCACATTTTTATTTTAACACCATAAAAAATATTATCTTCAAACTATATTTTTTGGCATCATCAAATAATCAAATTTGAGTTTCTAAATGCTAAAATCGAGTATTTCGTGACTCGAATTAAGTATTATTTGTATTAATTTAGGTATCACGTTTTTACTTCATGAATATCATCATCAAAGACCACTCAATATTACCTTCAAACTATATATTTTGAATAAAATATTAATTGAATGTTAGTATTTGGGGAGTAAAATCAAGTATTGGTACACTCGAATTAGATACTATCTGTACCAATTTAGGTATCACATTTTAACTTCACAAATGACACATCTAAAGTCACTCAATATTACTTGAAATATTTTTTTTATATGCCAAAATAATCAAAATTGAGTCTTCAAATGGTAAATCATGTATAGATAGAATCGAATTAGGTACTATTTGTACCAATTTAGGTGCCACATCTTTAATTCACAAATCTCATGGTCACTCAATATTAACTTCAAACTATATATTTGACATCCTCAAATAATCGAATTTGAGTATTTAAATGTTAAAATCAAATATGTGTGGACTCAAATTATGTCTTATTTGTGTTAATTTAGGTATCAAATTTTTTTACTTCGTGAATGTCATCATCGACGTAGCTCAATATTAACTTCAAACTATATTTTGATATCCTCAAATAATTGGATATGAGTATTTAGGAAGTAAAATCATGTATTTTTAGACTCTAATTAGATACTCTTTGTATCAATTTAGGTATCACATTTTAACTTCATAAATGACACCATCAAAAGTCACTTAATATTATTTAAAATCAAATATTTTTTTACACATTTGAAGTATTAAGATAGTCAAATCAAATATCTGAAACTCCAAAATATGTACTTTATCGGTCAAAATAAGTATTTTTCTAATCTTATTATTAGTGAGAAACTGTGTTTTTTTAAAAAATTAGATGACATTAAGTCATCCTAACACAATTTCAATGAAAAGACTAACAATTACAGAATTTATGGTGATTTCTCGAAGATCCAATATTTTCTTGCACATTTGGAGTATTCAAATAGCCAAATCAAGCATTTGGAACTCCAAAATAGGTACTTTGTATGTCAAAATAAATATCTAATCTTATTTCATGATGAATGGTGAAATATTTTTAAAAAAATAAATAAAATGACATGAATAAGTTAACATAATGCAGTTTTCATGAAATGACTAATAATGACCGAATTTGTGGTGATTACTCGAAAATATAGTATTTTCTTATACGTTTGGAGTATTCAAATAGCAAAATCAGGTATCTGAAATCCCATAATAGGTACTTTGTATGTAAGGTCTAGGAAATTCGATCTATGTAACCTGAATGCATGCAATATAAGGTTTTATTTCAAAATATGTGTTTAATGATTTGTATGCATTTAATGCATGATTATTGCTTGGTTAGGGTTTATTTCATGATTATTTTAAAGTTTCATGCATTAGGGTTTTAAGTTTCCTTTTGCGATCGAACTTGGAACGGAGACCGGAAATTATCAGGAAAAATAATTTCCATTTGGATGATTAATTTTAATTAATCATTACGAAGTATTTTTAAGGGTGTTTTCGAAAATTGGGATTTGGTGAGTATTTTTACTCGTCGGGTCATATTTTTAGTAGTTACACAAATTTTATTGAATCGGAAAACTTTTTAGGGCTCGGGCAATATTTTCAAAAACGTACCTAAACGAAATTTTTTTTCGGGAATTTAATTGGGCTTGATGGGTTGGTTTTATTGACTAATGGACTCAAAACCCTTTTAATTTTTAATTAAGGCTCATTAGTGCTTTGTGATCCATTTAAACCTTACCTAAATCAACCCTAACCCTAATTATACTAAGTAGCCGCCCCCTTCCCTCATCCCTTCAGCAGCAACCCACGTTTTTCAGCAGCCACCATCAGAAATTTCGAAAATCCTCTATTTTCTTTCAAGCAAACTTCCTCCCCGCTCCTCCGGTGCTGGTCCGACCCGCGTTTGTTCGAGTCTTTGAGCATCTACACATCAAGGCACGCCTTTTGTATCATAATTTTACTCATCATTCACACTATGTATGCTGATATGTGTATATTTGCATGAGGATTCTTCGATCTAGCATGGAGCATGGATCTTGTTCGGTTTTTACACAATTTCATGCATGCATTTTGATCACAACTCATGTTTTCATGTTTCTGTGCGAGGGGCTGTCGGTTTTTGGTCACTAAGGGGTTGTACTCGATGATATGGTATAGTCATGAGGCTGGTGTCAAGGGTTGGTCATGTTAGGTTGAGGGCCGAGAGGGGTTTTGTCAAGGGTGGCTCGTTTTTGGTAGAGATCGGGTGAGAGGTGGAGCCGGCAGTGGGTCTGAGACATGTTGATGAGGAGGCTGGAGGTACCGAATTCTGAGTAAGCAGGGCTGAATGTGCACCATAACCCAATGACCATATTTTCCGTACATCACGTTTTTGTGTGTGTGTTTAGAGTGGACATGGATACTTTTTACGCCCGTATTGACATGTTGATGATTACCAAGATTTTTACTTGTTTATTTTTATGCATATTTATGTTGGCCGGGTTGACAAATTTTAAACTGCAGTATTTTGATTGCCACTCAATTACATTTATTTTCAAATGTGTATTTTCCAGTAGTCTTGCATGCATGCATAAAAGTAAATTTCGAGTATTAGCTTTTTTAAATAAAAAAATTTAGTAGCATTTTTAAGCAGTAGATGTTTCATTATATGTCAAAATAAGTATTTACTCTTATTTCATTATAATTGAGAAATAAATTTTTTTTAAAATTATAGTTTAGATGAAGAAGACATGTGTAATTTTTGTGGATAAAATTATATATTTTTTTCTTAATAAAATGAAAAATTTGTAACTTTGGGTTTACAGAGATTTAAAACTAAAATTATATCATTGTTAAATACTAAATCTTAGAAAATTGCGGCGATGTACTCAATTTTAATTCAAAAATGTGTAGATGGATTTTTTTACAAATTTACTAGAGTATTTTTAATTTTTTTTATTTTTTATTAGCAATAGTTTATTAATTAACTCAACTAAAATTGAATAACAAAAACATTTTTCACTCAACTTCAACACAAGACGTCATGGACATTACTAGACTTTTGTTGACATTTTATTGTTATATTTTATGCTATAATTCTTGTACATAATAAAATTCCATAGAGTCATTAAAATTCTATTGACATTTTGAATACATATAGACTTTTGTAGAGTTTTTAAAAGTCTAGTTTGAATACCACATGATTTTTTAAAATTCTACAAAAATTTACATTGAATACCACTAAACTTTTATGAATTATATAAAAATCTAATTTAAATATTTCTAAACTTTTAAACTTCTTAAAAATCATTAAAAATAATAGATTATTGCAGCTTCATCGAACCCAAATTTAAGTATCTCGTTTCGTCTCGTGTCACTTGCAAAGCAAAACGCACCCTCTCCCATGGCGGCCACCCAATTGTTCTTCTCATCACTCCCTTTTTCTTATAAATCATCGCACCGAGCTTCCCTCTTCCGCATTACAATGTTATCTTCTTTCGATTGCTTCCTTTTTCTGGCTTTTTTCGTTCTCATTCTCACCCTGTACATAATCCTCAAGAACATTTCTTGCAGTAAAAAGCAACAGAATTCCATAAAGATCCAATCTTTACCTGTAAATGATGATGAGATTGCATCTCGGCAACAAGGAAAAGAAATGGGCTTGGGTGCGGGTCGCGAGAATCCAGGTAATTCGTTGCTTCTTGGAGTCATGCCTGTGGATTTGGAAAAATGGGACACCGTGTCAGGTGAAAGTAGAGATTTTTATGATGAGCCGGACGGGGAATATGTGTCGGTTCCGGAAGAGAAGAAGAGGAGGAAGAAGAAGAAACGGGCAAAGAATAAAACGCCTGATTCGAATGAAGAGGTGGGAAAAGAGAAGCATGGGCTGGTGTGTTTGTATCCATTTACTAAGTCTTCTAGTGCCACTCAGAGGAAGATCAAACATCAATATGATCAACTTGTGAAGTCTCATGGGTCAAACGGATTGACACTTGATCAGGTGTTTTTTCCTTTTAAGTTGATACATTGCTCTGGTTCTTGTTATTTTTTTTTCTTTCTTTTTTTGAAAGCTTGAGTCATGATTTATGATATTACCTTATAGTATGTTGTTAAAAGATATATATGTAGTGTTAGTTTGGATTACTTTACTTGAACATCTTGGTATTTATACCACCGAATTCGATTCTTTGTTGTTGATGTGTGAGAATTTGTTTTTATGTAATGCCGCGGAGATATGTTTGATATGCTATGAGGTGTTGGATTGAAAGAATTTAATTTGTTTTTTAGGTTCGTTGGTACCTGATTTTATTGGTTTTATTGATGTGTGGTTGTGATTTGATAAGTTTGCTTGTAATTTCTGTATTATTACAAACTTATTATGTAATGCCTCCCTCTCATATGAAATTGATTTGGGACGTAGAGCTGGAAAGAAATTATCTTAGGGTCGACCGGCAAATGGAGAATTCAAATAATTCATGGTACTTGATTGTGTTGTGGAAGATGACATTGCTATGAAGTTTTACTGGTGTAGAGGTGTATCATTTGGCAGGTCGACCTTGTTGCGGTGATGCGCCAAGTCCCAACCTCTGAAGAATGATGCTGCTTAAGTATATTAAGACAAGGACCTGAAGTTTTAAGATAAATTCACAACATGAAATTTAGAATTTTCCCCAAGTTGGAGTTTATGAATTGTTCTGTCAAAGAGATGAAGTTTTAAGATAAATTCAAAACATGAAACCTAGTATTTTCCCCAAGCCGGAGTTTATGAACTGTTCTATCGAAGAGATGGCTGATTTGATTCAAATACCAGGTTGTCTATGTAAAATTCATCTAAAATAATTACACAAGTTGTCATTGAGAAAAACAAAGGCATAAGTTAAGCCCCAAGGTAGTCCCTTGCACCAATACCGCTTATTTGGTTCAGAGGAAAAATTGGAAGTGGAGCAGAGAGAGTGGCTGTAATTACTACGTTTGTTATAAAATTCTTGATGTGGCCAAATTGAAGAGCACTGACAGCTGACTTCTTAGATTTCACAAGAAGCTTAACCATTTGAGGATTTTCCATCACATGAAACTGGTGCGTGTCAACCCAGTTAAGCAAGATGTGTTACTCCAAACAAATGAAAGTCAAAATGTGATTCTTAGATTTTGTTAACACCTAAATGTTTGCTCATTATCCTTCGTTAACTGGGAGATCGGATGCTGAACCAGGCAATGAACATGGGAAACAGAACTGTAAACATGATGCTTGAATGCAACAGCTTTCAGTTTAGGATAAACCAAGTTCCGCTTGGCATTTCTTGCTGCCTGCTACCTTTTAGCCTCTAATGATTCAGTCTGTTATTTTAGAAGATTTTGCATTCTAGGAGCTTGATTTTTTTTGGAGGGAGAGGTCCTGTGTATATGCAAGCATGATCTCGTTTTCTTGCTTGTCCAAATATATCTGGACAAACGTTAAAGGTAGCCAATTAGTTAATTTCAGGAACATCTTTATTATTTTACATAGAGAACGGCTGGTGTAGTATATAATATTTCCATCTTGTGATGAAGAAAAGGTTGGAAATGCAGATGTTTGTTTATTTTAATTTTCCGGCATCTATTTACCTTGACTTTGATATTTCAATTGTGTATGCACAAAACTATTTTACGCATCTAAAGTAGTTACCTTTTTATCGATACTAAAGTGAATACTTTTATGTTGGTCCGAAATTACTTTTATTATATATTATTTATTTATGATAAAGGATTTATTTCTGTGTTGATAAAAAATGCAGATTGGACAATTTATCAATTGCCTGATTGAGGCGAAAAACGAACTGCAGCACAAGTAGGTTTGCATAATTTTTTTTACATAAACCAGAAATTTGATTCAGATGTATGAATTGTTGCAGTATGACTTATTTAATGGTGGAAATTCTTACCGTTTTGTATGTCTTTGCAAAATTCCTATTTTAAAGTTGTATAGAACTGAAAATATTCATTTTTTCTATAATGATCTTGGATCCCTTTGCTTAACCATGATTGTCTGGCAAATAGGTCTGAGGTCATCAATCGAAAGTTCACTATCACCAAGGCACTATTGTTTAAAGCAGACAGGTCATCATTTGATCGCCTTCGTCAACAGGTACCGATAAAGTGGGCTCAAATGTATATCTTATTTGTTATCTGTAGCATAATTCTGAATTGCATTTAGATATACAAGCTAGAATTGGAACAGAAGAGATTGGAGGAGGATACTTTTGTATATAACTGGCTCCAAGAACAGCTCAAGGTTTCTCCTGCCTACAAGAAGGTACGTTGCCTTTTTTAGATAATATTTGATAACCACTTCTCAAATACGGTCTCTAAGTTGGTTTCACATGGTAGATGCTGGAAATTGGTGCTCATATGGAGATGGAAGCGAAATCCGCCTGCCTTGTGGAGAGCACTGATTCTGACATATCATTTGAAGAGTTGCTGGCACAGGAAAAAAAAGACGTGTTTTGGTTTGTTCTGAACTTGAACTCTGAAGTCTATTGTCATTGTCATCACTCATAGCTAGTTTTGATTCTAAGATAGCTTCTTATGCACAGGCAGAGAAATGGGAGACTCAAACCGTGTCAGGATGAGCCGAAACGTTTAAGCTAGCTAAATGATAATTATATCCAAGTTTCTAATAACAAAATGTACATGCGGAAACCCGAAATGGCGAGAACGTTAACATCTTGGTTTATGATAGCTTTTTCAAAGCTACTTAGTCGACCCAACTTGTAATTTCGACTAAAGCTTGTCAGGCGGGTTGGAGGTCTGGCTAATAGATCCTGCGCAATTCTAAAAGTTATTTCTAATTCTTTTTAAAATAATAGTAATAATAGAATCAAGTGTAATTGTTTCTTGAAAATATACTTTGTTGTAGCCAAACTAGTGTATGTTATAATTGATGGAATAAAAGAAGAAAAGCTTAAAGAAATTGATGAAAATGAGGTTTATGCACAAACTTTTTATTTTATGCCTTATTGATTCATTTAGATCGTGTTTAGCTAAGGTAGTCGATCAAAGCCTGAGAAATTAAAGAGCGTATTGAGTGTTTGAAGTGAGAAATGTGTCTCGTATCTTGTTGGTTTACAGCAAACCGTACGCATCGCTGCCGTATATGACACAAAAGGATTTAACACGTCAAGGTGGAAGAAAAGGTTCAAATGAACGAATGATGTTAAATTTTTATTAAGACATATATGTACTTTCAATATGATGCAAATTTTTTATTTGAAAAATTATAAATTATTTATAATAATATAATCTATCAATCCTTTAATTATCATTCTATGTCATTTTTTATCCTCTAAACCCAAATTATTTATCACCCTGAATCAATTATTTACCACTCCATCAACCGAACCACGTTTTCACAACACCCAAAAGGGGATTCAAATACACAGATGCGAGATAGGAGATTGATTTACAAAAGAATGTTCTGCTAAATTAACCATCCGTCCGCATCAAAGATATTAAGCGAGTACACCAGATGAAATATCATATCCTCCCATTCGTAGGATTTTAAGATCTAACATTCAGATTCACAAATGTTTCTTACATAGTAAAATACCAAAGTTTCTGGACGGACAGTCCCTTGATTTTTTTATTTTTTTTTTTGTCAAAAACAAAACAAAACAAAACAAAAAACCTGTTTTCGACAAACTTCTGGACAAAATACCAAAAAGATTCCCAGATTTCCAAAGATGGAATCAAGAGGAGCATGACAGCAAATGAGATTTGAACCTATCCAGCTCCGCGATGACCTCTTCTTCTGGACGATAAATCAGGTCAATCATTCGCCATATCTGCACAAATGTTCCAGCCACAATTCTAAAAATAAGAAAAATGGCCGACAGTTCTTGTCCTACAGTGCTGCTCTCGTTTAATCTCATGGATACCAAGAGCATATGAATGCAGACATAAAGTAATAGAGGCCCCTTTTTGGCATTGAAACACATGAATAAAGTTGCTACCTGCAATGTACCTCCCCCTCCAGTCTTTTCTCCATCTTCAGACACGCTAACAATTGTCCATGGATCTGCAGCATTCCAATGGAAGTCAACCACCTTATCCCTGTAGTTTTATATCCAGAGCAACCATCATTAGTTAGAAAGAGAACAATGACAAATTAAGAAGGGAAAAGGATTTATCAACCAAGTACCTGTGCCCCGCATGTCGAAAGAATAATCCAGGGGGATAATCTGATTTTTCTGTTCCAGCATTACCCACCTGATTGCCAAATATGGCTCACAAGCAATTTTTTTAACGCGAGAGATAGAAAGTACAAATTCAAGCCAACAACGATTATAAGACTTTTTGATTTGTGTTTTCAGGAAAACGACAAGTTAGTTTTCCAATGGATTTTAAATCCAAGCTTTATCACCAATTCAGTTAGCATATAAACCTTTTGAAGTTTAGGAAGATGAGTAAAGAGAGTCAACAATAATAGATTGTGATTTCACCTTTCCATGATCCCAGATATTCAACATGCCATCTTCTGCAGCACTGCCAAAGACAGATGCCTTGTCTGGAGACCACTGCATAGAAATATCATGGTGCCAATTGCTAGTAAACATACAGATACGTGTTTAAGCCTCCATCTCAAGCATGCAACCCAAATGGCAAATAATACCTGGACACAGAGAACAGCAGCAGTATGACCTTCAAATATGTGAACGGGAGATCCAACTCCTCTCTCAACTCCTCCAGAGGTAAGACTTCGACGATCATACATTCGAACAGTATTATCAGCAGAACTAGATGTGGATGAACAATATGTTAAGACTGCTTAATGAATGATGTGATTAATATCTTTAAACATTTTCTTTCAAGTGAAATAAATGTCAAAAACGTACCCAGTCAAAATCAGATTTAAATCATTAGGATTCCAATCGACACAATGAAGATCAGCATCGTGAGCCTTTTCAACCTGTGGGGTAATATCCAAGAACCAAAGGCAAATCAGATACTACTTGCAAGTAAATGCGACACTTGGTATGACACAAAAGTCTGATAATCAGTAAATGTAAATATAGGCACAACAATGAAAATATTAAGCAAAGTACAGGCACGGTAAAACAAGTAAGAATAGCACAAGCACAATAATTATGTTAAAAGCAATCCTCACTAGAGGTTCGCTCACCAATGAAGCAGCATCAATTCATTGTTAAGACATAAAGCACACTGCAAAAAATAAACTTCCTGACAAATTTGCCTCAAAACAATTACAGAAATACACTCAACAACATAAAATCATCTGCCCCTAATATACACAATGTCTAGTATGACAACTTGGCAAACAAATGCCTCCTACATCTAGCACAAATAATAGAGAAGTGCATATTTGCAGTACTCTTTGCACATTCAAGACCTTCCCTTGCATCATCCAGGAATTTTGATTGTCAATATGTATATAGATCAATCTAGAAGAAAAGCAGGATCGTCCTACTGGGGAAGGGCAGAGGAGTGAACATGCAGTGATTATCCATGTGCTTTGCGGAAGGGACGACAATACAACATTACGAAATGATGTTTTAAATTGAATAAAAATCTTGGTTGGAAAACTACCTTTGCAATGGGAGAAGAACCACTTCTCGCATCCCACAGTATAAGGCAAGAATCATCACCAACGCTGCAGAACTCCTGCGAGCTATATCACATGTTGAAATGAATGAGAGATGAATATTAAATATTGCATAGCTTCATAAAAAGAGTACATTTAAAACTTAATACGTATGCTAATGTGTGAGTCATTTATATCTCAAATTATGCCAGCCTTAACTACAATCATGCAACACTGCACCAAAGAGATAACCTAGTTCCTTCTCAGAACTGATGACAGTTTTGATTGAGAATTCTAGCTACCTTGATGGGTTAAACTGTACATCTTCTACGGTATCCTCGTGCCCTAGGAAAATACCCCGAGGTTGAACAATGGAGCCATCAGCAGCTTTACCATTGACAGCACTTCCCTTAGATCCAGGAGACTTTTGAGCACCCTGATCTGCTGCCAATGATGATATGTGGTCGTGGATGCTCCACAAAACCACAGACTTGTCCTTGCCTGCCATTAAGAATTTTTTTTACATAAAGTAGAACTGTGAAAGGAAGTACTAGTGGAACAACTAGTTGAAGAACAAAGGGTTCAGTATATGCTATATCGTGAAAAAACACTCTATGCAACACATACCGCAGGATGCATATCTTATGTGAAGGTCCTACATGGCATACACGTGGGATCGATACATCAATCAGCGTATATGATATAGAGAGTTCATTTCCCAGTTTAGTGTCGGCTAATCCAGAACACGGTAGTTGAATAAATTGGTAGCATTCTGGAAGCTATTACAGTGAGTATGAGCACAAGTAAAACATCAACTAAGTAGTTGACATCCAGACCAAATAGAAAAGGTATTACTTTATTATGATACAAAACTACTCGCAAAAATCATGTACAATTTGAATAGCGTTGAATCATGACTCTAAATCAGGTTTATTCCATCCCGAATACAAAAAATATTGGGATCTGAAACCATTTTGTGCTTTAATTTCAATTCCTATTTTTTTCCACCAGATTGCTTATAAAAAACTAATGATGAATATCACACAGAAAATAGCGAAGGATCAGTCTAGGAGCATCTTAGTTCAAACATGACAGACTCGAATCAAAAGCAGAAACTTATTTTAGCAGGCTTTTAAAAATAAAGGACAAAGATAATGAAAAATATATAATAAAATTTATATAAGTAACTCAAATAGTACTGAAAAACTTCTTCACATAATATTTAATCGCAAATACGGGATTTTGCTTTCTTCCCTCTATCATCGGATTGCATAGTAAAAGGACTTTTTAAACCATGCAAACTTTTTCTTTCTGGGAACATCAGTCCAGAAAATGTTTCCTACGCAGAGTTTTAAGTTTGTCATAAATAATAAATAAGGGGAGAAAATAGGTCTCAATCTCAATTTTTTTATGGTGGAACCTGACAAGTACGGTTATTTACCAACTGTTGAACCTATCTCCAACAATTTCAAGTTATCGTGCGTGCCTTATTCGAAATCACCACATGCACGCTACACACACAGAGAGATAGAGAGAGAGACCTCCAGAGAGCACAAAAGGTTCCATAGGACATGTGGCTAGAGCAAATTCAGCATTATCTCGATGACCAGTCAGTATCTGCAATGTGTGGTTCCAATCACAATGCTTGAGCAATGGTATGTTTTTTTTTCTTTTAAAGGTATCAAATGACAGATAAAATAAACTTTTGCATGTAACCCTCGTTGACTAGAAGGTGTTTCGAGACAAGATTGATAGTATCGATGGGCAAAAATATAGATAGGCGTCGAGTGAATCCAGATGACTGATAAATATCAAGTCACAGTCACTTCAAAAGCATACCAGATCTGGACGAGATGCTGTAGCACCTAAAACAGGTTGACGAGTAGGTTGCCTTTCTACATCCCAAATGAGAACCTATTCCCAAGTTTAAGGTTAGGACATACAAATTAGTTTGCTAAATTTTAAGACCATTTCAAGGAAAAGAACATAACCAATTATACAAAAATTTGAAGGAATAGAAGGTAATGGCGTAATGCATGGATAAAAAGCTTACATCAGGACTGTCGGTGTGAGTGGCCACAATCTTGTTATTCTGGGGCAATTCCCTGATACGATTCACCTGAAACATAACACGGGCCATGTTTCACATTTTTACTTTGGCCTCTCTTTTAAAAATAAATGATAGGGTCCACCTTCCATTCCATATTGATAGGGATAGATAGAGAAGTGTTTTCTTAATGTAATAACGCAATCAGGTTCCATGGATCCACAGTCAAAAGATGCAAGGAGATTAAAATTAAAATCGAAAGGAGAATTTGGAGAAAAAGCATTATTCACTTTGGAAGAGAAAATTTGTTTTTATCATCAGTTTACTAGGATACTTGACACTTTGTTTTTAAAATCGTTTTCTTCTTTAGTTTTTCTTTTTCTTCTGACGCATGAACTTGAACTAGTGGATTTTACAGTCAGTTATGTTGATAAGCCAACATGATTTTCAGCACAGAGGGAAGGCGAAACTACTAAAACATACCTCTCCAGGATGTATGATGGTCTTGCTCTTTTTTACAAAAGGTGAACGGGATTCTTCGTTGAACTATTGACCAGTAAGACAACCAACAAGAATCAATTTGGTTTGATAAAAAAACTATAAATTGAACAGGAAAAAGGTATGACATTTCATTAACACACCCACTAATGTTTGATATCAACACCTCACCTGTGCAATATGCTCTGCTGCTGCAACTCTAGTTTTCACTATTTCAACGTTAGCTATGACAAGGGTGTTTGGAACTGTGCCATCGGTCTAGCGGCAAAGGGAAGAAGGGGAAGTTAGAATCGATAACATTTGGCACAAGAAAAGAAACTGATTTTAAACAAATAGGAGAGGAACACATGTTAACAGCATCATCGCAACCCAAGTAAGACAATGACAAATTACAAAGGCCAAAATCCATGTTCACCTATATCTCATTCACCCATAAATTTTTTGTTCGAAGACATCAAGGGAGGGAATTGGTTGTTAAGGAATGGGATGATGATGAAAGGAAATAAAAATCAGATCATCTCCCAAGAAATAAGAATTTGTGAAGCGCGACAGTAAATATTGATGCACAAATTATTTCCTTTATAACAAATAAATACACTAGTTTTAGTCTTCAGAAGTTTTAGTACTTTCTCAAATTTTGAACTTTAAAAACTTTCTCCGTCCAAATCCATACGAGGGTAAAACATCTAAAAGCCCTCGCTCTAGCTCTTGATTTTAATGAAATGAACTACAACTTCAAGAGTCGCCATCTAAATCAGCAGAGTATGTATCTATTCTACCATCAAGGTTTATACATGTTTTAACATCTTCCTACAATCAAGGTTTCATCACGGTTATCATGCTTTGGTAAGTGTTAACTGCTTGTGCAATCATTCTTTTGTATAACTAAACAGAAATGTCAAATCACTACTGTGATACTGAAAAACCAGCAGTTTCACAATTGACAGTCATTGTGCAGCCACTCTTAACGCAAAAAATAAGAAAGGGACAAGATAAGTAAAATAATAGAGACATGTTGGTTGCACGACTGTTGGTGGAGAAAGATGCCTTTGAATCTAAAGTTTTAATCTTTTCTCCCTAAAACTAATGCACGTTTAATTTCTCGTCAAATGCAATGCATCTAGATTATAGGCGTATAAGTGCCAAACTTCCCATCCAGACTTGACACTTGTGAACATGATGATGGAGAGAGAATGATAAAACCATCTCACCTGTTCTGAAAGATATAATCGCTGACGGTTCTTGTAAGTCGCTTGTTCCACCTTCGGTCCCCATCTGAGAGAGGGGGGAAAAGCATCACATATCAATATAACATGGAAAAAGCAACAAATGCAGGAAAAAATATGTACATTTCCACGACACTTTCCACAAGTCAAAGATTTCAGTATCAAAGGTGCCAGTATCTACCAATCAAATCTCAAGACAGCACAAGGACAAAGAAATGCATTAAGACCCTAGAGATAGGAGAAAATTTAACCGGCAAGAGAGAGACGGCCAAACGAGGTTGTGATTGGCTAGCCAGTCGTAGAGGACGGGCACTAGAGATTTCCATTGACTGTAGCGCTCCTCCACGCTATGCTCCGCTGCTCTATCCTTCATTTTCGCCTCCGTGGTGGAGGTGCTCAGTAGCTCGCCGAGTGTGTGCTTTGTTCAGCGCTTTCTTGCGCGAGTGTAGGGGTCAATAATGTACTGCATATGTATGAGCTATGCAAAATATATTTTTTATGTCATAAATGTTTATAATTATACATATATAATAAATAAAAAATTTCATTCAAAACTTTTATATGTTCCTAACATCTTATATATCAAAACGTACACCAAAATTAAACAGATGGTAACAAATGAATAACCAGAAGCCAGTATGTTACGAACCATAAATCAATATACGGTAATTATTCCAATAAACTCGTTGTGAATAATATTATATCATTGATATATCAACCAAGCCCCACGGTTGTTTCATTTTGGTTATACCTCGAAAGAGCTCGGTCATCCTCGGGCAGAGTGATGGAAGCCTAGGGCTACCGGGAGCCCAGGACCCATCATCCTTGCCAACATCAAATTTTGTCAATCCAGACGGAGAAATCATGATAAGCTCTCTCAAGGAGGCCAGGTCTGAGTTGACCAAAGCTGTGGAAAATCCCCTACTTTGGGAGTGATCAAAATGATTTCACGAAAATCTACATATGGTGGTTCTAACCAAGCTCTGAAGACTTGGAGCTGGCAAG
This sequence comes from Primulina tabacum, assembly GCF_025594145.1. Taxonomy (NCBI): domain Eukaryota; kingdom Viridiplantae; phylum Streptophyta; class Magnoliopsida; order Lamiales; family Gesneriaceae; genus Primulina; species Primulina tabacum. Next base: position 39,011,458 of record NC_134561.1, on the reverse strand, counting down.
AAAGTTTGGGATTGGACAATGCGAGCTAAGGAGATGGGCCACTAATCAATTTTGGCTCCCAAGATTTGCAAGGCATCTGCTTACTTCACAACGACGTATTGGTCATCCAAACCAAGATTTTAAACTATGATGTAAAGTGAGTGTTCGTGGATTCAGACAGCTCGGTCAATATCATATTCAGGAAGCCCTTGATCAGATAGATTTAAAAGGTTATAAGCTAGAGCCAGTGGTTACTGCTATTTTTTATTTTGCCGGTCATACTGTATACCCAAGAGGAAAGATAGTGCTCTCCCTGACAGTTGGAATGGAGGACCTAAGAAAGTCAACCATGACAACTTTCATAGTGGTCAGTGCACCTTTCTTATATAACATCATTCTAGAAAGCCATGAATGCTCTCATGACTGTCGCCTCAATTTACCATCACAAAATCAAATTTCCCATGGGAAACAGGACGAGAGAAGTCTGAGGAGATCAACCATCCTCTCGGAATGCTATGCTGAGACAGTTCAGGTGGATAAAATGGATCTAGTTCCCGGTCATCCCGGGAAAGCTACCAAAGTGGCCCGAGTTCTTGAACCCTCCACTTGGACCGAGTTGATGACTTGTTTATAGAGAAATGCTAACATCTTTGCGTGGTCCCCTCAGAGTTGGATAGGATCCCGGTCCATGTTTTTGAGTACAAATTAAATATTATCACGGGTTCCCGACCTGTGATGCAGAAGAGAAGGCATTTCGGCTCGAGAAAGATATGGTAATAGCTGAGCAGGTGCAATAATTTCTTAAGGCCAATCACATCCGAGAAGTCCAATTCCCTACCTGGTTCTCAAATATGGTCTTGGTCCAAAAAGCCACCGACAAATAGAGAATGTGTGTGGACTTCAGAGACTTGGATAAATCTTGCCCCAAAGATTGCTACCCATTGCCCCTGGTTGATCAGTTGGTGGATTCCACATCTAGGTATGAATTGCTTTGTTTTATGGACGCTTATCAGGGGTACCACCAAATCTCCTTGGCCCGAGAAGATCAGCATAAGGTCAGCTTTATCACATCGAGCGGTACATTATGTTATGCGGTTATGACATTTGAATTGAAGAACACAGGGGACACTTATCAGCGATTGATGGATAGGGTATTTGAGAAACAAGCCGGGAGAAATATTTAGGTATACGTGGATGATATTCTTTCAAATCTAGAGAGAAATCTTGTTTCATCCCAGATCTCGGGTAGACATTCCTGACTCTTAGAGAATATGAGGTAAAATTAAATCTAGTCAAGTATACTTTTGGAGTTAAAAGTGGCAAATTTCTGAGTTCATGGTCACCGAGAGGGGGATTGAGGTCAACCTGGAGAAGGTAAGAGCTATCTTGCAAATGACTTCCCCTAAATATGTTAGGGAAGTGGAAAAGCTTGCAGGTAAGATCATTGCCATGTCTCGGTTCATTTCTAGATCGTCACATCGCAGTTATCCTTTCTTTCAAGTATTAAGAAAGGCCTAGAAATTTTGATGAGATAATTAGTCCAAACAAGTCTTCCAAGGGCTGAAAAATCATCTGGTAAGGCTACCCATCCTGGTAAAGCTCGAGCAAGGAGAGAAGTAATTGGTTTACATATCTGCAACTGAGTATGTTGTTAGCTCAGTCCTTGTTTGAGAAGAAGGATCTGATTAGAATAATGTGTACTATGTCAGTAATGCCCTCAAAGGACCCGAGTTAAGACATACTGAGCTCCAGAAGGTAGCCATAGCCCTAGTAATCACCGCGAGAAAGTTAAAACCTTACTTCTTATCTCATCCTATTACTGTCCACACCAACAGTCCAATCGGAAGGATCATGACCAAGCCGGATATCTAAGGGAGAATGGTAAAATGAACGATGGAGTTAGGGAGTATTTGAGTACCGGCCAAGGAATGCTATTAAAGCTCACAAGCCATGTCAGACTTCCTAACCGAGATGATTTTGCTTGAACATGAAGAAATGTGGAGGATATTTGTGGATGGTGCCACCAGCAAGAAGGAGACTAGTGCAGGAGTTGTTCTAATCTCTCCAAGTGGGAATAAGATTAAAATTTTTGTGAGATTGGATTTTCGATCTTCAAATAATGAAGTTGAATATGAACATGTCCTGATCGGGATAAAAGTAGCTCGAGAAAGAGGAGCCACCTGGTTCATGATTTACTCAGATTCACAGTTGGTGACTCAACAGATGAAAGGATCACATGAAGTCAGGGAAGAAAGATTGATGAAATATCTGAGAGCTATTCAAGATTTGTCAGAAAGATTTACCGACTTGAGTAACGAACAGATTCCGAAAAAAGAAAAGAGAATACTAAAGTCGATACCTTGACCAAAATGGCATCCTCTCCGATCGGGGTGAGAAGTATTATTAATCAAACCGAGCTCGTATCTATAATAGAAATTGGTTTGATGGTTTCCGAGGAAGACATGTGGATAACTACCATGCTCTAGTTTATCCTGATTGCTAAGTTTCCTGAGAATCCAGCCAAGCTCGAAAAATCAAAAGACATGCCCCTCGATTTGTGGTGTTAAATGGGGTGTTATATCGATGCTCATGTCAGGGCCCGATGCTCAAATGCTTGGTCGCGGAGGAGGCCAACTATGTACTTAAAGAAATTCATGAGGGGCATTGGGGGACCGTGCTGGGGTTGTGATACTAACTCGTAAAAAATTGTTAGCAAGATTTTGGTGGCCTAATATTAGCTCGGATGTTGTTCAAGTTGTTCGATCTTTTGAAGGATGCCAGTAGCATGGAATTATAATCACAACTCGGGCTCAGTCATGAAACATATTCAAGCGCCATATCCTTTCGATCAATGGGTCCTGGATATTGTGAGACCTTTTTCGATAGCCTGAGCACAAAAGAAGTTAATGTTGGTTGCAGCTGATTATTTATCAAAGTAGGTAAAGTCTGAGCCCCTTGTCAGAATCATAGAAAAAAGGTGTTGAAATTCTTGTGGAAAAACATAGTGTGCCGGTTTGGACTACTAAGGAAGTTAATATCTGACAATAGTCGGCAATTTCATGGAAAGAGGTTGACAGCCTGGTGTGAGGAGATAAATATTGAGCAGTTCTTCATTTCAGATGCCTGCTAATGGGCAGACTAAGGTCACAAAGCACATCATTATCTAAACCTTAAGAGCCAGACTGCAAGGAGTCAGTAAGGATTGTGTTGAAGAAATGCCAAGTGTTCTATGGGCCTATTGGACTACTTCCTGGACTGTCTTTGGGGATAAACCTTTCAGCTTGGTATATGGCTCCGAGACAGTGTTACCTGCCGAGGAAGGACAAAATTCAGCCCGAATAGAAGCCTACGCAGAAGGAAATAATGAAGCATGGGCTCAAGAGTTAGAAATTGTGGACAAAAGAAGAGAAAGGGTTGTCAAATGAATGGAGGCCTATCGAAGTTGAGTGATTCGAGCCTACAATTGGGTCCTACCCCGAAATTTTCAGGTATGTGATCTTGTCTTAAAGAAAGCTCATTTAGCCGGAGATGTGGTTATGTTAGAAGCTCGATAGGAAGGATCTTATATAATCTGCAAAGTCAGTTCAGGAGAATTATATCTAGAGGATGGCCAGTGCCGATATCTCGAAAGACCTTGGAAAGCTTTTCATTTAAAAAAATATTATTCATAAATTGTACCAATAATCTAAGTATCAATTAAGTTTTTTTTCACCGTTTCAAAACAAATAGAATCTAACGTAGGCCCGAGAGGCATGATGTTATGGCTTCCTATCTAAAGCCCGGGAGTTATGAGGTCCCAACACTATATTTTACATAGGTCCGCGAGGTATGAGACCCCGGCTTCCTATCTAAAGTCCGGGATTTATGAGGCTTTGACACTGTATCTTACATAAGTCTGGGAGACATGTGTTCCCGACTTCCTATGTAAAGCTCGGGAGTTACAAGGCCCCGACACTATATCTAACATAAGCCCGATAGGCATGAGGTCTGGGCCTCCTATCTAAAGCTCGGGAGCTAAAAGACCTCCGTGCTTTGTCTTATCTAAATCCAGAGGATACCAGGCCTCTAAGGATTTGTAAGTAGTACTTACTTAAGTGTTCTAAAGTAAGCACTTAGAATTTTTTTTAGAAAATAGCTAGCTATTCAAAGTTGGTGTCAGAATTACATCAGGTCCAGCCTGCCTTCTCCACACTTAGAATATTTTTCTATTAAAGAGTGGGTGCTTGTTTGAGTTCAGTATACTTATCAAATTAAAAACTCAAAGGAAAAATAAAACAAGATGAAAGAAGACAACTGCATTAATACAACTGAAGAAAATGACGAAGCAGGGTCTGAAGACAAAAAATACAGAAGTAAAAAATAAAAATCTAATGTACTCTAGCCCATTAGAATATGAACCCTCCTCTGAGTCCTTCTCGTTGTCGGCCAGGAGAGAGTGTAACTCTTGAAAATCAGTCCACGTAAACCGTATGCATGAAAATTATTAAATTGCTAAAATATTTTAATTAAATAGTTTTTGATGCATCAATGATATATTTCGATTGACTAAATGATTAAATATGTAATTTTTCTTGGTTTCATAATTTAAATATTTTCAGACGAATATCGGTGTTGGCCGGGGATGAAGGACCAGAGGTTATTAAGGTGTTAATAATTTAAAAGCTACATTTTTATTTTAGTTAAGAAAATATTTATTTTAAATATTTTAAGAATTATTGCATTTTTAAGGTCAAGTTTAAATTAATTAGTGAGAGCAAAGAATTTTATGTAATTTATAAGGGATTTTTTGGAAATAGATATTTTTAAATCTTTTAATTTGAGGCCTAATGATTTTACTAATCTTAATGGGCCTAACTAATTATTTAAAAACTATAGTTAATTGAACCCATTAATTAATTGTTTAGGAAACATTTTTAAATTCTTTTTAAAAGAGCCATCTAAACACACTTGGGAAGGCTTGCAAGGGAGATTTCAAATTTTTTTCTCCATCGTTCTTCAATTTCTACCTCGTTTTTCCTTTCAACAACGATCACTCGACTCCTTTGCATCCCAAGGTGGGTTTTCGGTGGAGTTTTGACAAGAAAAAGGGGTAGAAATAGTCTTTCGTCCATCATCGACGTTCCACCGCTTCTCTTTAGAGTGTTTTAAATACAAAGACACGTTTCTAAACTTTCTTTTTACACCATTCAAATCATAATATGTGTGTTTTATGTTTTAAACTATGAAAATTATATTGATCAAATTATTTGACAGTTGGATAAATATTTTTCAAAATTCTGACGTTTTTATGCTCGCTTGAGACGTGTTATGATTTTTAAAAGACATGCTGCCATTAGGGGACATTAAAGGATTGGAAAAAGAGTCGTTTAAGGGTAGGATGAGGGATGGTCATATGCAACCCGAGCTGTGTTTGGGTGAGGCTAGAACCTAGGGTTTTCAAGAGTTTCTTGGGGATTATGGGACAGCTAGGGGGTGGTTGACCAGGGGCTCGATCATGCGTGGTCAAGACCCTGTGAGGGCTGCGTCCTAGGGATAGGAAGAGTCCTAGCATGGCTAGACTCGCTGATGGGCGAAGGAAGGAAGTTACGGCCATAAGGATGGAAGTTAGGGCTCAGTTATTTTGGGAGGCAAAATGAGGAGGCTAGGCATGGTTAGGGCTATTGATGGGCTGGTCTAGTAGCTAGGGTCTTAGGAAAGGGGCTAGGGTTTGGTCCAAGGCTGGCTCGAGGGTAGATCGGGTAATTTAGAAACCGTGGCTTAGGAATGAAAGAATGGTTCGAAAATGGCTTGGGAAAAATAATGGGCTCGAACCGTGGTTCACGGGGGTAATTTAGGGATGAAAAACTTATGTTTAAATTTTGGGAAGAAAATATTAAGTTTGGAATTAATTCGGGTTTAAAACGCTTCATGGTTTAGTTATTAAATCATTAATTCGAAAGACTTGGTTTTACGTCTAAGAAAATATTAGAAGTCATATTTAAGCTTATATGATGGTTCGGGATAGGTTTGAGTCAATAAAAGTAAGAAAAATTCAAAATTGGGAAGTTCGAGGTCCAGGGGTAAAATGATCATTTTATGTCTTCGGGTAGTACGAAAGGTCAAGCAATGTCCCGAAGAATCATGATGCATGCTAAATGATATTTTAAAATATTTATGATGAAAATATGATATTTTTATTATATATGCAAAGGCTATACGATTTTTCTCGAAAAAGGCTATTTTACGATTTTTGAAAAACACGATATTTTATAATAAAAGGAAAGGAAAAATATTTTGAAATATATGAATTGATTGTGACATAAAAGGATATGACTTGGGATATCATGAGGGAAAATGTCCCAGAGAGAGCTCGTTTATGGGATAAGTACCAGAGGGAGCCCGACGATCGTATTTCTATTTTTGGCCACGGCTTAGTGACGAGACTTGTTGACGCCTTGCCCCCAGGTACTTGGTGAGCTAAGACTGATCAGTCGACCACATGATGATATGATTACAGTTAGTCACTTTCAAGGATCAAACTTCACTCAAAAAGATATACGATGATGGAAAGCTCTACGATTTAATGATTTATTTACGCTTACAAATTTAAACTAGCTTATTTTAAATAAAAATATGAATTTAGTGCATGTGCATGTATATGTATTATTTGTTACGTATGATTAGAACGTACTGAGTCGGTAGACTCACTAGGTTTGGATGGTTGCAGTCGAGGATGATTTTGAGGGAGGCGCTGATGTTTGAGTGGATCGAGTCCAGAAGTACGCACACTCGAGGGACATTTATTTTCCGCATAGATTAAGATTTACGATTTTAAAGTAAAGATTTTGGGAAATATTTTAAAATCGACGTACGATTTTGTGGTTGATGATTTATGAATTTTTATACATTTAAGATTTTTAAATATTAGTTTATTTATGTTGGATTGTTTCGAAGTTTAGAGGAAAATGTTTTTTTTTTAAAAAAAAATCCTAGTATTTATTTTAATTTTAAAGTTAAAAGTAAGGGATGTTTCAGGGAGGCTATAGCCTTGTCTAAATCCGGAAAATTATCCCTACACTGGGGAATGAGGTTGTCCTATTTGAATTGTTCCAGACATTTTTGAAGCCGATCACAAAGTAGGATTAGGCCTTGTCATCCGCGACTTTTTGGAAATCAGAAAATAGGATAAAGGAAGCCCGCCACTCCTCCTCGAACTTCTACTGGGTCGCCAGGGTAGCTACCGCTTCATCAGCCCTAGATATTGAAGCATTTTACTTCCTCATTCATGAATTGGACCTATGTTTCCGAGGCCTCAAGCTTGGCTCTCAGAATATCCACCCTGACACAGGAAGCCTCAGCATCAGCCTCCACCTAGGCCTCTTTTAGATTCGTCTAAGTCACTTCTAGTTGCTGATAGGCCACCTCTGAGGTCATCCTCAGCCCGATCACAATTTCTTCATGCAAAATTCGGGTTCGTTCTAGCTTACCTTTGACTTTGTGGAGCTCACTGGCAGCTCAAGCCCGGCTAGCTTCTCGTTTGGCCATGGAAGCGACATCTTCATAGGCAGATACAAGCATGCGAAGGCCCGGAAACAAAGAATACTTAGAAAAATTTCTAAGGAAATAGAAAATGAGATCAGGGGCAAAGAAACTTACCGAAAAAGATCTAGTAGTGCCCTCAAAAAATTTGTGGTTGAGACCCAGACCCAAACCCAAAAGATGGGCCTCCACGGCATGGGAAGTTACGCTCTTCACAGGTCGTACCCCGTCCATAAACCCCATCTAGGAAGAGGTTACCTCGGTCTCCTGGAGGGCTGTGTTGGGGCTGCTCCATGGAGGTTTGATGGAAGAATACGGGGAAAGGTAAACCACCCGGATAGAGTTTTGAGCCCCCTTGTCGGTGTCGCTAAGGAGGGCTGTCTAACCTTCTTTTTATGGCAAACGAGGGGGGTTGGATCCTCGTGCTTCCAGAGAAAGGACGGTTGCCTGTGATCGCGCTCCTCGACTTTGATCACAATCACTCCTTCCTTGTACCATGTACAGCCACATCTTTCTCTCGAGCCTCAAGGGACGATCTTTTTCAGCTTCTCGGGCCTCAGCAGTCACCTGGGATTCCTCATATGCCTTCTTGGCTAGAGCCTTCTTTTCAGAAGCAACCTTCCAAGCCGCCTGTTTTTTCTCGGCAACCGCTTTTTCAGCTGCCCACCTCTTAGACAAGGTTTTTTGCATCTTGGGCTTATCTATATAAAAAAGAAGAAGCAGGCAGACATAAATAAACAACTATATAAAATTAAGGGAAATATAGAAAAGAGATTAAAAAGAAGAGATATCGGGCTGTGTCTACCAAGTCAATACCTTATGTACATGGTCCTCTGCCCGGACGCTCAACCCATAAGTCACCATTTGTTCCTCAGAAATCACCACATAAGAGGAAATTTTTTTTCTCCTCCACAAGCTCCTCGCTCTGAGTATGAGGCTCCTCAAACTTATACGACCGAGGGAGCTCGGCAAGGAAGGCAGGCTGGATAGAAAACCGATTGGACATTTGGTAAGAGAGGATAGACTGATAAAGAAAACCGGCATTTCCATCCCTTCAGATAAGAAGGCATATCATCTAGGAAGCTTTTGTTAACCCGGGCAGTCAGAGAGAAGGCACTCTCATTAAACCGACAAACAAAGCAGTAGTGCATGATAGGGTGATCAAAAGATTGTTCATTTTAAAGAGCACATAGGCCAAGGCCATTATGAGAAAGAAATTGGGATGAAGTTGGTTTAGAGGGACCTCGAGAAAGCGAGACATCTCAATATAGAAAGAAAAAATAGGAAATTGGAAATCACAATAGATTTGGTCCCGAAAAAAAGTATAGAACCCCACCGGAGGTCTATCAGCTCGATCTGAGGGACCAGGAATGAAGAGGGATCAAAAATAAAGGATAGATCCGAGAACTCCAAGGTCTTTGTCGGACCCCGAGTGAATAGTAGTGGCCATAGTAGAAAACAATGCGGTACATAGGGCCTCTACTTTTGTTTTAGGTGGAGCAAGCGATTTGCCCTTATCTTTCTCTCGGGGATTAGAAGGCTTGACATCTTGGTGGAAAATTTTTAGCTTCTGGGATTTCTTGGAAGTAGGGATGACAACTTTCCCCACGGGTTTGGGGACAGAGATCCCCAATTTTTTCGGGTTAGAGTTCGGGTTTGAGGATTTTTAAAAATCCCCGAAGTAGTTCGAGATGGGTATGTGATTAGTATCTCCATCCTCGAACCCGCCTCGAAAGTAATATCAATAATAAAATAACATTATTATTAGTATTAATATAATAATAATATTGATATTGATATTAATATTAATATTATCACTAATAATAATAAATAATATTAAGTTTTTGTTTCAGAAAATCCCTGAACACGTTCATATCTTGCCACATTAATATTTAGAAACGAGGATGGGGGCGGGGATGAGAAGTTGATTCCCGCGGTTTCCCTCGAACCAGAAAAAGCAGGGATCGGGAGGGGTATGAGGGTGGGGATGGGGATGGGGATGGCAAACCCGCCCCTTCCCCACCCCATTGCCATTCCTACTTGGAAGGAAGCACGAGGACTAATTTCTTAGAGAAAAGAGGGGAAGAGATAGCAGGAGACATTGAAGGGGTTGAGTCGGAGTGCAACATGGCAGACTCTAGGTCTGATAATCCACGAACGCTCGCATCCGAAGTAGAGGAGGTGGAGTTTGACATGATAAGGAAAATTAAACTTACGTGAGTGAAGAAGAGGAGAAATCGGCCGGAATTGGAGACATAGATTCGTCGTAAAAAAGCAAAATATGCTAGAATCGCATGAGCTAGACTACAAGAACGCGAAAATGCTAAATTGTGAAATGATGTAAGGAAGTTAGTATTTATACGTAAGAGAAGATTGATCCGGGAGGTTGAAATCGAAGTAAATGAACAGACAAGATACACCTTGGAAATTGAACCGGGTCACCCGAGAAGATGAAAATTTGGGTCATGAATACGAAGCGATGTTTGCCAGATTTATGTCTTTTCAATTGCTAAGGCTTACGTCATATTTCCATCAGCCCTTACCCGCCTAAAATTCAAAAATAATTGATCCTCCGCCCGAGTCAAATCTGACCATTCAGTACAGCAAGTAGGACTCTAGTCTGAATATTTAAGGAGTGAACAATGATACCTTGAAAAGAGCCGGGGTCATCCTCAGACTCGGGCAGAGCGGTCGGGAGCCGATGGCTTTCGGGAGGAAGACCAACCTAGGTAAAGAAAGTGATCTTAAATAAACTATCCCTGGTATGCGGCAACTAGGACGCAAGCTCCCATCTTAGTCCCTGCGGGCATATCAGGCGGCTCAATCCTAGGCCCACAATTATGGATCACTATGCCTCTAAATCATTAATATGTCTATCAGTACATAAAGGGGCAATGTAACAAGACTGGAGACAATATGGATTGTTAGTAGTGAAAGTGTCGGGTGGACAGGACATGGGTAGTTGTTCGATCATGAGGAGTATTCAGATACTGAAAAAAATATCATCATTACATTTTTCTTATAAATACTCAGGTTTTCTCGATCATTTGGGACATTTACTTAACATTTAATAAAAAAAAAACTCACTATATACTCCACATATAGCACTCTAATTTCCTTTACATGAATACTCAACTGACTTGAGAATCAGGGTAGCTACGTCGAAAATCCTTCTGGATCCACATTAACGTACTTTTGCTTTCCAATGAGCAGATCACTCATCCTGAGATCCTTTCACCTAGTTATCAGTATTCACATGGAAGTACACATCTTGGTAGATTGCCCACCCGACTCACCCAATTTACCCAAGAATCATCACATTCTATTTTAGAATCACAGATTTAAAATTCATTGTAATAAAATTGATCGTTAAAAAACGATAATATGCATGGAATCTTGGAGAACAATTTTCTTGATGGGTATGTCTCTTATGAGACGATCTTACAGATCTTTATTAGTGAGATGGGTCAACTATGTCCATATTTACAATAAAAAATAATTTCTTTGTATAAAAATAATATTTTTTATAGATGACCAAAGTAGAATATTCGTATCAGAAAATTGACATGTAAGACCGTTTCACATAATTTTTTGTGTTTCTTGATTCAATATTTATTTGCATATATAGAAAAGTTCATTTATATTTGTGAGGCCCAAGGCCAAAGAGGGCGGGGAGTGGTCGCATGTGCCATGAGATTGCACGGACAATGAGTGGCTCTTATCAAGTTTCTAAGCGAAAGGAATATGAATGAATCGATCTTACATCGGAAGGAGAGGGATTCCAGAACTGTTCAGATATGACACTGTACAGTTGATGAGGGCTTAAAAGATTTGATAGGTACTACTCATATCAAGAAAGTGCATCTTCTTTACGAGAATTCATCATATAAGAACTCCAAAATTAAGCATGCTTGACTTGAGACAATTACGAAATGAGTGGCCACTTGGGAAGCTTCCTAGGATGCGTGTGAATTAAGACATAAACACGCTAAAAAACTCGTCTTAGTACAGTGAGGACAATCGTCGAATCTAGAGCGTTATAATATTTTCCGATATAAACACCATAATTTTCAGCATTAATATTGCAAATACTTTTACAATCCAGTCTTCCATGTAGTTGCCGGTTATCACATGTTATGCGATGATCTTTTA